>NC_050582.1:5978716-6299858 GCF_011100635.1 Trichosurus vulpecula | reverse complement strand
GTGTATAATTATTTGTTTGCTCCTGTCATCACAGCATCATTATACTGCTGCTAGGAAATATGGATTTTATCTCCTGCTTGAGCAGCATATGCATGCAAATAACTTTCGCATATTTGTAGAAGGATATTAAATTCAAGTGCTCCTCCAGTGATTTAAAACGGATTAAAACTCCACCACAAAATGTCTTCCTAGACAAAGGATGGACTCAGGAAAAGGACAAAAGAAGATCATAGTGTCACCATCTTTTCCCGACTCTGACACCCTAAGGTGGGCCCACAACAATGGCACATGTGATCCCACTCTCATTGCTCCTCTTAATATGAGGGCCACACTGGATTCATTGCAAAGGCTATATGTGGACGCCAATGGAATGCTAGATCCTCTCAAAGAAATGGACTTTTAGTGGAGTCCCTATAACAGACTCGATGGCTCTTGTCCAAGGACTAGCCTAGCCAAGTTCAAAGAGAAGCCCATCACCAGGCTGGCTGCAGCAAGCAACTTTGGAAGACCATCTACCAAGTCACAGAGAGACATTGTCACATCAATGGGTTGACTATCTACCCCAATGACAATAAAAGTCCTGGAAATGGATTCCGTTCACTTCCTTTTTGTAACATCAAGTTAGGATGACATTCTAAGTATCAGCAAAGTTAGTTATCTAGTGTTCTTCTTCTCTCTTATAACAAACATAATAAGTCCCAAGGACTCTAGGTTTTAGAGTGGGTAGAGACCCCATGGATCATCTAGTTTAGCCCATTCATCTTAAAGATGAGGAAACTGAGGCCCACAGAGGAGAAATGACATGTGCAGGTCACACAATTCATGTCAGAGGCAGAATTCAAACCCAGGCACCCTGGATCCAAGTACATAACTTTTTCTAATACATATTACCATTTCCCTCTGACCATCCACCAACCTTCACCTTCTTCATTCCAACCATCAAAAATGTTTGTATCATTTATTATTCATGTGTCACCAGTAATTTCCAAACACGAACTGATGCCAAGGGCTTCTGGTTACTTTAGACATTAGCCAGAGTTTGAACATTAGACACCTGAGATTAATTTGTCTCTGAGTCAGATGCACACAACACACTAAATTTCCTTTGTTTGAAGTGGTGTTGCAGAAAGGGAGGCCTGGTTGGGATCTGGCATCGGTTGCAGGTATTTGTTAAAAAGTTATCGTTTATTTCTTACATTTGCTTTGATAACATCATTATTCTCCCTACCCCAGAGATAGGACTGAGCTATTTTTTACCTATGTCTGAATGGTGCCTGCCTGAAATATGGAGGTAGGATAGCTGGAGGTGCTCTGTGACAGAAACCAACATTTGCAGCTGTCAAAATCTCTGATTCGCATATTGCAGGTCAATCGTTGGCTTGATGGATGAACTGGAAATGTTTGAGTCAGTGGTCCTGCCACCCAGGATCCTGAGTGTACTGGGCAGGTTGGGAATGGGAAGCTTAAACTAATTAGTGTGGGGTGGGGTCCTTTCCCAGAGTTTCTGGAATTGTCTCATGTTGACGTTTTTGCTCTCCCAGTGAAGCCCTAAGTTAGCTTGAGCGCCTAGCCAATCAGATAGCAAGTCTGGGACTCAAAGAAAAAGATGGTTTAGTTGTCTTAACATGCCAGAAAAACAGTGGATTCTGTTAAGGCTGAAACCAGATGCTTTGGACATCTTAACAACTGTAGAATTATTGACTCTACCTTTGTTTTCACTTTAAAAAAACTGGGGAAGGGGCATCTACACGGACCATTAGAGGGACTGAATTTCCCTTGTCTTGGCAAGAGAAGGATTGCTTCTTTTAGGCTATGAGGATCATTGAAGGAACTCCCCGCTTTAGCCCATATCTATAAGCATTCATTGGAATGGAATGGAATGGAAAAGCATCTTTGGCCCAGGAATGGAGTGTACCCTAGAGAGGAATGCCTTGGGAATCAGGAGAGAAATTCTGGTGCTCGGGCAAGCAGCACAAAGTATGGTGCATGAGAGACCACCCTCATGTTTAAGGCCAATTCAGTTAAACAAAAGTGAATGGAGGAGATGGAGGGAACTTAGGAAGAGAGTTCTGAGCTTGAAACAGAAGGGTTTGTGGGGGGCAGAAACAACAGGACAGGAGCCCTCATGGGCGAGGACTCTGGAGCCCAGCATCTGATGTGGAGTCTGCACCTCAGGAGGGAATGGGGCAGGGCTGGGCCAACGAGGAGCTCACTCAGCTGTGAATGGCATGGCCATGACGAGAGGAAGGGATGGAAGCTGCCTATCTTAACTACTTGGTCTGTTCTCTTTACCAGCCGAAGGGGTGAGGACGCAGGCTATGAGTGCCCACTCAATTCCTGCAACTCTGCCAGGAGACCTAGATTCCATTCCCACTCTACTACCTGCTACCTGTGTGGACAAATGCTTTCCATTTTTGGGGTCTCCATTCCCTTCTCAGTAAAAGGAAGGGGTTAGACCAAATGATCACTAAATTCTGTTCCAATTCAAAATCTATAGTCCTATAATGCCTTTCAACTTTGAGTCTTATGGGCCTTTGATCTGCATGGTCGAGGACCATAATACAGACTTTGGAAGAGTAGGTCTGCTTTTAGGAGCTGTGGCAAAACAAATGGTCTTATTCTACTCCCCTAAGACTCTAGCTCATACTTGGTGGGGGGGGGGGTACCTGAAGGAGCCCAGAAATGGCCAGAATTAAGGTGTCCTGAGACTGGTAAAGAAAGCCCATAGAATCAGGCTAGAAGGCTCAAATGGCTCCTCAGTCAGTGGAATAAGCTTGCATCTCATTAGCATACATACCTGTTCCATAGCTACAGTCTTACGCATTTCCGTTGCCTCCATAATAAGGACTTCAAAGGAGCTGCCCTTGTGGCTTTACTTTAGTGCATTAGGTAACAGGGTGTCCAGCGCTTGGGTGCATTCCAAGTGCCAAGAGCATCGCAGAGCTGCGTTTGACTCCTGGATCTGCCACTTCTTCCCTGGGTGACTGGGGACAAGTCAGTGCCCTGCTCTGAGCCTCAGTTTCCTCATCTGCAAAATGAGGCACTTGGACTAGAGGATCTTCTAGGTCCCTTCTCCCTCTAAAGCTATGATCCTCAGTTTGAGACAACAAGTGGGTGTATTTTCATGGCTTCTTCTAATAGCAATAATAATAATAAGCACATATTCCTGCAGTGCTGTAATGTTATCAAAGTGCTTTCTCCACAGTAACTCTGGAAGGCAATTATTGTGAGGCTTATTATCCCATTTTATGGATGAGAAGACTGAGGCTCAAAGAAGTAGTAGTCACTTGCCCACAGTGAGTAGGGCCTGCCTCATCAACAAGCCTGTCAAGTGCCCAAGAGCGAGGACTGTGCTGTGTGTATTTATTTTCTATTCCCCACAAGGATGAGAGCCGGAAGGGACCTTAGACATCAAGTTCAAAGCCTTCCATCCTGGACATGGAAAGTAGGACCCAGGAAGTGCAGTAGCTTCCCCAAGGTCACACAGCATGTGGCAGAACTGGTACTGGAACCCAAACTCCTAGGCCAGCTCCTGAGCCTGAGGCTGTGTACTTGGTGAATGGGATTGGCTGGAAGCCACGTGGTTCCCCATGGGTGCACTTGGGGCGGGTGGGGGTAGGCTCACCAAGCCAGCCCCATGCTGAGGCCTGATGATGCCTCTTCATAGCAGGAATCCTGAAGCCAAATGCGCCACTGCGGTTTTTCCCAGAGTTTTGCTGTAACCTATATGCAGATATACTTTGTTCCAGACTAGGTGAAGCTTGACAAGCCTAAGGTATTATGTCCCAGACAGAGGCTAATGCATTCAGTCCATTCACGCTCACTCCCTTTTCACTCCATCTCCATAATGGAATTTTTTTCTCCTCCAGGCTAGACTGCTAATGAGGTAGTAAGAGTAAGTCTATCATAAACCGAGGGAGAGATCATGTGTGGGTGTGTGGGTCCCCAAGTATGTGTGTTGGGGTGGGGGAGGTTGAGTGTGTGTATGGGTGTGTGTGTATGCAACCATTGTTCGTGATTATTGTCTCGTAATCATCCTCGTAAGGATGATTCATGTTGCTCACACTTGGGGACGTGTCTAGAAGGATCTCTTCAGGGTTCTATCAATATATATTTTTTTAATTTTCCCAAGAGGAAGAAGGTAGCTTTCTTTTGGCTCTCCTCTTTCAGAAGAACATGATGTGCAAAGCAACCTTTCATCTTCCCCCAGCAGGCTGGAGGATCACTTAGAAACAGGCAACCAGAAGGAGGGATACCCAAGGGAATTGTGGGAAAAGACGAAGATGAGCTGGGATTTAACTACTCTGGACTCTGCTTCTGAGGAGTGGATGATGTCTGGCTGTGAATTGGAGCAGCTGGCTTGCCTTTGTGGTGCTCCAATCTGAAGCTTCAGCCCAGTCCATAAAACATGGCACTAGACTGATTCATAGTTATAGAATCTCAGAGCAGGAATCAGGGTCTTTAGAGATCATCAACTCCAAGCCTAAGATTTTGTAGAGGGGAAACCGAGGCTCAGACAAGGGAAGAGGGCTGCCCAAGGTCAGATGACCTCAACCCATCACCTATTCTCTCATCTCACTGGACTCTTGCCCATGTCTTCACACAGTGGATACACAGAACATGCTGGGGGCCTCTCTCCAGGTATGCAGCATATGGGCTAGCCATTAACCCTCACTCTCGATACATTCTTTTACTTCTTTTATTCAGATTCTTACAGTGCCAACCGTATTGCTGGTTCTATGAATTACATGCTTTCTTTAGGGCAGTCACATATGTCCTTAAGCTCTACTGGGCTGGGGGTGGGGGGAGGGGGCAAATTTCATCGAATTGTACTAGCAGTAGCCCATGCTAGGTCTATAGGAAAACATTTATTATTTATTTATTGCTATTTTGTTTGGCATAACCCCTTTAGTGATGGCCAAATTTCATTTGGGTCCAGATCCATCCTTTCCTTCATGAGTTAAAATGGAGCAATAAACAAACGAGTGGACGGAGTTGTGATTAGCAGCTTTTTCACCTGGGGTCAGCCTCGTAAAACACTGCCTGCACAGGTTTCTCAAATTATGGCCAAGCAGTATGAAAAGTGCCCTCAAATCAACTTTGTTCGGAGAGATCCCGTATGGGGGGAGGAGATAGAGACTCAGGAACACTAACCCTTGCTGGGAGCCAGGAAAATAGCTCACATGAGGGGCAGGAATTGGTGGGGAGGAACTCACACCATCTGGTACCTTCTCATTTTAACTATTTTTTGTGTGCTGCTGAAGAAATTTAAGAGCTATCAGAGCCCACTAAAGTCTGGCACTCTGGGATAAAGCCCCATTTGCCCTGCCCTAGTTGTAGCCTTACAAATAGTGATCAAGTTTAGGTAGAAATCTCGTTTTCTGCAGTCAAAAAGTTCAGAAGACATGACAGTTTAGCAAAGCACTTGACTGAGAGAATTTCTCCCCCCCACCCCCAATCTGTTGCCTGGGATAGATGATAACATCACATAGAAATTGAAAGATTTCTGTCACAGATAACAGGGAGTTGACTAGAATTTCAAATGAGCTGCAATGTCCTGTTCTTGTTGTTTTTCTTGGGGAAATTTCCTGCTGTATAATCAACGCCGTCCCCCCAACTCAAAGAGAGAATATGGAGACAGATGCTCTTTATGTGATCTTCTAAGAAGACATTGATTAGTCGTTGCTGGGCACTGAGGCAGGTAAGAAAGTGCCAGGAAACAAAGTGAACCTGCGGCTAAGTGACCTTAGGAAGATTCCCTCTTTGTGTAGTTGATCCTGCTCAGAGGAGGTGGCTTGAATGAAATGAAGCAGGAAATGGGGGATGGAAGTGGGGAAAGAAAATACCGGTACAGATTCATTTACCCAGTGGTCCAGCGTTTTAGCAGCTGGGTTTGGTTCGCTCTTCCTTTGTCCAGTGGCAACCCAACACATGCCCTTGGCTGCTTGTGAAAATGGGAAGAAATTGTGCAGCTCTCCTCTGCACAGAAGATGGAGGCAGTGTGCACAATCACCCAAAAGTCAGCAGCTGGACTAGGCCAGTTCCTTTTCTGAATGCTGGTCCTGCTGGCACTTAGCATCCACGTCATGCTTCTTCCTGCTACCAATTTCACAACATTCTTCTTTACTTTTTTAATGATACATTTTGGGTAGCAAAGAGCCATCCTTTGGATCTGCTGTTGGTGCAGCCATGGTGATCCTGGCATTGAGCGATGAGGAACCTGCCTGTAGCCCAGGCTTTCTAGGTTATAGTGAGAACGGTAGCCCGCGCAGCATTTTGTCCCCCACCCCTCACCCCACATATACCTACCTACTCAATTCTTCCTGAGAGAGAAGTTTTCCTGTAGCCACCGTCACCCCACCCCCATCCCTAAGGGATCAGTAAGACTCTTCTCACTGGACTTCTACCTCAGGATTACAGGACTGCCCCTTCATTCTTTCAGTCCCCTCAGTGCCAAGCCGTGCAACTGTACCAAGGTGCTCAGTTGGCCAAACCATAGACAAGAAATCATTTCACTCTGGCATGCCAAATTAGGTTCTATACAGGCCAACAAATACTAGGTTGATCAGAGAAACATACATTAAGTGCTGAAAGTAGCCATAGAGGTCATGTGATCTACCATCACCCTTGTTCAGTTATTCAGTCATGTCTGACTCTTCATGACCCTGTGTACCATAGCATACCAGGCCCTTCTCCCCTCCACTTTCTCCCAAAGTCTGTCCAAGCTCACGTTCATTGCTTCTATGACACTATCCATCTCATCCTCTGCCCTCCCCTTCTCTTTCTGCCTTCAAGCTTCCCCAACATCAGGGTCTTTTTCAGTGAGTCCCGTCTTCTCATTAGTGGCCAAAGTATTTAAGCTTCAGCTTCAGTATTTGTCCTTCCAATGATCTATCACAACCACCACCACGCATTTTATCAAATGATGATTTTACAGAGGAGGAAACTGACACTGAGAGAGGAAAAATGAGTCACACAGGTAAATGAACTGAGATTTGAACCCAGGTCTTCTGATGTTGGAGTAATCTGGGTCATCTTTACTTTAGTCCTCTTTGTCTCCCAGGCTAACACTCAGTACTCATGTCTTCCTGGAAATACAGCCTTTCCGGTGGTCCTCTTGGCCAAGCCCTCTGGACTTAAGACGTTGCTTCCCTCTAAATGGTATCCTGACAGCCTGATAAAATAGATCAGATGCAAGATCACAGATTTAGAGCTGGAAGGGCCCCCAGAGATCAAGTCAGGGGTAAAGGGGGGACTTCATTTTATGAAGGAGAAAGTTAAGGGAGGCCTAGGGGGCTACAGTGACTCACTCAGGGTCACACAACTGGGACAGGGCCCCGTGTGCTTACACTCTAGGGCTCTTCTCAACATACAATTCTTCCTCCAGTTAGAGGACAAAGGTTTAAATCTGTTCCTTCCTCTCTGCAAGACCTTGACTAATAATCATAAAATAGCTCACATTTATATAGAACTTGCAAAAAAGGTGCTTGGTAAACCTTAAACAAAACCATGAGTAAACCACAGCTGAGAGGGGTAAATGGCCTCACCTCAGGTCACAGGAGTGTTGCCTGTGGCAATTGAACCCAGGTATCTGCTAATTTCACGTACCACACTGCCTATAAAGTCAGTTCACCACTCTGGGCTTTGTTTTCCAAGTCTATAAGATGAGAAGGATCAGCTCTATCAGTTCAGTCATTTCCGACTCTTCATGACCCTATTTGGGGTTTTCTTGGCAGAGATTCCACAGAGCTTTGCCATTTCCTTCTCTAACTCATTTTACAGATGAGGAAACTGGGGCAAACAGGGTTAAGTAAGCCCAGGGTCACAGAGCTAGTAAGTGTCTGAGGCAAATTTGAACTCAGGTCCTCCCGACTCCAGGGCCAGCGCTCAATCCACTGTGCCATCTAGCTGCCCATGAACTGTATCAGGAATTATTCAATAACCTCCAGGGACTCCCTGTCACTCAAGGGCCAAATATAAAATCCTCTGTTTGGCATTCAAAGCCCTTCACAACCTGGCACCTCCCCTTACCTTTCTAGTCTTCTTACACCTTACTCTCCCTCCCCAACCCCCTCCCCCATCTACTCTGTGATCCAGGGACACAGGCCTCCTTGCTGTCCCTTGCCCCAGACACTTCATTTCCAGACTCTGGGCATTTTCCCTTGCTATCCCCCATGCCTAAAATGCCCTTCCTAATCATCTCCGTGTCCCGGCTTCCCTAGCTTCTTTCGAGTCCCAGCTAAAATGCCACATTCTACATGAAGCCTTTCCCAGCCCCTCTTCATCCTAATGCCTCCCCTCTTTTCATTATTTCCAGTGAATCCTGTCTATACTTTGTGCATACTTGTTTTCATGTTGTCTCCCCCATCAGACCGTGAGCTCCTTAAAAGCAGGGACTGCCTCTGCATGTCTTTGTTTCTTTGTTTATCTCAAATGCCCTTTCATTTTTGCAGGATAACACAAAATGATACACACTATATTGGGAGCTCAAAAGTGAATAGTTTGATTGCACAAGTACTGATGTGCTAACAAGCGATTTTAAACTTAAGATAATTATACTGAAGTGCACAGAATTCAAATACTTGCAATTCAGAAAACCTTACTCACCATGAAAATATCAAAACAATCATCTGAGACACAAAACATCTACTTGCCTTTCTTTGTATCACCACAGTGCGTGGCACACAGTAGGTATTTAATAAATGCTAATTGACTGGGCCCTGTGAACGTTTTAAAAAATATTTTATTAGCTATGTTTCAATGTAATTGGTTTTCGTTCAGTTTTCTAATGGTTTCCTTTGCAATCCTATTTTATTTTGTGAATTTAAAAGCATGATTCTGACAGGGATCAAGAGGCATCCCCAGACTGGCAGCCAACAGGGCACAAAGAAGGTGAAGAACCGTTTGAATAGATAGTTTTGAAGGCTCCTCCCAGCTCTAAATCCCAGGGTCATTCCTTTGGGTCTCATGACTTTTCAGTCTTCTAGCATCTTCTGTTAAAATCGAAGGGTAGAAGCACTTTGGGGGCAGGAACTCTCCAGCCCAGCACTTACTAGGCCCTTTGTAAATAGCTGTTGGATTGAATTGACAGAGCCTGAGAGGAGCCACATATTTTTGTTCTCTCAGTCTTTCCAAACTAGCTTTGTCCGGGTTCTGACCATCCAAGGACAGCTAGGCTCTTCAGAGATGGGACTGTGGGGAGGGGGTGCTGCCGAGTGGGGAGGGTCGTGGGACAGCCTGGCAGACAAATCTCCCAACCTTGGCCAGGGATCATCCCTTTGCTGAGCCTCCTGTCTGGGCACTAGCAGCGGAGCCAGTGCCTGATTGAATGATTGATTAACTGGAGGGGTATGTGTTTAAATGTGTCCTGTTTTTATTTGGCCTTTAATGGTTAGCTCCTTCCTGTGATGCCCTCAGGTACCTCTAACAGAGGCACCGAATGAATAAATGGCTAAGTGAGTCACCAGTCCTTGGTACACCCTGGATAAGGGCACGTGGCCCAAGCACTCTGGCTCTGCCCACTTAGCCCAGCAGAATCCAATGATGATAAATTGATTTTAATACCTGCAATTCCCAGGGAAGAAAAACATGCCACATTTAAATGGAAAACTACCCAGAGGGCTGTTGGGTTGGAGTTGTTGTTTCTGACTAGCAAACTCCTCCAAGGATGATTTATAGCAGGAAGACAGCCAGCAGCCAAACATCCAAAGCACAAGCCTTGAACTTTTCTTCTGCTGTTCCTTTCTCAAAGCTTCCTAAGACAGAGAGCTGGCTGACAGAGACCTTTGAGATCACTGCCACCAAGCTGTCATCTATAGACAAGGCCACTAAGGCCCAGGGAGGGGGCGTGGGCTCATAGCTTTACAGCAAGGGACCTTAGAAGGCATTTCATTCAGCCCAGATAGTTTACAGTTGAAGAAACTGAGACCCAGAGGAATGAAGACCTTACCCAGAGTCACACAGGTAGTAGGAGGAAGAGCCAGAATGCAGTCCAGGGGGGCCAACTCCCAGTCTAGTGCCTTTCCCAAGACACTGTGCAGGGCCTTATTTTTTGTTGTTATGACTTTGACAGGCATGGATATTTCCATAAGCAAAAAACAGGAAAAGAGAATCCTACATGAAACCATGAATGCCTATTGCATGCAGCTTCCTTTTCCTTCACAAATTACATTGAACACAGTAATACTAACGTTGGTCTTTGTCCCCTTCTGAACTGCCTTTTTCAAGCATTTCACTGACCCTCTTTTATTTTTTGCATCATTGTCACTTTGCCCCACTCCCTTCATAATTCTCTCCTGACCGTAACCCCCAGAATAAAAAAAAAACACCCTCCATTGTGGCAAATTAAATAGTCAAGCAAATCAGAGTCACACAAACGATGTACCTGGAAATGTGGGTCTCATTCTGCACCTACCAAGGAGTGGCAAGCACTATGGGGTGACTTGTCCTATAGCCAGCAAATAGCAGAGTCTGAACTGGAGCCCAGCACATGCAGATTAAATTCCCTGAAATGAAATGAAGAAACTAGAGGTCTCCAAGTCCTCAAGATTCTGCAAGTTTCCTCAAAATTTAAGGAAATCTCTGCCCTCAAGGTGTTTACATTCTAAGTGGGAAACACAATTTGTATAAGGGAGTGGTGTCCAGGGAGGGGCTGTTTGGTCTTGGAAGTCACTAGGAAATGGTGGGTGGAGTCTAGGAGAGGAGACTGGCAATCCATTGACACCCCTTTCCAGGAATGATAGTGTTGCTTTGATAAGTAAGTAAAAGCTATTGTTGTTTGGTTAATTAATTGTGTCCCAATCTTCTTGACCCCATTCGGGGTTTTCTTGACAAAGATACTGGAGTGTTTGTCCATTTCCTTCTCTGGCTCATTTTACAGATGACAAGACTGAGGCAAATAGGATTAAATGACTTGCCTAGGGTCACACAGCTACTAAGTGTCTGAGGCCAGATTTGAACTCAAGTCTTCCCAATTGAGGGCTGGCCCTCTATCCACTGTGCCACCTAGCTGAGTAAAGTAAAGTAAAAGGTACAAAGAGGGCTTAGGGAGAGTATGGTACACTTAGGCAGTTTGGGAAAAGACAGTAGTGATGTGGCCCAAAGGAGCCTTATCTATAAATTGAGGTTAGGTTAAATGACTTTTAAGGGCTCTTCTTGCTCTTCACCCTATAAACATGTGTGGTTCAGGGGGAGGGGCGATGTTGAATTAGGAATGAAGAAGGAAGGAGAACAGTTGGTGAGGATGGGCATGAGAGGGACCATTGCTGATGGTGATGGTGACAAACAAGCCCAGTGGTTTCTGCACGAATCTGCTACGTGGTGTCTGTTCAAGAATTATAAAACACAAAGAGCAAAATCACTAAAAGTCTGACTACTGAAATTTCCCCATTAATAGATGCTAAGAGCTGTATCCTAGGCTGAATGGCAACTGTAACTTCTCGTTCTTTGTTACACTACATGGCAGAAAGATGTCCCATTTTTCCTGAACTGTCCTACTAATAAATAGGGTAGAACACAGCCATACTCTCTTGGATGGATGGGTGGATGAATGTATGAATATATGAATGAATGAATGAATGAATGAATGAATGAATGAATGAATGAAAAAACATTCATTAAGCCCTTACTATGTTGTAGGAACTGTGCTAAGTGCTGGGGCTACAAAGACAAGCAAACAATACAGTCTCTGAGAACATTTTCAGATGGGAAGACAGCCCATCCAGGGGAGTGGTGACCAGGGAATACTGTCAGTTGATTGACATCATTTGTAAGAATGCTGATCTCATTACTGGTCTTGGTGCTCAAGTTGGAAGCAGCTCAAACTGGTAGGAGGTGAAAGAACAAGAATGGAAACCAGAGGCAGGGAGAAGAGATGATTGAAGAGGGATGGAGAGAGGTGATATAAACCCCCAAGCGAGCTAGTGATTTTAATCATCTCTTTCAGTCATCAGAGAGCACTTCACTGTGGAGACTGTGGCAGAAGCTGGGGCTGGGCCCTGGAGGGCTATGTCACGTGGTGACTTAACCCACACATGGAACCAGGAACAAGTGGTGCTACCCAGAGTATACCACCCAATAGCCACAAATGCCTTACATAAAGACTTAGGAATAGGTCAAGAAAAGATCCAAGAGCTAGTAAGAAACCAATTTTTTTTCTCCTTGATCTGATAATTCTGGAATTTGGCTACAATACTCCTTGGCATTTTCAATTTGGGATTTCTTTCAGGGGGTGATCAATGCATTCTTTTGATGACTATTTTATCCTCTGGATCTAGGACCTCAGGGCAGTTTTCCTTGATGATTTCTTGAAAGATGCTGTCCAGGCTCTTTTTTTCATTATGGTTCTCAGGTAGACCAATGATTCCTAAATTATCTCTCTTGGATCTATTTTCTAGGTCACTTGTTTTTCCAATGAGATATTTTATGTTTCCTTTTTTTATTCTTTTTTTTTTTTGCTTTTTGGCAGGGCAATTGGGGTTAAGTGACTTGCCCAAGGTCACACAGCTAAGTACATGTGTCAAGTGTCTGAGGCCGGGTTTGAACTCAGGTCCTCCTGACTCCAGGGCTGGTACTCTATTCACTGCACCACCTAGCTGCCCCATTATGTTTTCTTCTATTTTTTCATTCTTTTGATTTTGTTTGACTGATTCTTGATGTCTCATAGTCGTTAGCTTCCACTTGCCCAATTGCAATTTTTAATGAATTATTTTCATCAGTGAGCTTTTGTACTTTCTGTTCCATTTGGTCAATTCTACTTTGTAAGGGGTTGTTTTCTTCAGTGTACTTTTTTCCATTTTGTCAATTGTATTTTTAAGGGAATTGTTTGATTTTTCTTCTACCTCTCTTATTTGATTTTTAAAATCCTTCTTGAGCTCTTCCAAGAAGGCTTTTTGGGCTTGAGACCAGTTCCTATTCCCCTTTGAGGTTTCAGATATAAGTACATTGACCATGTTGTTCTCTCCTGAATTTGTATTTTGATCTCCCCTGTCACCAAGATACTTCTCCATGGTCATTATTTTTCTTTGATTCTTCTTGCTCATGTTGTTTGCCTTTTCTCTGGCTTTTAAATTTGATTTCTGCTTCTGTGGCCCAGGAGACTCTGTCTCAGACTTCTTGTGCTGGGGACTAGGGGCCTGGTTACTGGTTTTGTGCTGGGGCCTTAGGTGCTGGCAGCTGGATGTTGTAGTGGTCTGGTTAGTTTACCTGCTGCTGAGCTGGAGCTGGTGGTGGTGGCTGGTGTGTGCCTGGTGTTGGCACTTGCCTGCTCTTCCACCCTGGGGCTCAGGATCTCCCGCTGGCTGGCAAAGTTACGGCTTGCTGGGCCACCTCTTGTCCTATACTGGTCCCCTTCAGCCCCAGCAAGAGGGCCCTGTCCCATTAATCCCCCTGGCCTCCTGAGCTAAAAGACTGTTGTACCACATCTTTCTGTTGGCTCCACTGTTCCAGGATTTTTCCTGGGTCCATCATTTCTGGGTTTTTCAAAGTCTGTAAGGGAGGGTGAGAGGACTTATTGCTTACTCCACACCTTGGCTCCTGGAAGTTTAAATCAGAAACCAATTTTACAGGCTCCAGGTAGCAGCAGAGGTCACCAAGAAGTGTGAAACTTATATATAGAGAAAAGCATTCCCAAGTCATGATGCATATTTGGAGAATATAAATACCAGCATGTCTTTGGAAAGTGTTTTTATTGACTTTCCATCTCTGGAAGGGAATATAAAGGTAAAAATATTTCATTTTTTACTGGTGACTAACAATTTCACCAGAAAATAACCTTTGTTGGCAGCATGTTGTAGGGCAAGTATTTGTCAGTGGGTAGATTCCCTACCGGGATCCACTCTGACCAAGGTAGAGACTTTGAGAGCAAGCTACTTAAGGAAACATTGGCCTTGGCAGGTATCAAAAAGTCTGGAGTTACTCCTCATTGTCCGCAGAGAGACTCACAGCCTGAACAGAATAAAAACTCTGAGACCAGGACAAAAATCTCAATAGAGTCAACATGTTTCACTTAGAATACATACATACAATTCTACCACTTATGGCCACATTTGGATAAGAACCATGCCAATATATTGACCTGTGCTTTGGCCCCTCAAATGAAGGCTGTGGTGCAAACACTCACATTCAACCAGTCTCTCACTTGGAAGGAGTGCCTACAAGTGGCCATCGCTTCAGCTCAGAAGAGTTCTGAAAGAAACAAGAAACATTATGATATGATGACATCATATATACAAAGACAGAGTTCTCTTGAGAAGTTTTGGCATTGGGACTCACAAATTAGCTGACCAATGGAAAGGGAACCCATACAAAGTTGTTGAGAAACTTGCCAATTTGTTAGTTTGCAATATGGCCCCAGCAAGTGGAGGGAGGTCCTCTCAAGGCTGTAACCAGCTATTGCCCATGTAAGGGTTAGTTGGGCTTTCTAGCAAGCGGGTAAAGAGAAATGATGAACAAAGTGTATGTCCAGTGAATTCTGGTCAGAAGAGACTGTCCACCAATTTAGGAAAAACTGCCGGCCTGGAAATGGGCATTAAAAGTGTTATTTCCTGTGAAAGAGACTCTGTATATTACAGGACTGGAAGACTGAAGCCAGCATTAACTTCTTTCTGGAATTCTCAGAACTATTGCTGCAGAGATTCCTAGGGCATAAATATAACCTGCATAACTCAAACAGACGCATAACCACCCTGCCCCTGCTCTAATCCCGTGTATAGACAGAAAGTCGATAATGATCCTAATGGTCAGCCCATAGCATCTACTAGCTCAGATATATGAAAAAGAGATCAGGCAGTGAGAAAGGGACTAGAATCATCATGCCAATCACCAGACTGTAGACAGCCAGTGGCACCTCAATGGCCCCAGCACTGGGTCTGGCATCGGGAAGATCTGAGTTCAAATCTGGTCTCAGATACTTAGCTATGTGACTCTGGGCAAGTCACTTAACCTCTGTTCACCTCAGTTTACTCATGTATAAAATGAGAATAAAAATAGCTCCTCCCTCCCAGGATTATTGTGAGAATCAATGGAGATAATATTTGTAAAGTGCTTTGCAAACTTTGAAGTGCCGTGTTAGTGGTGGCTGTTATTATTACACTGATTTATGCTGTTACAGGTGAATCTGGAGAAATAGTTATACACACACCCAGGTGACAATACTAGACCCTGACCTCATCATATGTGCCTTGCATGTAATTGTGTACTTATTGCTTCATGTGTTAATACTACATGCTGAGGATGCTTGTTTATCCTTGTGCTTTGCTCATCCAGGTTCAGAGTGGAACATTGTCTAGTCACTGGGTTTTTCACTGGCTTTTTGAAGATATTCTCATTTGTATTTTTTAGACATAATATTATTCTTGCAGCTACTTAGCCAGACTTTGCTTGTTGTTTATTATTGGTTGTCACGTTCTATGGATATGCATGTACTCATATCCTGTGCGTAACTTAGGCATGTTGCCACTGAGTGTACTGCCAAGCGATGCTCTGCATAGCATCACACCTGTTACATGTATTGTTTGCTTTTGTTTAGAACCATACCATAAGTTGGTTACCTGGGATACTAGGAAAATCACCCCTGTTTTTTTCAAGTGCTAATGTTTGTGTTATGCTGTATAGGTGCAGGTTTCAGTTTTATCCTAGATTGTTTTTGAAAGGGACTACAAAATCTTTCAGCCCAGGGGAGGATTGTAACCCTGTTAATGCCCAAGCCTGGGATGGTTTTGTGGAGGGAGAACTCTGCTGTATGAATGCAAATAAGGAGGGAGATGTGCCTCCTGACTGGCTAAGAGAATGCTGAGTGTGGCACTGTGTACCTGTGAGAGGAATTTAATTCAGTACTTTGGAGACAGAAGTAGAAAGAGGAGGAGTTCCAGGGGAGAAAAAGGGGAGAGAAAGAGAAAGGGAGGGAGAGGAGGGGAGAGAGAGAGAGAGAGAGAGAGAGAGAGAGAGAGAGAGAGAGAGAGAGAGAGAGGAGAAAGAGTTCTTTGAATTGTGGCCTGAAGGCTTTGGAGGCATTGATATGTATGGAAGCCAACCCCCATCATGTTCCTTGATCTTCGGGGCTTGCAATTCTAGAGAGCACTGTGAGTAGATCTCCCTTTGGTAACATCATCCTCTGTCTCCTGATTTGAGCTGAAATATTATGTCATTTCCACATGAAGACCCTATTTACTCTTGTATATTCTAATCTGTGGAGTTCTGGGTTCTCTTTGCCATTTTTCTTGGATAAATAGGTTCACTTGCTTTTTGTAAGGGTCTCTCACTAATCCTTATGTTCTCCTATAATGGCAATTTTCCTACAACTTGCCACCATCACAATCAAATCTTACTGTTCATCAATGTCACTCCATTTATACTGTTTGCAACAAAGATTAGGGGGGAAAGTGTCATCACTGATTCCACTTATGCTAAGATTCAGTTCTCATCCTGGATTCCCCCTTGTACCTGCAGTATCGTGTTCAGTTACGAACAAATCCAAGAGCATTCGGGGGAGAGACAAAGAGAGCTGGGATGGTGAGAGGATCAGAAGCTATATCATATACCCATGAGTTGAAGGAACTCAGAGTATTTAGTCTACAAAAGAAAAATATCTTTTGGGGGACATGAGGTAACTACCTCTGAATTAATAGGAAGACTCTATTCTTGTCTCCAGTGGGGAGATGGGTAGAAGTTGCAGAGAGCCAGATTTAGGCCCAATGTCAGGAACAAGCATCCTAAAAACGAGTTGTTCCCCAGATGGGATGGCGGGAGTAGGCTGCTAGTGTGCCCCCTAATGGAAAGTGCACCGAGCCAGGAGTTAAGAAGACTGGACTTCAAACCATGCCTCAGACACTAACTGGGCAAGTTAGTGTGACCCTGGAAAAGTCACCTTACCTCCACCTGCATTTCACAGGATTGTTGTGAGGATAAAACAAGATAATAATTGTAATGTGCTTAGCACCGTGTCTGGCACATAGTAAGCACTGTATAAATGCTTCTTCTCTTCCCTTCTTCTCATGAATGTTTTTTTTTTACTAAAGCAAAGACTGGATAATCACTTATCAAAGTTCTTATGGGGGAGAATGAGGGAAAGGAGGAGGGGTTGTTCAGGTACAAGTTGAAACCTCTAATGCCCCATCTAGCTTGGAGAGTCTGTGATTCTCCTAATCACTAGCTCTGGTTTGGGAGTCAGACATCTGCTATAGAACTGCCTTCTTTTATAGGAAGCTCAAGAAAAGATTCTGGGAGTGGGAAGCATTAGCTTCAGTTGCAGTCAGTCATGGGCCTCCTCAGCAGCCATATTTAATGCTCCAGAACCCAGGAAGGTCAATAAAATGTCTAACTCTGTTGTTAGTCTGAATTCCACTGCTAATATATTCATAATCCCTTTTCCTGATGTCATCTGCTCAGTCTTTTTATAAAAAAAAGATATCAGAAGACATGTAGATGGACAGAGAGTGGGCAGAGGGTGGAAGGAAGAAAGGCTTCACTCACTTTTCAGTAAATGAAAATCTGGTGCTGATGGTGCTTTTAAAGAGCCAGTTCATGTAGCAGGACCCAGAATTTCACCCTGGAAAGGATCTTAGGAGTCACTGAGTCACAGACCATCACTGAACAGAGGGGGAAACTAAGGCCCAGAAAAGGCAAGAGGGGACTCCCCAGAGAGGCCCTCAGGAGTCACCCAAGTTCCTCATTCCCAAGTCAAAATGCTTGCAGTTCAATTCAGTTCAAGAAAAGTCTGTTAAGTGGCTGTGATGCCAAAGCACTGTTCTAGGCTTTGGATCTCAGAGGTAAGGATGAAACAGCCCCTGCCCTAAAGAAGCTTACATTCTATTAGAAAATGGAACATGCCAACAGGTAAGTAACCCAATCTTGTGCAAGTAAGCCCTCAGCATGCTAATAACTAGGAGGGTAGTCTATGTGATGAATGTGCAAAGCTTTGGGAAATAGCCAACTTTCCACTCCACTCAGAAACTTAAAAAGAGTAGGGCTACCCAGACTTTGTCCCAGGGCCTTGACATCTTTGCTGGGATATGGAGGAAGAGGGAGAGGGTTCTTCTTCCCTGTAGTAGTCTGGAGACTATTGTTCTTGCTGCCCCAGCACAATTCCTTGCCTTGCTCAGGACTACTACTGTCAGGGTCCTGTTGCTATGGCAACCCTCTCCCAGGGTCCCCTTTTCCTCTGTCCCCCACAGAGGTGCTGGCCAGAATCTAGGGGATGAGCTATCCCTTCTTCCAACATGATCGCACCCATGATCGGACTGACCACTGTGTCGCCGCCACCTAACCCCACCCACTGTGAGGACAGATTGTGCCCCCCACTGACATCACTGCTGCCTTCCCCCATTGGGCTATCCTCTTTTTTTTTAGCTTTCTTTTTTTTTAATTTAAATTTATTTATTTAACATATTTGGTTTTCAACATTGATTTTCACAACAGTTTGGATTACAAATTTTCTCCCCATTTCTACCAGATGGCATATATTCTGGTTGCCCTATTCCCCAGTCAGCCCTCCCCTCTATCACCCCCCTCCCCTCTCATCCCCTTTTCCCTTCCTTTCTTGTAGGGCAAGATAAATTTCTACGCCCCATTGCCTGTGTATCTTATTTTTTAGTTGCATGCAAAAAAAATTTTTTTTGGACATCTGTTTTTGAAACTTTGAGTTCCAAATTCTCTCCCCTCTTCCCTTCCCACCCACCCTCCTTAAGAAGTCAAGCAATTCAACCTAGGCCACATGTGTATCATTATGTATAACTCTTACACAATACTCATGTTGTGAAAGACTAACTATATTTTGCTCCTTCCCAACCCATCCCCCTTTATTGAATTTTCTCCCTTGACCCTGTCCCCTTTCCAAAGTGTTTGTTTTGATTACCCCCACCCCCATCTGCCCTCCCCTCCATCATCCCCCCACTTTTATTTTTTTTTATCTTCCTCCCTCTTCTTTCCTGTGGGGTAAGATACCCAACTGAGTATGTATGGTATTCCCTCTTCAGGCCAAATCTGATGAGAGCAAGGTTCACTCATTCCCCCCTCACCTGCCCTCTCCCCTCCTCCCACAGAGCTGCTTCCTCTTGCCACCTTTATGCGAGATAATCCACCCCATTCTATCTTTCCCTATCTCCCTCTCTCAGTATGTTGCTCTCTCATCCCTTAATTTCATTTTATTTCTTTTAGATATCTTCCCTTCATCTTCAACTCACCCTGTGTCTACTCTCTCTCTTTTACATATATATATATATATACATACACACATACACATGCATACATATACACATAGATATATACTTACATACACATTCACATATATATATATATATATATATATATATATATATATATATATATATATATATACACATATATATGCATATTCCCTTCAGCTACCCTAATACTGAGGTCTCATGAATCATACACATCATCTTTCCATGTAGGAATGTAAACAAAACAGTTCAACTTTAGTAAGTCCCTTGCAATTTCTGTTTCTTGATTACCTTTTCATGCTTCTCTTGATTCTTGTGTTTGAAAGTCAAATTTTCTATTCAGTTCTGGTCTTTTCACTGAGAAAGCTTGAAAGTCCTCTATTTTATTGAAAATCCATATTTTGCCTTGGAACATGATACTCAGTTTTGCTGGGTAGGTGATTCTAGGTTTTAATCCTAGCTCCATTGACCTCCGGAATATCGCATTCCAAGCCCTTCGATCTCTTAATGTAGAAGCTGCCAGATCTTGGATTATTCTGATTATGTTTCCACAGTACTCAAATTGTTTCTTTCTGGCTGCTTGCAGTATTTTCTCCTTGACCTGGGAGCTCTGGAATTTGGCTACAATATTCCTAAGAGATTTCTTTTGGGGATCTATTTGAGGAGGTGATCGGTGGATTCTTTCAATTTCTATTTTGCCCTGTGGCTCTAGAATATCAGGGCAATTCTCCTTGATAATTTCTTGAAAGATGGTATCTAGGCTCTTTTTTGATCATGGCTTTCAGGTAGTCCAATAATTTTTAAATTATCTCTCCTGGATCTATTTTCCAGGTCAGTGGTTTTTCCAATGAGGTATTTCACATTGTCTTCCAATTTTTCATTCCTTTGGTTCTGTTTTATAATATCCTGATTTCTCATAAAGTCACTAGCTTCCACTTGCTCCAATCTAATTTTTAAAGTAGTATTTTCTTCAGTGGTCTTTTGGACCTCCTTTTCCATTTGGCTAATTCTGCCTTTCAAGGCATTCTTCTCCTCATTGGCTTTTTGGAGCTCTTTTGCCATTTGGGTTAGTCTGTTTTTTAAGGTGTTGGGTGTTGTTTTCTTCAGTGTATTTTTCAGTATTTTTTTGGGTCTCCTTTAGCAAGTCATTTTTCATGGTTTTCTTGCATCCTTCTCATTTCTCTTCCCAATTTTTCCTCTACTTCTCTAACTTGCTTTTCCAAATCCTTTTTGAGCTCTTCCATGGCCTGGGACCAGTTCATGTTTTTCTTGGAGGCTTTTGGTGTAGGCTCTTGCACTTTATTGACTTCTTTAGGCTGTATGTTTTGGTCTTCTTTGTCAGCAAAGAAAGAATGCAAAGTCTGAGACTGAATCTCGGTGCGTTTTCGCTGCTTGGCCATATTCCCAGCCAACTAACTTGACCTTTGAGTTTTTCAGTGGGGTATGACTGCTTGTAGACTACAGAGTTCTATGTTCCACGTTTGGGGGGGAGGTGCCAGCTCTGCCACACCAGCACTGCTCCTTCCCCAACCCCCAACCCGAACTGGGCTTAGATCTTCGGCAAGCTGTGCACCCCTGCTCTGATCTGCCACTTAATTCCTCCCACCAGGTGGGCCTGGAGCCGGAAGTAACAACAGCTGTAGCTGCCCCACCTCCGCTGCCCCCGGGGTTGGAAGCCGAACCGCGAACTCCTTCTACTCCCGCAGCTTTCCCCACTAACCTTCTCCACAATCTTTGGTGTTTGTGGGTCGAGGGGTCTGGTAACTGCCGCAGCTCACTGATCCAGGGCGCTAGGGCCCCCTCCGCCCGGCTTCTTGTCTGGATGTTCCACGCCGCTCAGGCTGGGCTCTGCTCCACTCCTTTCCCAGCTCCCAGCTCCGTGTGGGATAGACCTCACCCAGAGACCATCTAGGCTGTCCTGGGCTGAAGCCCTGCTTCCCTCTGCTGTTCTGTGGGTTCTGCCATTCTAGAATTGGTTCAGAGCCATTTTTTATAGGTTTTTGGAGGGGCTCCCTATGGAGCTCACTCCAGTCCCTGCTTACCAGCCGCCATCTTGGCTCCGCCAGGCTATCCTCTTTTATGGCCTATGTTGTCACTCTCCCAGAAACTGCTTCTGCCCCAGGTGAAAAAATTGACTATTCCCCAATCAATCAGTCAGGCAATGAATCAACAAGCATTTCTTCAGATCTCACTGTGTGCCATAGCCTATGCTAAGCTTTGGGGACACAGAGACAAGGCTCTTGCATTCTCTCAGGGAAGCCAGTATAGACGTAGGTGACCATATCCGATCTCAATTCAAGGCAGTTGTGGGGGGAGGGGGGAGGAGGAAGAGGAGGCCACCAGCAGCCAGAGAGATCACAATATTAGAGCTAGGAAGGATCTTAGAGACTAGTCCGCTCCCTTCATTTTGCAGGTGATGAAACTAAAGCTCAAGGAAGTTCCATGATTTCCTCAAGGTTACAGAGGAACAAAGTGGCACATTCTCTGAGCCCAGAGCTAGTACTTTTGCCACCATCCCACAATATTCCATCTATTCTATGTCTTTGGATTCTTCTGACTCTGCATTAACAACAATGCTGATTTATGCTCAAGTTATACTCGAAGACAAGTACTTTCATTCTGAAAATGCCTAATTTGTACCATGAGACAGAATGCTATAGAAATGTACAAATGCCATAACATGATGTGTACCATGGTGGCTTTTGTCCCTATAATTTCTGGGGCACAGAAGCTGAGTTCTGAAGGAAATGAGGGATGGTAGCAGGCAGAGAGGAGGAGAGAATGATGCATTTCAGTCTATAGCAAAGGCAGAGAGAGAGTTCCCTGGGAGAAAAACAGCAACATGACTGGCCTAATTCTACTATAGATCATGATAAGGAGAGTAATATATAACCAGATTAGAAAGGGATGCCAGGCCAGTTTGGGAAGGGCTTTAAAGGCTAAGAAAAGAATTATCTTTGATCCTGAAGGCAACAGGGAGCAGCTGGAACTTATTCAGTAAGGGAGTGGACAGAGGCACACATCAGAAAAAAATCTCTTTGATTACTGTGTGAATGATAGGTTAGGTTTGTTTGCAATAGGCCAGTTGAGAGATGAGAAGGACCTGAACTAGGCTTGTGGCTAGATGAAAGGGGAAGGTGCAAGAGACACTGTAGAAATAAAAATGCCCATATTTAGCCATAGATTGGCTAGGTGGGGTAATGGAGAAGGAAATGGCAAACCACTCTTTGCCTTTTCTTTACGAAGAGAAAGAGTCAAATGTGACTGGAGTAGCTGGACAAAAAATGTGGGGTAAAGGAGAGTGAGTAGTTAAGGGTAGCCACAAGTTTGCCAACCTGGATGACTGGAAGGAGGGTGTTGTCTTTGACAATAATAAGGAACTGGGGGGGGGTGGAGCCAAGATGGCAGCTGGAAAGCAGGGACATGCGTGAGCTCCCCATCCCAGGTCCCTCCAAACACCTATAAAAATGGCTCTGAACAAATTCTAGAACTGCAGAACCCACAAAATAGCAGAGGGAAGCAAGGCTCCAGGCCAGAACAGCCTAGATGGTCACAGGGTAAGGTCTATTGCATGGACCTGGGAGCAGAGCAGAGCCCAGCATGGGCTGTGCCTGGACCAACCAGACCAGGAGCCAGGTGGAACAGGCCCTAGTGCCCTGAATCAGTGAGATGTGGCAGTTACCAGACTTCTCAAACAACAAACACCAAAGACAACAGAGAAGGTTAGTGGGAAAAGCTGCTGGGACAGAGTGAAAGGAGTTCACAGATTGGCCACCGCCCCAGGGGAAGCGGAGATGATGCAGCTCTGAGGACTCCAGCCGCAGTTGCTTCCAGCCCCAGGCCCAACTGGTGGCAGGAATTAAGGGGTGGATCTAAGCAGGAGTGCAGAGCCAGCTTAGATCTGAGTCCGGTCTGAGTTGGCGGTTCTTGGGGGAGGAGTAGTGCTGATGTGGCACAACTCATTGTGTAGAAATAGCTCCGAAAACAACAGCGCAGCCCCTCAAGCTTGGGACAAAGTACCCTATACTCTAAAGCAGTCATACCCCAACAAAAAACTCAAGGGTCAAGTAAGTTGGCTGGGAACATGGCCAGGCAGCAAAAACAGACTCAAATTCAGACTCAGACTTTGGAATCTTTCTTTGGTGACAATGAAGACCAAAACATGCAGCCAGAAGAAGTCAACAAAGTCAAAGAGCCTACATCAAAAGCCTCCAAGAAAAAATGTGAATTGGTCTCAGGCCATGGAAGAGATCAAAAAGGATCTGGAAAAGCAAGTTAGAGAAGTAGAGGAAAAATTGGGAAGAGAAATGAGAGTGATGCGAAAAAACCATGAAAAACAAGTCAATGACTAGCTAAAGGAGACCCAAAAAATACTGAAGAAAATAACACCTTAAAAAATAGACTAACTCAAATGGCAAAAGAGCTCCAAAAAGCCAATGAAGAGAAGAATGCCTTGAAAGGCAGAATTACCCAGATGGAAAAGGAGGTCCAAAAGACCACTGAAGAAAATACTGCCTTAAAAATTAGAATGGAGCCAGTGGAAGCTAGTGACTTGATAAGAAATCAAGATATAAAACAGAACCAAAGGAATGAAAAAAAATGGAAGACAATGTGAAATATCTCATTGGATAAACCACTGATCTAGAAAATAGATCCAGGAGAGATAATTTAAAAATGATTAGACTACCTGAAAGCCATGATCAGAAAAAGAGCCTAGATATCATCTTTCAAGAAATGATCAAGGAGAACTGCCCTGATATTCTAGAAGCAGAGGGTAAAATAGAAATTGAAAGAATCCACCAATCACCTCCTGAAAAAGTTCCCAAAAAGAAAACTCCTAGGAATATTGTCTCCAAATTCCAGAGCTCCCAGGTCAAGGAGAAAATACTGTATGCAGCCAGAAAGAAACAATTTGAGTATTGTGGAAACAAAATCAGGATAACACAAGATCTAGCAGCTTCTACAATAAGGGATCAAAGGTCTTGAAATACGATATTCCGGAGGTCTGTGGAGCTAGGATTAAAACCAAGAATCACCTACACAGCAAAACTGAGTATAATGCTCCAAGGCAAAATATGGATTTTCAATAAAATAGAGGACTTTCAAACTTTCTCAGTGAAAAGACCAGAGCTGAATAGAAAATTTGACCTTCAAACACAAGAATCAAGAGAAGCATGAAAAGGTAAACAAGAAAGAGAAATCTTAAGGGACTTACTGAAGTTGAACTGTTTTGTTTACATTCCTACATGGAAAGATGATGTGTATAATTCGTGAGACCTCAGTATTAGGCTGGCTGAAAGGAATATACATATATATATAGAGAGAGGGCACAGGGTGAGTTGAATATGACTGGATGATATCTAAAAAAATTAGAATCAAATTAAGGGATGAGAGGAATATATTGAGAGAGGGAGAAAGAGAGAGATAGAATGGGGTAAATTATCTCGCATAAAAGTGCCAAGAAAAAGCAGTTCTGGTCAAAATGAGTACATGGGCCAAAATGGCGGCTGGAAAGCAGGACAGCCTGGATGGTCTCTGGGTGAGGTCTATCCCACACGGAGCTGGGAGCTGGGAGCAGAGCAGAGCAGAGCAGACCCCAGCGTGAGCTGCTCAGACCAACCAGACCAGGAGCCGGGCGGAGCGGGCCCTAGCGCCCTGAATCAGTGAGCTGCAGCAGTTACCAGACTTCTCAACCCACAAACACCAAAGACAGCAGAGAAGGTTAGTGGGAAAAGCTGCGGGAGTGGAAGGAGTTCACAGTTCAGTCACCACCCCAGGGCAGCGGAGGTGGGGCAGCTACAGCTGCTGTTGCTTCTGGCCCCAGGCCCACCTGGTGGGAGGAATTAAGTGGCGGATCAGAGCAGGAGTGCATAGGCTGCTGAAAATCTAAGCCCAGTCCGGGTTGGGAGTTCTTGGGGAAGGAGGAGTGCTGGTATGGCAGAGCTGGCGCATCCCCGCCAAACGTGGAACATAGAACTCTTTATTCTACAAGCAGTCATACCCTGCTGAAAAACTCAAGGGTCAAGTTAGCTGTTTGGGAATATGGCCAGGCAGTGAAAACACACCCAGATTCAGTCTCAGACTTTGCATTCTTTCTTTGGTGACAAAGAAGACCAAAACGTACAACCTAAAGAAGTCAACAAAGTGCAAGAGCCTACACCAAAAGCCTCCAAGAAAAACATGAACTGGTCCCAGGCCATGGAAGAGCTCAAAAAGGATTTGGAAAAGCAAGTTAGAGAAGTAGAGGAAAAATTGGGAAGAGAAATGAGAAGGATGTGAGAAAACCATGAAAAAACAAGTCAATGACTTGCTAACGGAGACCCAAAAAAATACTGAAAAATACACTGAAGAAAACAACACTTTAAAAAATAGACTAACTCAAATGTCAAAAGAGCTCCAAAAAGCCAATGAGGAGAAGAATGCCTTGAAAGGCAGAATTAGCCAAATGGAAAAGGAGGTCCAAAAGACCACTGAAGAAAATACTACCTTAAAAATTGACTGGAGCAAGTGGAAGCTAGTGACTTGATGAGAAATCAAGATATTATAAAACAGAACCAGAGGAATGAAAAAGTAGAAGACAATGTGAAAGATCTCATTGGAAAAACCACTAACCTGGAGAATAGATCCAGGAGAGATAATTTAAAAATTATTGGAGTACCTGAAAGCCATGATTGAAAAAAGAGCCTAGATATCATCTTTCAAGAAATGATCAAGGAGAACTTCCCTGATATTCTAGAGCCACAGGGCAAAATAGAAATTGAAAGAATCCACCAATCGCCTCCTCAAAGAGATCCCAAAAAGAAATCTCCTAGGAATATTGTCGCCAAATTCCAGAGCTCCCAGATCAAGGGGAAAATACTGCAAGCAGCCAGAAAGAAACAATTTGAGTATTGTGGAAACACACTCAGAATAATCCAAGATCTGGCAGCTTCTACATTAAGAGATCGAAGGGCTTGGAATACGATATTCCAGAGGTCAATGGAGCTAGGATTAAAACCTAGAATCACCTACCTAGCAAAACTGAGTATCATGTTCCAAGGCAAAATATGGATTTTCAATAAAATAGAGGACTTTCAAGCTTTCTCAGTGAAAAGCCCAGAGCTGAATAGAAAATTTGACTTTCAAACACAAGAATCAAGAGAAGCATGAAATGGTAAACAAGAAAGAGAAATCATAAGGGACTTACTAAAGTTGAACTGTTTTGTTTACATTCCTACATAGAAAGATGATGTGTATGATTCATGAGACCTCCATATCATAGTAGCTGAAAGGAATATGCATATATATATATATATATATATGTATATATATATAAGTGAATGTGCATGTATATATATGTATGTGTATATATATATATGAAGAGAGAGAGAGAGAGAGAGAGAGAGAGAGAGAGAGAGGACACAGGGTGTGTTGAAGATGAAGGGAAGATATCTAAAAGAAATAAAATCAAATTAAGGGATGAGAGAGGAATATATTGAGAGAGGGAGATAGGGAGAGATAGAATGGGGTGGATTATCTCGCATAAAGGTGGCAAGAGGAAGTAGTTTTGTGGGAGGAGGGGAGAGGGCAGGTGAGGGGGGAATGAGTGAATCTTGCTTTCATCAAATTTGGTCTGAAGAGGGAATACCATACATACTCAATTGGGTATCTTACCCCACAGGAAAGAAGAGGGAAGAAGATAAAAAAGAGGGGGATGATGGAGGGGAGGGCAGATGGGGGTGGAGGTAATCAAAACCAAACACTTTGGAAAGGGGACAGGGTCAAGGGAGAAAATTCAATAAAGGGGGATGCGTTGGGAAGGAGCAAAATATAGTCAGTCTTTCACAACATGAGTATTGTGGAAGGGTTATACATAATGATACACATGTGGCCTATGTTGAATTGCTTGACTTCATAGGGAGGGTGGGTGAGAAGGGAAGAGGGGAGAGAATTTGGAACTCACTGTTTTAAAAACAGATGTTCAAAAACAAAAAAGAAAAGTTTTTGCATGCAACTAGAAAATAAGATACACAGGCAATGGGGTGTAGAAATTTATCTTGCCCTACAAGAAAGGAAGGGAAAAGGGGATGGGAGGGGAATGGGGTGACAGAAGGGAGGGCTGAATGGGGAACAGGGCAACCAGAATATATGTCATCTTGGAGTGGGAGGGAGGGCAGAAATGGGGAGAAACTTTGTAATTCAAACTCTTGTGAAAATCAATGCTGAAAACTAAATATGTTAAATAAATAAATTAAAATTAAAAAAAAGAAAAAAAAGAAAAAGCAGTTCTGTAGGAAGGGAATGGGGGCAGGTGAGGGGGAATGAGTGAATCTTGCTCTCATCAGAATTGACCTGAGGAGGGAATAACATACACACTCAATTGGGTATCTTACCCCACAGGAAAGAAGGAGGAAGGAGATAAAAAGAGGGGAGGGGATGATAGAAGGGAAGGCAAATGGTGGAGGAGGTAATCAAAAACAAACACTTTCAAAAAGGGACAGGGTCAAGGGAGAAAATTGAATAAAGGGGAATAGGATAGGAAGGAGCAAAATATAGTTAGTCTTTCACAACATGAGTATTGTGGAAGGGTTTTACATAATGAAACACATGTGGCCTATGTGGAATTGCTTGCCTTCCTAGGGAGGGTGGGTGGGGAGGGAAGAGGGGAGAGAATTTGGAACTCAAAGTTTAAAAACAGATGTTCAAAAAAAGT
Organism: Trichosurus vulpecula; assembly: GCF_011100635.1. Lineage (NCBI taxonomy): Eukaryota > Metazoa > Chordata > Mammalia > Diprotodontia > Phalangeridae > Trichosurus > Trichosurus vulpecula. Next base: position 6,271,988 of record NC_050582.1, on the reverse strand, counting down.
CTTTGCATGCAACTAGGAAATAAGATATACAGGCTATGGGACATAGAAATCTATCTTGCCCTACAAGAAAGTAAGGGAAAAGGGGATGGGGGCGAGTGGGGTGACAGGAGGGAGGGCTGGCTGGGGAATGGGGCAACCAGAATATATGCCATCTTGGAGTGGGGGGGGGAGGGTGGAAATGGGGAGAAAATTTGCAATTCAAACTCTTGTGAAAATCAATGCTGAAAACTAAAAATATTACATAAATTTTTTTAAAAAGAGTGAGTGTGCTAAAATTGACAGCAATGTAGAGTTGTTGCATTGAGTTCACATGAATCCTGCAAAGTGCATAAACGTTTGCATCACACATTATGGAAATCATATTGAAGATGTTATTTGCTAATATTCCAATTAAATAAAATGTTGTTGAAAAATAATAATAATAATAATAATAAGGAACTTCAGAAGAACAGTGGGTTTGGGGGAAAAGATCCATTTTGTTTTGAATGTGTTGAGTTTGAGACACTTACAGGATGCCCAGTTAACCTACTAAGTCAGAGACTGGGCTGAAGAGTAGATCTGGTAGTCTTTGGCATTGAACCCAGGGAGGGCCAATGAGATCACCAAGTGAAAAAGAATAGACAAAAAGTAGGGCCAGGACAGAGCCTTGGGGGCCACCTAGAGTTATATGGCAGGGTGGTAGGTATGATGAACCAGCAAAGGAGACTGAAAAATGATCCCACAAGTAGGAGGAGAAAGAAGAGGGAGTAGCATCATAACCCAGGGAGGAGAGAGAATCTAGGAGGAGGAGATGGTCAACAGTGTCAAAGATGGCAGAAAGCTCCTGAAGGATGGGGATTGACAAAAGTCCATTCGATTCAACAATTAAGAGATAATCGATAACATTGGAGTGAAAGGTTCTTGTTAAGGAGTGGCAAGACAGGAAGTGGGGCAGAAAGAGTAGCCAAGTTGTTCCTAGGAGTTTGGCAGGGAAAGGGAGGAGAGCTATAGGACAATAGGTAGTGGGGATGGTAGGATTTTTAAGAGTGAGAGAGACTCAGGTGCTTTTATAGACAACAGGGAAGGAACTCACAGATAAGGATTAGAGAGATGGGCTAAGGGGCAAGGGGAGAGATCAGATGGAGAAGATAGAAAAGGCTGAGATCTAGGGTATATAAAGAAGTGTTAGTGGTGTTAAGAAGGGCTACCTCATTGGCCAGGGCTGGAGTAAAGGAGGAGAGGATGAAGGATGATGTCAAGGGGTTTTGAGATATTGAGAAGGGAAGAAGAGAGGGAAAGCTCCTTCACTATCCTGTCAGGATAAGCTCCAGGATACAGATCAAGGGTATCTTTTCCTCTGGGTCATGGATGTCATTTCTTTTTTTTTTAAATTAGATTTTTTATCTTTAGTTTACAACACTTAGTTCTACATGTTCTTGAGCTTCAAATTTTCTTCCCTTCCCTTCCCTCCCCCTGGCCCCCAAGACAGCATGCAGTCTGATATAGATTCTATATAAACCTTCACATTAAACTTATTTACACAATAGTCAAGTTGCAAAGAATTATGACCAATGGAATGAATTATGAGAGAGGAGAAACAAAACCAAAAAAGAAGAGAGAAAAAAAGAGAGCAAATAGTTTGCCTCAATCTGCATTCTTACTCCACAGTTCTTTCTCTTTATGTAGATAGCTTTCTCCATCATGAGTCCTTTGGAGTTGTCTTTGAGCCTTGTATTGCTGAGGAGAGCCAAGTCTATCAAAGTTAGTCATCACGGAATCAATATGTCTGTGGTTGTGTACAATGTTCTCCTGGTTCTGTTCCTCTCACTCAGCGTCATATCACGCAGGGCTTTCCAGATTATTATGAAGTCCATATCTTCCCCATTTCTTATAGCATAATAGTATTCCATTACATTCATATACCATAACTTGCTCAGCCATTCCCCAATTGAGGGGCATCCCCTTGATTTCCAATTCTTTGCTTCTACAAAAAGAGCTGCTATAAATATTTTTGTACATACAGGTCCCTTTCCCACTTGTGTGATCTCTTTGGGATATATCCCTAGGAGGGTTTTTGCTGGGTCAAAGGGTATGCACATTTTTATAGCCCTTTGGGCATAGTTCCAAATTGCTCTCCAAAATGGCTGGATCTGTTCACAACTCCACCAAAAATGTATTAATGTTCCCACTTTCCCACATCCTCTCCAGCATTTATCATTTTCCTGTTTTGTCATGTTAACCAATCTGACAGGAGAGATGTGGTACCTAAGAGTTATTATGATTTGCATTTCTCTAATTGGTAATGATTTACAGCATTTTTTCATATGCCTATGGATATCTTTAATTTCTTCCTCTGAAAACTGCCTGTTCATATCCTTTGACCATTTCTCAATTGGGGAATGTCTTTTGTCCTATACATTTGGCTCAGTTCCCCATATATTATAAAAATGAGGCCTTTATCAGAGACACTGGTTGTAAAGATTTTCTTCCAACTTTCTGCTTCCCTCCTAATCTTTGTTGCATTGGCTTTGTTTATACAAAACCTTTTCAGTTTAACATAATCACAATTACCCATTTTGCATTTTGTAATGCTCTCTATTTCCTGTTGGGTCAAGAATTCTTCCCTTTCCCATAGATCTGATAGATAAACTATTCCCTGCTCTCCCAAATTGCTTATGGTATCAGCCTTTATTCCTAAATCATGAACCCATTTTGACTTTATTTTGGTATATGGTGTGAGATATTGGTCTGTACACAGTTTCTGCCAGACTGTTTTCCAATTTTCCCAGCAGTTTTTGTGAAATAGTGAATTCTTAGCCCAGAAGCTGGATTCTTTGGGTTTATCAAAGAGTAGATTGCTATAGTCATTGACTACTGCGTCTTGTGTACCTAACCTATTCCACTGATCTACCACTCTGTTTCTTAGCCAGTACCAGGTAGTTTTGAGGACTGCTGCTTTATAGTACAGTTTGATATCTGGTATGGCTAGGTCCCCTTCCCTAGCATTTCCTTGCATTAATTCCCTTGATATTCTGGACCTTTTGTTCTTCCAGATGAATTTTGTTATATTTTATCCAGCTCTGTAAAATAATTTTTGGTAGTTCGATTGGTATGGCACTGAATAAGTAAAATAATTTCGGTAAATTTGTCGTTTTTATTATATTAACTTAGCCTAACCATGATCAACTGATGTTATCCATTTATTTAGATCTGACTTTATTTGTGTGAGAAGTGTTTTGTAATTGTGTTCATATAGGCCCTGGGTTTGTCTTGGCAAATAGACTCCCAAATATTTTATAGTGTCTATAGGAACTTTAAATAGAATTTCTCTTTCTATCTCTTGCTGTTGGGCTTTGTTAGTAATGTATAGCAATGCTGAGGATTTATGTGGGTTTATTTTATATCCTGCAACCTTACTAAAGTTGTTTATTATTTCAAGTAGTTTGTTACTTGATTCTCTAGGATTCTCTAAGTAAATCATCATATCATCTGCAAAAAGTGATAATTTGGTTTCTTCTTTGCCTATTCTAACTCCTTCAATTTCTTTTTCTTCTCTTATGCTACAGCTAACATTTCTAGTACCAAATTGAATATAGGGGTGATAATGGACATCCTCATTTCACCCCTGATTTTATTGGGAATGCATCTAGCTTATCCCCATTACATATGATGCTTGCTGATGGTTTTAGGTAAATGCTATTTATAATTTTCAGGGAAACTTCGTTTATTCATATGCTTTCTAGAATTTTTAATAGGAATGGGTGTTGTATTTTGTCAAAAAACTTTTTCTGCATCTATTGAGATAATCATATGGTTTCTGCTAGTTTTGTTATTGATATGATCAATTATGCTGATAGTTTTCCTAATATTGAACCAGCCTTGCATTCCTGGAATAAATCCTACCTGGTCATAGTGTATTATTCTCCTGATAAGTTGCTGCAATCTTTTTGCTAATATTTTATTTAAAATTTTTGCATCAATATTCATGACAGAAGTTGGTTTATAATTTTCTTTTTCTGTTTTTACTCTTCCTAGTTTATGTATTTGTGTCATAAAAAGAATTTGGTAGGACTCCTTCTTTGCCTATTTTCCCAAATAGTCTATAAAGTGTGGGAATTAGTTGTTCCTTAAATGTTTGATAGAATTCACATGTAAAACCATCTGGCCCTGGAGATTTTTTCCTAGGGAGTTCATTGATGGCTTGCTCAATTTCTTTTTCTGAGATGGAGTTACTTAGGTCATTTACTTCTTCTTCTGTTAACCTGGGCAATTTGTATTTTTGTAACTATTCACCTATTTCCCTAAGGTTATCAAATTTATGGGCATACAAATTGGGCAAAATAATTCCTAATTATTGTTTTAATTTCCTCTTTATTGGAGGTGAATTTATCCTTTTAATTTTTGATACTGGTAATTTGGTTTTCTTCTTTTTTTAAATCAAATTGACCAAGGGTTTATCAATTTTGGTGGTTTTTTCATAAAACCAGCTCTTAGTTTTATTTATTAGTTTAATAGTTTTCTTGATTTCAATTTTATTAATCTCTCCTTTGGTTTTCAGTATTTCTAATTTATTGTCTAATTGGGGCTTTTCAGTTTGTTCTTTTTCTAGCTTTTTCAGTTGCATGTCCATTTCATTGATCTCCTTTTTATCTATTTTATTCATGTAAGCATTTAGAGATATAAAACTTCCTCTAAGAACTGCTTTTGCTGCATCCTGTAAGTTTTGGTATGTTGTCTCATTATCGCCATTCTCTTGAATGAAGTTATTAATTGTTTCTATTGTTTGCTCTTTGGCCCACTCATTCTTTAGGATTAGATGATTGGATTATTTAGTTTTCAGTTAATTTTTAGTTTATCTTTCCATGGTCTTTTATTACAAATGATTTTTATTCCGTCATGATATGAGAATGATGCATTGACTACTCCTGCCTTTCTGCACTGGATTGTGAGATTTTTATACCCTAGTACATGGTCAGTTTTTGAGGATGTGCCATGTACCACTGAGAAAAAAGCATATTCCTTTTTATCTCCATTCAGTTTTCTCCAGAGGTCTGTCATATCTGCCTTTTCTAAAATTCTATTGGCCTCTTTGACTTCTTTCTTATTTATTTTGAGGTTAGATTTATCAAGTTCAGAGAGGGAGAGGTTGAGGTCCCTCACTATTATAGTTTTGCTGTCTATTTCTTCCTGTAACTCCCTTAACTTCTCCCCTAAGAATCTGCATGCTATATCACTTCATGCATATATGTTTAATAATGATGTTGCTTCATTGTTTATGGTGCCTTTTAGCAGGATATGGTGTCCTTCCTTATCTCTTTTAATTAGATCTATCTTTGCTTTTGCTTTGTCTGAGATTAGCATTGCTACTCCTGCTTTTTTTTACTTTAGCTGAAGCACAATATATTCCACTCCAGTCTTTTACTTTTACCCTGTGTGTATCCCCCTGTTTCATATGTGTTTCTTGTAAACATATTTTAGGATTATGGTTTTTAATCCATTCTGCTATCTGCCTCCGTTTTATGAGAGAGTTCATCCCATTCTCATTCACAGTTATGATTACAAGCCGTGTCTTGTTCTCTATCCTGTTCCCCTCCCCCCCCGCCATTTATGCTTTTATTTCTCCCTCCCCACTTCTGCTCCTCAAAAGAGTTTTGCTTTTGACCACCACCTTACTCAATTTACCCTCCCTCTTGATTTCCCTCCCTTATCTTACCCTTTTCCCCTTGCTACTTCTTCCCTCCCTTCTGACCACCCCCCCTTTTCTTTCCTCTTTTCTCTCCTACTTCCTGTAGGACAAGTTTGATTTCTATACTTATTAGAGTATGTTATTATGTTCTTGAACCAAATCCAATGAGAGTAAAGCTCATCTACTACTCTTCTCCCTCCCTTCTTTTCCTCTACTATAATATGTTTTTGTGCCTTTTCATGGGATGTAATTTACCCTTTTCTACTACCTCCTTACCTCTTCTCCCAGAATCCTCCCTTTACATCTCTTAATTATGTTTTTATCATTATGTCAGTTATTTTATACTGACACCCACAGTCTATGTGTCTCCTTTCAATTGTCACAATAACTGTACTATTCTCAAGATTGGCATATATATTTATATGTATTTGTATATGTATATGCACAACTATGTAGTTCTATATAAGGATGTAAACATCTTGCCCTTATTGATTAACAAGATTTGTGGGGGTTTTTCCCCCTGTTTACCTTTTTATGTCTCTCTTGAGTTTTGAATTTGAAGATCAAATTGAGCTCTGGCCTTTTCATCAGGAAGGTCTGGAAATCCCTTATTTCATTGAATGTCCATCTCCTTGCCTGAAAAATTATGCTCAGTTTTGCTGGATAGTTGATCCTTGGTTGTAGTCCAAGCTCCTTTGCCTTTTGAAATATCATATCCAGTTTCTCCTGTCATTTAATGTAGAAGCTCAAAGATCCTCCATGATTCTGACTATAGTTCCACAGTGTTTGAATTGTTTCTTTTTGGGTGCTTGCAGTATTTTCTCCTTGACTTGATAATTCTGAAATTTGGCTATAATATTTCTTGGAGTTTTCAATTTTGGATCTCTTTTAGGGGGTGATTGATGGATTCTTTCAATGACTGTTTTCACCTCTGGTTCTAGGACCTCAGGACAATTTTCCTTGAGGATTTCTTGGAAGATACTATCCAGGCTCTTTTTTCATCGTGGCTTTCCGGTAGACCAATAATTCTTAAATTGTCTCTCCTGTATCTGTTTTCCAGGTCAGTTGTTTTTCCAATCAGATATTTCACATTTTCTTCTATTTTTTCATTCTTTACATTTTGTTTGACTACTTCTTGATGCCTCATAGAGTCATTAGCTTCCACTTACTCAAGTCTAACTTTTAATGAACTGCTATCTTAATTTTGCTTTTGAGTCTCCTTTTCCAATTGGTTGATTTTACCTTTCAGGGTTTCATTTTCTCCAATTAGATCCTGAATCTCCTTAGCTATTTTACCAATTTTACTTTTTAAAATTTTTTCTCATCAGTGATTTTTTTTTTCCATTTTTTCTTTTACCTCTTTAAATGGTTTTTAAAATCCTCCTTTAGATCTTCCAGGAATGCTTTTGGGGCTTGAGACCAGTTCACATTCCTTTTTGAGGTATCAATTGTTGGTATAGTGTCATTGTTATCCTCTTCCAAATTGGTATTTTGATCTTCCCTGTCTCTATAAAAAGACTCGATGGTCCTCGGTTTTTTCATGTTCTTCTTCATGTTGATTAGCTTTTTCCTGGATTTAAAGTGAGTTTCTGCTTTTGGGGCTCAGGGAGCTCTGTCCCAGTTTTCTTGTTCTGGGAATTGTGAGCCTAGTTGTTGGCTTTGTGTGTTGTGGCCTCTGGTTTCCTGAGGTTTGGGGAAGGGTTTGTCTGGCTGCTGGAAGTCTCCTCTTCCCCTGGGGCTGCTCTCCAGCACAGGTGGTCTCATCCATTGTCTGTGCTGGTGTCTGCCACTTCCCCTGGCTGTGCAAAGGCACTTCTGCGTTCCTGGTGTTGACCCTTGCTGGCTCCACCCTTCTCAGACTCAGGTATTCCCACTGTTTAGCTACTGAAGGCCCACTTCTCGCTTCTCTATTCCAGGGTTTTTCCCGAGGTATTCTCTGGTTCAGGGAGGGAGGGAGGGAGGAATAAGAGCAATTTACCTGGCCATTATGACTCCTGGAAGTTCAAGAAGGCACATTTCAAACCTTTGGGCTGCAAGGCTCAGGAGGAGATGTCTCGTAGCCACAGGTGCTTGCTGCTGCCTCCTGTCACTTTGACAGACTCCTGTCCTGTGATGGGAGGCCTGGGGATCTCTGGCAGTTTTGGGTGCCCAGCTTTCTCCCAGCCTGGATCACTGGCTGGTTTCCGCAGCTGCTTCTGCTTTGATGTGGTCTGGTGCAGCTCCACGTGCCAGGTGCTCTCCCAGCCTACAGATCTGTCCTGTTGACCTTGCAGACTCTCCTGGCTTGGAAATTTGCCCGACTCAGTCTACTAGTGGCTTCTTACTCCCTCAAATCTGCTCAGATTCACTTTTTTAGAGGTATCTGACAGAACTTGTGAGAGAGGTCCAGTAAGAAGCTGTTTTCACATGGCCATCTTGGCTCCACCCCTGATCTATGCGATGTCATTTCTTTTAAATGTATGAAACATTATGAAAATATTTAAAGAGATTTTGAGAAGAAAAAAAATACTGTCTGACTTTGGGCATGTACCTTCCCTTCTATAAAACTTATTTTCATCCTCTGTAAAATGCAGGGGTTAGACGCAGTTATTTCCAAGGTTCCTTCCAGTGTGAATATCACAGGACTTTGGTCTTATCCTCAGGAAAAAAAGGATTCCATGTGATGCATATAGGTTGGGGAATAAGATGGAGCCATGGCTGAGTTCTTTCCCTTGGTTTGGGTCATGCCTTCCTTTTACTATGAGTGTTAATGCCTTCCCTTGAGACGAGGAGAAATAGACTTGAAATTGACTGAATTATCCAGATATAACTTTTTTTAAAACCACAGTACAAAAGTGTATCCAGACATCTGGGGAATAAGAGTTGCTTTGAATGGCGCACTATTTTGAATAAACCAATATCAGCTGATGGCGGTTTTACTGTACTCTGCTCTCCTGGGCACCATAAAACAGAAAGAGCAGATTGTGCAAGCCTTTGAAGCTTCAAAGTTGCCCTTTTTTCTGTCCTGCATTTTGGGTCTCACTGTAAATTGGGACAAAGCTTGAAAGGGAGTACTGTTAGATTTAAGACCTTTGCAATGGTTTGGAGAGAAATGGATTGGTACCTTTTCCTTATCCATTCTTTTCAACTGAGTGCTGATCAGCATTGCTCTAAACCTCCCTCCACAATCTTCCCACATGGAAGAAGAATTAGCTGCTCTCTGCTTGGCCCTGGAGGGTAGAAGCAGAAGCAGTGGGGGGGCACTTAAAAGATGAGAAGTTAGTCTTGATATCTGAGCATGAAAGGTCTCCCGAAATAGAACGGACTGCCTTGGGAAGTAGCAGCCTCCCTCAGCAAAGGCTAGATGGCCCCTGATCAGCGATGCTATGGAGGATGCTTTTGGTCATTGACAGGGTGATCAAGCTCAACGATGAATCGTGCTTAACATCAGGGATTCTTAAGCCAGAGTCTGTGTACTTTTTTGTTTTTGTTAATTTGTTTTTGGTAACTGTATCTCCATAGAATTGGTTTCTTTCATAATCCTATATATTTTATTTTATGCACATAAACATGTTCTTTTGAGAAAAGGTACTTAGGCTACACCAGCCTGCCAAAAAGCTCCATGATAACAATTAATAATAATAATCCTAATTTTTACAGTATAATCTCATTTTACCCTCACCACAACTCCAGGGAGATAGGCACAATTACTGACATACACACACCTGGACTACATATTCATGGCTCTGAAATCATGTCATTGTTCAGCTTCAAAGTCAAGTCTATATGGTTTGGTTTTCAGGCATTGGCATCAGAGCGTCCTAGGTCTGGGGCTTTGCCAATGCCTGAATGGTTGGACTAATCTATAGAAAGTGCTTGGTATGAGGACTTTGTGAACTATTTATGGTGATTATGGCACAATCTTTGAACTATGTGTGTGTCATCCATGTATGCACAACGCACTTGACTGTGATTGACCAAGACATCATGTTGACTGGTGCTAACGTGCTTCATCCCCATTGGGCCATTTATTGATTCTCAAACTAATGTTTGTGCAGTCCATCTGCTCAGCATAGAAAAGCTCCCACTCACATTCATTGCCCCAACATTGAGCCGTGTGACTGATCCTCTCCAGGACATCTTATGGTTGGTAGAAGCTCTGGCAACATCTCTGTTCTCGTATGGCCCATATTCAGCAAACCTGGGTTCAAATCTTGGCTCTGTCATAGTACCTGTATACCCTAGGGCAAATAATTTCACTTCTCTGAGCCTCAGTTTTCTCATCCTTAAAATGGGGGTAGGGAGTAGATGGCCTCTAAGGTCTCTGCCAGCTCTTAGATCTATGATCCTTTGGATAAGGTGATCCAAGGCTCTAGCTAAAATTCACACTTGTATTGGTGGTATAACATTAAGTCATTTTCTGTCTTTAACACTTTAGCTCAAATGAGTTTAGTCATCTGTCACCTAGCATTGACCAAAGCCCTAAGGAAATATTCCAGGGTATTAAATTACTTGTATGTAGAGAATAGATGTTATGTTGGTATGCACTTAAACTGATTGTGTATGTTTATATGCATATATGCATACATACAAATATGTCCCTGTAGACCAGTGCAGATTGCTACCTATTCTGCCATGTAACATCTCAGAGAGTTGCTTGGGGGCACTAAGGGTTTAGATGACTTGCTAAAGTTCCCATAGCCAGTATATGGCTCAGAGGTAGGATTCAAACCCAGGGCTTGCTAACACTGAGGCCAGTTCTCGATGCTGCTTCTCATAGGTGCACAGGATCATGACATCTATGGCTGGAAAGACCTGGGGGATTATTTAGCTCAAATCTCTCATTTTACAAAAGGAGAAACTGAGACCCCCCCCCAAAGTCAAGAGCCTTTCCCAGGGTAACAAATGGCAGAGTTGGGATTTGAACCCAGGTCCTTTGATTCCCAATGCAGTGATCTTTCTACCATGTAGATGTCTATATTTCAATGCTTCAGTGAAGTATGTGGATAGATACAGATAAATATGTGTAGCTATAGATATATACATATGTATATATCTCTATGTATCTAGACTTAATTGTATATCTACATCTATGCACATTATCTGTCCATAGATATATCATGTACATAACATGCATGTGTGGCTTCCTTTGTGTCCCCAGTGCTTAGCCTGGTGCCTGGCATTTAGTAAGACCGACTAATTACATATATGTATGTAGGTGTCCAATATGACTCTAGAACCTCTCACTATACCTGGTTCAAGGTGGAATATTTGAACTAATCATGGTTATGAAAATATGGCTTGGGACTCCATCAAGTACATTCGCCATCAATATACCAAGCAGAAATCATAAGTCAAATAAGAATACTTTTCTTTAGGACAGAATAGCAGGGTCAGTAACAAGGGAAGCTGGGGAGGAGAATCATTCACCAGTACCTTATCCGAAAATAGATGTTCAGTCTCCCCAGATTCCTACACTGCTGAGCTCAGATTACTCAGGCTACCAGGTTTGCCTCCTGGCTAAACCACCTATGGAGCCTTTTGTTCCCAATGAGAGGCTTCACCTCCCTTGGGGGCCACGAGGGGGCTGCAGTCCACGTTCTTCTCTGTCTAGTAAGCTGCTGCCATTTTCTGCTTCTTTAGTAAGCTACAATTCTTGTTTATTAGAGCTCTCCTTTGGTACCAAAGCTTCTTCAAACAGAGTGGTATAGTGCTTTTGTAGGACTGTCCCAACATACATGGGAGGGGGAGGGGGGACACATGTTAGCTCTTTTATTAGTCACACAATATCTTGCTGACTATAGGCCACAGTTAAGACCCCTTCTTCAACTACGCTTGCTTGGCATAAGTTCCCAGAGCCCCCTGATAGGTTAGGGCTAATGAGTTCTTTTCAACTCCATTCAAGGCCCCAGCAGCTTCAGTAAGTCTCAAGAAGGTGCTTAGTTATACTAGAGGAGGTGGGGTCTATGTGATTGGTGACCCTTGATGACCATTGTCATTCTTATGGTAACATGGCTAGCAACCATTGCTGCAGCACACAGTTGAGCAGACTGCCTCTTATGGCCTTGTTTCTTTCTGTTACCCATTCCTGAATGAGACATTTTGGCCTTTTATTGCCCTGAAAGTGGTGCTAGCTGCCCTCCATGCAAACATAGCACCAGGGGCAGTTCATTCTTGGCTGCAGGGCTAGTCTTATGCCCTTCATCCTTACTGGATGATGGCAGGGTCACAGCCAAAGCCTGGATTTAAGGAAGATGGTTTAGCACAAGCTCTCCAAGGCCTTGATCTTTGAATGATTAGTATGAGAAGAGTGCCCTTGGTAAAAGGGAGTTCATTGCCTTTTACTGGATCATTTCACTCAGTCCAGGCCTGAGAGGATAGCTCTGCTTGGTATGTAGTTAAAACCTTCTAAACAACATACATCAACTAATGAGCTCCACTAAACTAGAGAGCAGAGAGCAAAGAGAAGCCAATCTGAAAGCACTCAGGAGAGAGAAAAAGAGCAGAGCTTTGAAATAGGACATCGGAATTTATAAGTATGGCCTAAGTGCACTTTCAACTTGGACAATTTATTGATTTAGTGGCCCCCAAATTAAATCAAAATTGCATTTCTCATTTCAAAAAGTCCTTTTCCATTTAGCCAACCATGCATGACTTTGCTTGAAATACCTTGTTATCCATTACAGGTTAGTGTAATGTAATGTAATTTACAGATTGGCCTCTGAGAACATGTTGGAGTGTCTGGATATTTTAAGACATTCGGAAATTACATTTGTGACCAGAGAACCTTTCCATATTCATCATTAAGACAGCTACTCGGGATGCCAGCTGGATCAGCCTTTCTTAAAAGATAACCCTACTAGAACTAGTTTTATTATAGGTCTTCGTTCAGCCCAAGACCATGCCGATAGCCAGGAGGAAATCAATGGGATAGTTGTGTCTTCTGCTGCCCATATCCAGGGAAGAAGAGAAAGTTGCCCTGATGGTTCAAGTGAGTGAAAGAATTTTCTGTGCTTTCATTCTAAGGCAGGTGCTGAGGTGATCCCCTCATTTTCCTGAAACCTGTATCCCTGGGCCTACTTCTTCTCTCCCTCCTCCTTTTATCTTGAATCCTCCGCCCAGCTACATTACCATACTCTATCGAGGGGGTGGAGAACCTGGGACCTCAAGGCCATATGTGTTCCTCTAGGTCCTCAAGTACAGCCCTTTGACTGAATCCAAATTTCACAGAACAAATCCTCTCAATAAAAAGGATTTGTTTTGTAAAACTTGGACTCAGTCAAAGGGCCACACCCAAGGACCTAGAAGGCCACACCCAAGGACCTAGAAGGCCACATGTGGCCTTGAGACTGTAGGTTACCCATCCCTGGATCCTAACAACTCTGGGGTCTTCACTACGTCTTCTCTTCATGTGAACTAAGCAACATAGTTGGGAAATACAGAGACATAGAGAGACAGAAACAGATAGAGAAGTGGGGAGGGGGAAAAGAGACAGAGATAGAGAGAGAGAGAGACAGAGAAAGAGAGACAGAGAGAGACAGAGAGACAGAGACAGAGAAACAGGGAGAGAGAGAGAGAGAGAGAGAGAGAGAGAGAGAGAGAGAGAGAGAGGGAGAGGGAGGGAAGGAGAGAGGGAGGGAGGGAAGGAGGGAGGGAGGGGCACAAGATTTGTGTTCTAGACCAGGGTCCATCACTCATTCGTTGTGGAGTCCAGTCATTTAACAACTCTGTGTTTCTGTTTCCTTATGTATAAATTAGGGCCAAAGAGCATCTGAGCACCCTACTATGTGAGTGCTTAGAAGTTCCCTTCCTGCAGAGGGGGTTGAAGGGAGAAGTATTTTATAAATCTCAAAGTGCTGAAGCAACGCAAGTTGTAAAATGAGATCATAGCAAGAAGCAATGTGGCACAAGGGGAAGAGCACTGAATTTGGAGTCAAGGGGCCTGAGTTCAAATCCTGCCCCTGTCACTCTCTAAGTGATCTTAGGCAAGTCACTTTACCTCCACAGTCCTCAGTTTCCCCTTCTGTCAAAGGAAGGGGTTGGAGAGGACAGCCTCTAAGTTTCCTTCTAGATCCTGTTCGCCTGGGGGAATATACTTTGTAAAATAATAGTGCTTGTTGGCCAAGAAGAAGAAACACAAGGAAGAGAGTCCAGCAGACCTAGAACTAGGTGAGAATCTAATTCCAGTACCTGTGTCAGATGGCCCAATTGTAGCTTCAACTGTGTCTGCGCCGAGCTGCAGAGCATGGTACCATAATGTCCATATCTGTGCATGTCAAGCTTGTTCTGCACAGAAGATCCACTTGTCAGGATCTATGGCATACAAAATGTCAGTCACCAGAATGCTGCTGTGCAGCCCATGGTGGGGAGGCCCAGATCCGCACCAGTAGGGAGAAGCACTCAAAGATAGGTATGTAAGCAGTTTGTTGAAATGTGAAATCTTCTTGTACTTCCTGCTAGCCGAAGCCACTTGGGCATAGAAGGATATTGTACAAACTACACGTGTCAAGTCCAGAAATAAGTCATGGCGACATTAGGATCACAAACCTAAAACTGGAAGCCACCTTAATTTTACAGGTGAATAAACTGAGGTGTATAGAGGTTACATGATCTGCCTAGGGTCACATGTCTAGTACGTGGCTGAGCTGGAATTTGAACCCACGTCCAGTGAGTATTCTTCCAACTTCCTCACGGAGGGAGTGGGCTAAAGCGAATACTCTCAAGGAAATAATCGATAAATAAGGACTTTTTAAGTCCTGGAGATACAGATTAAGAATAAAACCCATTCTCTGCCCTTGGGGAAGAGAGACGACATGCAAATAAGGATGTATATACAAGGTATGTGCAGTGTAAACGGGAGAGCAATCTCGAGGGAGCGCTCTCTCCCTCTCTCTCTCTCTCTGTCTCTCTCTCCTCTCTCTGTCTCTCTCTCTCTCCCTCTCTCTCTCTCTCTCTCTCTCTCTCTCTCTCTCTCTCTCCTCTCTCTCCCTCCCTCCCTCTCCCTCCCTCCCTCTCCCTCCCTCTCTCCCTTCATCTACCTCCCTACCTCCCTCCCTCCTTCCCTGAGCATTCCTCAAGAAGTTTGTAGTTTGATGGGGAGGAGGGAACATAGAAGGTTCACGATTAACTGTCATGTAAAGGACAATGTAGTAAGTCATAAGGAGAGAGCCACCCAAAATGCAATGAGAAATTTGGGGAGGAATAGACCACTTTTGGCTGGAGACCCAGAAGACAGGAAGGCTAAGGACCTGCCCTGCTATTCCCCATTCGGGCCCTTCCCCCAGGGCTCCCTTGCCCATCTTACACATCCCCCATGTCATCCCCACTCTTTTCTCCTTCCTGAGGGTCTCTGATGATGAGGCTGCCCTTTGGTTGCCAAGGCCAACCCTTTTCCATGCTCCCTTGATCCCATTCCATCCTGTCTTCTCCAGAAGATGGCCCCCATTGTCATCCCCACTCTTTCTAATCTTGTGTCTCTCCCGATCTACTGGCTCCTTTCCTATCTCCCCCATCCTTAACAAAGCAAACCTTCACTAGACTGTAGACTAGCCCATTCCCCCAAACCACACACCTGAGCCACCCTCTCCTCCCTTTCTCTGGTAAACTTCTTTGAGAATACCTTCTGTCTGCTTGGTACCTCCACTGCCTCTCTCCCTTCTTCTAAACCCTCTGAAGTCAAGCTTCTGATTTCATCAGTCAACTGAAACCACCAGCTCCGAAGTCACCAGGGATGTCTTAATTGACAAATGAAATATCCTTTTCTTTAGAGCCAGAAGAAACCTTAGTCTGGCTGGAATGGAGAGTACCAGGAACACAAAATTATGAGAGAAAGCAAGAAAGGTTGGAACAAGATTGTGGATGGCATTGAATGCCAGGTTCAGGATTTTATGCTTCATTTGATCAACAGTTTGGGAGGCACTGAAAGTATTTGAGTAGAGGAACTACCTGGTCAACAGGATGTGAAGAAGATGACTCAGTTGGGAAAATGAAGCATGGCCCTGAGAAGAACTCTCCAATGGGAAGAGGGAGTCCACTTAGGAAGCTATTTCAACAGTCTAGGCAAGAAAAGATGAGGACCTGACCTAGGGTGGTGACAGCAGCAAAGGCAGGCTATTGGGCAAGATGTCAGAAATGATGCCCAACTAGAATCACCAGAACTGATTGGGGGCAGGGTAAGAGGTGAAGATGAGTCCAAGGCTGTGGGGCCCTGGGGCCCTGGGATCGGCAGAAAGGGAGAAGGAAGGGCACATCGGGGCCACTAAGGTGCTAACTTTATCTTCCTACTGTTCAGGACAAGCCAGACATGGGCTCCAAGGTTAGCTGACATTGGGAAAGTTTGCTGAAGGGTCTCGCCTCAACCTAGAGGCCATGTTTTTACTGGCTCTCCTAGGTTCTTTCCTTGGCCTCTGGTGGGAGTATACCCTGGCTCAATTTCTTCATTCCTTCTGTTTGCCACCACAATCAGAAGGGCAGGGCAATTGATCCCCAGGCCAGGAAGGCACCAGCTGGTGCCAAAAGACCTAATGAGGGCAGGAGCCTTTCCCGCTCAGAGGCTGCCTGTGGGCAGTGGATAAAAGCATAACAATTTCAGCCTTCTGGACTCTTGTGAGGCTGGCTCATTTTCCTGTGGTGATTGAGTTGTGTGTTTTGGAAGGAGGGTGATGGAGCGAGCCAGGTGAGACCTTTCCGAGCCAGAACGGGGCAGCTCTGAGGAGTCTGGTAACCTGGGTGGCTTACCCTGGGTGTGGGTATTTGTGTTCCCCTGTGTTGCATGCCCACTGGAAAGTCTTGTGCAAAGTAAGTTCCTGGAGGCCTTGGGCCCCACATGCACCAGAGGGAAAGGTTATAATAACTTTTGGCCAGTCAGTTGGCAAGCATGTATTAAGTACCTACTATGTGCCAACCACTGTGCTAAGGGCTGGAGATATTTACTATGTCAATGACAACTGAGTCCCTGTCACCAATGCTTCAAGCCCATAAAGGTGCCTTGCCCCATTCGCTCTTCGTGGGGGTGGGGAGAGGGGGAGGGAGGGGACATCGTGTCCTTCATTAATGTTTACTTCTATCCAGAGCCATTTTCGTACTCGGTGTTTCACATAATTGTAAAATTGGAAGAGACTCAAAAGACCATGTAATTCTACATGTATCTGACCACAAATCTCTGTATCTACAACATCCTCATCAAGTGGTCAGCTAGCCTTTGCTTGAAGACCTACAGTGATGAAAAGCTCGCTCCCTCCTGAGGCAGCCCCTTGTACCTGTGGACGGCTTCACTTGGCAGGAGGCTTTTCCTTCTTGCAAGGCCCTCCCCATTGTTTCTAGGTCTGTCCTCTGGAGCCCAGCAGAACAAGGCTAATCTCTCTTCCTCAGGACAGCCCTTGGGATTCTTTTAGACACTCACAGGTCTGTTTCTTTCCCCATATACACATCCCCCAGCTCAATTCTGCTCATCCTCAGGCTAAAAATCCCCAGGACCTTAATCTTCATAGACCACAGTGTCTCAACATTCTGGTTGTCCTGTTCTGGTCACTCTCCAGCTTGTCAATGTCCTTCCTAAAACATGATGCCAGAAGAGAATCTGGCACAACAGAAGTAGTATGCCTACGACAGTAACAGAAGGCTGGCTATCCCCTCCCTTGTTCTAAACACTATGATTCTCTTAGTAAGATTTCCAACCTATTGCCTTAGTTTTTGCTAAGGCTGCCATGTCACATTGGTGAATCATAACGTGTCTGCAGTCCAGTGAAAATCCTAATCGTTCACGGGAACAATTGCCTAGCTATCTCTCCCCTGTCTTGTACCTAGGAAGTTGATCTTTGGAATCCAAGTGTAGATCTTTATATAGACTTAGTCTGGCAAGATCTTTTTGGATCCCAACACTGTCATCCAAAAATATTCTCTCTATCATTCTCAGCTTTGTGTCACCTGCAAATGTGACAAACATGTCTTTTCTTCCTTCAAGTCATTTAAAAAAACTGTTAAGGAGCATGCACCCAAAGAAGAGATCCCTTGGGCATTCTAATAGATTTCCACATTCCACTTTAATTTCAATCCCAACTCTAAATTGACATACCAATCTCTGCCCTATCTACCACTTTTTTTTGGACCAGGTAGAAGAGGGCATTCTTTGCCTTATTTCTTACCTAGCCCTATTCACTGAATGGGCGTCACCTCAGTTAAACTGAGACCTATTAAAGACCTTAGCTTGAAAAGGCCAAGGTCTCCCACTGCATCTGGGGCCATCTCCAGTCATCCTGATCTATATGTTACCACTGGACCCAGGTGGCTCTGGAGGAGAGAGTGAGGCTGGTCACTTTGCACGGCCCTGACTCACTTAAATCGAATTCACTTGCAAGCATACATCTCCTTCGTCATGTCATTTGTCCTCTGTGAGAACAAAGGACAAATAGTGAAAGAATGAACAACAGCTTTAGGCTGTTGTATAAATCAAATAAAACAGTGGGTGAGTGCTTTGTAAACTGGCAAAGACTGTATTTCATTGGAAGCTATGATGACTTTCATGTTCAGTTACACCTTCTTAATTTTGGAAATTTAAGCCATTCACACTTTTAGGTTAAAATTAACTGTGTGCTTTCCTCCATTAAATGATTTCAGATACTCTGTTTTTCCTTCTCTTAAGGCCCTGCAGTTTGCTTTACTCATATTAGTTCAATCTCAGTATTCTCCCACAGACTCTTCCTCTACCCACCCTATTGCCCTGGCCAATTCCAAATTCCTTGAATTTACTTCTATTGTAATTCTTTTTTTTCTTTTCATCTTTCCACTTCCCAGCCCAGATAAGAGGATGATATGTGACTCTGCCTGCACACAGTGCTCTTCTCCCCCCATTCACCGTCTTAATCTAAGCAGGGGGCAGTAAACTATGACTGGAGGGCCCAATCTAGTCTGCCTACCTGGTTTTTTGTTTAAAAATATTAAAGCCAGTCTTAGGTCACAAGCCATAGAAAAACAGGTGTGGCCCAAGGGCCATAGTTTGCCAGCTCCTGATTTATAGTATTTGTTCTATAGCATTGATTTCTTCTCAGAGAACTTTTATTTCTGGCCTATTTTCCATCCTTATTTCTTCTTTGAAGTCTTTGCCTGCTTTTTTGAACCATTCTGGAGGTTCTTGCAGTTGTTCCATTGTCCTTTGGGGGGAGGGGGTCCATTGAATGTATTTTAATAGTTTCACTTTCCTTCAGAAGGTTTTCTTTGATTTCCTTCATGGCGTGATACATGTTCGTTGCATTTGCTCCTTCATTATTTGTTCTTCTTTTTCTATTTTCTCAGTTTCTGTGCTGGCTTTTTGTGTGATAGCCTACCTTCAGTCACATGTTTTACTAGAACCCCTTCTTCCATCCTGGGACATTCTCTTCTTCTTCTTCTTTTCCCTAGATGTCCAGAGCTGGACAGGGTCTGTGACCTCCCTCTATTCAAAGTTCTGGATCACTGCCCAGTGGAACCTCCAAGAAGTAATGGCACAGAGGGCCAGGCAGCCAATGCTCCCTGGGTAGGGCGAGACAAAAGGAGGTTCAGTGACCTGCTCTTTTTTAAAATAGGAATTACTTTATACTGACTTGTTTCCTTTCTCTTCTGCTAGACATTGTTTTTTATTACTTTTTCTGGCTCATTTCTTCTTGTTTGGAAGCAGTGGGTGGGAGCCGGGCTGAAAAGCAACCTCTCTCTCTGTCCCCTACCTGAACTCCAGAACATTGTGCAATTGCCCAAAGACAATCCATTCTGATCACCTCCCCCTAGTTCTCTTCTCTGGCAAAGCATAATTCAACTGTATCTAAGCTGAATTCAATTTCCCCTCAGATCAAAACTAGCATCTCTGTATTTCAGAACACACAGAGAGAAAAAACAGGCTTCCGATGGTCTTGGGGAATGATAGCATGGATTAAGTTAACCTAGCCCATTACGCTACTCAGATCAAAATGATTTTATGGAGCTTTCCTGGGTGTTGGTTGCCTTTGTTTTATATGGTCCTGGAACAAATTATGTAAGATCTTGAAAGGTGGTTTTTGGAGCTTTGAGTCTCAAGCTTCAGACAGATGGCTTTTGATTTCAGTGGGTTCTCTGAGGCAGGGATTGTTTGAAAATTCCATTGTATTCCTCTCTCCCTTCTCCAGATTGGCCGCCCACCCAGGCTGGCTAACTGTGGTATTGTTGTACTCCTTCCTAGAACATTTGGAATGAGAAGTGTTGGTTTTGGTGCAGGCTTCCCAGACATGGGGCTAGTGCTTATTCTTTTATTAAAGGATGATCACGAGGATGGAAATGAGGTTTTTAATGTTTTCCTATGGTTTTGTTCCCTCTGTTAAGCTTCCCAGGAATGGTTACACAGTCATTTTCATGAAGAGGAATTAAACTGGGGTTTAACTAAGCAGCTCTTTTGAACATTGTAAAGTACAGTGATAAAAAGGTCTAATTATTTCCTTAGTACTTCAATTAATGATCTTTCTACCATTCAATAAACTTTGTAAACCTTGATTTAGGATAGCATCTTAAAATTAAAAATGTGTCGACATGTGTAGTTAGTTGAAAAATAATGCTTGACTCAGAGTTTGGAGCATCCAGGTCTAGACACTGCTTCCATGATGGATCATCTTAATACATTCATCTTCCAAGGGAGCAGCAATGGAGATGGCCCCGTGGTAAATCAAGCAAGTATTTACCAAATGCCTGAGGTGTACCCAGCCCTCTCTTAGGTGCTGTGGCCAATGTAAAGTAGATGACATGTTCCCTGCTGTTGACCTGAAAGTTTGGTTAAAGTAAGCAAACAAGGTAGGTGCTATGTAAATTCATATTGTTTATTCCCTTAAAGCTAGCAGATGCATACATGTATGACTCCAGACAAAGTCTGAACAAAAGAATGAGAAGGCTTAAATACATTTTTAGTCCCAACTCAGCATGCCTGTGTTACTTCAATTTTATGGTCCCCATGTATGTTTACAAGAAAAGCACTTTTCTTAATTGAATACGTTGTAAATACTATTGTATTTACAATACAGTAATACAATACAATAAGAGAGTTGACAAAGTGTCGATTGAAACTACAACCCAGCATTTCTGTGTTTAATTTACCATTAACATTCCATAACATAGTATATGCCCATAAAATATTAAGCAAGATAGTTTCCCAGGTTAAGGGCCTCATCATTAATGGCTAATAGAGGAAAGAATGTTGTTAAGTCAGCCTGATCTGGTCTTGTTGACATAGGAAGAGGCATTCTCTGAGTTTACTCAGAGAACAAAGAAGCTTAGGTGCAGGCTCTTTTTCTAGTTGATCATTAGTTCAGGCTCTGGCCCTTACTGAAGTTACAAAAATGATATTAAATGATTATCATTTCCTCCTTTTGGTCAAAGGCAAGCTGAAAGCTTCACCTATAGACGAAGGAAAGTATGGAAAAATGTCTCTCTTCCTCAAAGGTGAAGTTCTAACTCTCCTTATCTAGGTAGATTCAGGTTTGTTTTTCCTGTGGTTGGACATCCCCAGACATGGGGCAGTAATTGTAAACAGAGGGAGCAAGTTGCAAGGGGGATCAGGGTAGGGAGCATAATGGGAAAAATTGAGTGACTAAGTAAAATAAGAAAGGGACTTAGGTAGGGAAAGAACAGTTCTTCGTTCAGGTCTGGTCCGGACTCTTGGGAAAGCTGTCTTATGTCTGATGTCATCTTTTTCAGGCCCCTTTGAAACTGGAGGGCAAGGTCTCTTATGGGCTCAGATGTCCACCCGGGAGCAGGGGCAATCTCTAGATGTGACAGAAGGATCAAGGAGTACCTATCCACAAGTGGGAAGCTATAGGAGTAGTCATACCTGACAGAGGCTCCTAGAACACATGATTTGATAATTGACAGCACAACATAGGTCCTTTATGAAAGGCACATAGAAGTTCTTCAGTTTCCCAGCCATGCAGGGCTAAGTTCAAACAGTGCAATAAATGGTTCAGTATCCCAACCACACAGGGCTGAGTTTAAACAAATACAATCAGGTTTTTTCTCACAATTCACAAAATTGCACAATTAATTGTCAGGTACAGACCAAACCACTTAGATGGCTCACAATAGACTGGTATGGGGTGTGGGGGGGGGGGGAGATTTACACTTACACATTAGATAACCAAGAAAACTTAAACATGAACCATACAAAGTAATGCAATCATTATTAACGATGTTAACCAACATTAAAATCCTTGTATCCCAGTTACCTATTCCCAATGTCCATTTAAGCAGCACCTTTTGAATTCCAGATGCCTGATGTAGTTATCTGGTCCCTAGATATCCTTTCTTTGATAAAATAAAGGGCTTTTTCTTAGGACAGTTCTAAAAGAGAGTTCTGCTTCTCTGGTTCACATCTAGAAATTCCCAGATAATTCTTGCTTAATATAGCTTAGTACAATCACTTAAATTTGATTCTCCATTTTTGAAACTTCAGAGAATTTCAGTTTATATATTATTTGCTGTTTCTGTCCTTACCTAAATTTTGTACCTGGTATAAGAATCCTTTAAAATGTGAAGATCCAACCATAAAATTAGCTCATCTTCCTTTTAAAATTATCAGACAGATACTTTAATAAGGGAGATATAATTTAACCTTTACCACTATCTTTTCTAATTTTTGTGCAAAAATCCAAATTTGAGATCTTATTACCAAAGCATGATAAATTTTGGAAGTCAATCATATACATATGTATATAATTCTAAGGAAATCAATCTGATCCTATTGCTTTTTCTCAAAATTTGCTATCCTTTTTTATTAGATATCTATCACACAGTACATCTTTGTCTTATTACTTGCCATAATCATTTCCTCCTTTTGGAGGATGTTATCTCTATATTATTTTTATTTTTATTTGGCCATGAACATAGGTTAAAATTGTAAGCTATTCATTCCTGCATCTGATCATAGTAATTCAGAGATATTCCAATATCCATCTATTACCTAATAGATTTATCCTTGTGCTTACAAAACTTTTTGATAATATAAATTCGCTATGAAAGAAAAGAGGAGCAATGCCATATGTCTTAACAGAAGGAAAGAACTTCCTTAGCTCTGTTTGATTCCAGGCATGAGTCATATCTGACAGCCAATCATGTAGTCACTAGATGCTGAAAGCAGGGCTAAGGAGTAATCAGGCAGGGGATTTTTCCTTTTTAAGAAGGAAATAGTGAAATTGAGAAATAAAGTCAAGAAGATCCTACCTCAGCCGTGTCCAAGGTTGTCTTCAAAACTTTTCCCAGGCACAGACACACCTTTAGAAGTTCTCAGCCTGTAGTGCATGCCATTCTACTATTGGCTTTATGATACCTATCCCTGTAATCAGAGCTTAAGGCAATAGTAAACTACAGTCCCATAAAGTCTTAACTAGCAAATAAATATCCTTCAGATAGGACTGTCCCAAATTTCATTAAGCATTAATCATCAAATCAAGCTACATAACTTTGCTGTCTTCTAAAATACTTTCTCACACCTCTCAACATACTTAAACCATCTGAAACTAGTACAAAGGTATCCAGAGCAATTATCTTGGGACAGGAGAGGCTTGGCTAACTCCCATTTGTCCCCAAACCTTTTTATCTGCCTTTCATATTTCCAATCAAACCTTTATTTGTCTTTCCAAATCTTTCAAACCCATTATTCAGCTTTCCTTTACATTTCAACCATAAGACAAGATAGCTCATAAGTTATTACTCTTTACTAACATAACTACTGTACTGGAATCCCATTCCAGCTTAAACAAAGCAAAGAGGTTAATGACTAACCCCACAGGTTGGACGTAAATCCAATGTTCTTGTTTCACAAGCTTGTTTATTCTTCCCTAATTATACTCATTCAGGAAGAATAAAGGCACTTCAGGAGTTAAATCTTTTACATATGATAACTTCAAACACTAATTTTAATGACTCAAATGAAAGTTGAGTAGGCCTTCTAAAAATCACAAAAAAAATTTATAACATTTCTTCTAAAAGTGTTCCCCTTTTAAAACAGTTTTAAAATTTATCCTGATGTTGAGGAATAGTCACTAAACTTTTCTGAAGAAAATTATTTGGAAAGTTTTAAAATGTTAGACATCTCTTTCTTTCTCCTTAAAGCAAAAACCTTTAAACACTGGAATGCATTTACTAAGCTGGTACAAAATGTCCTCATTCTCAAAGTATTACACAGAATTCCTAGATGTTACAAATATCCTTAGTCAAAAAGGTGTTGTAATGGAGAAGACGCTTAGTTTCTATAAGTTTACCCAATTAAATTAGTCTTTTCACAATAACAAAGTTTACTAGGCTTTTCCTTAGATGAAACAGGCTTGAAAATCACATCCCAATTTTTTCACAATTCTTAATCTAACATCTAACATCTTAATATAACACAAGAGGAGTTGCTTTTTTTCAACAATACTGCTGATGCATGTTTGCCAAATTACACAATTTAGAAATGTAACAATGCCCTAAACATAATTATGTATTTTAAAAATTTGAAACAGCCCATTGTCAATTTAGGTGAATGAATTTCTAAATCACTTTGCGCAGAGAATCATTCATCTCATCACTAATATGTTGAAGCTATTACTTTAAACCACCACATATATTCCCCTAACAAACAAGGTTTCACGTGGAAAGTCTGTTCTCATAGTATCAGTATTATTAATTATTACTTGTAATAACCAAATATAACAGTTTTAAATTATGAAATTTTCATCACATCCCTTTAAAAACCCAATTCACATATATCAAAATCAGATTAAATTTGCTTCTCAAATTTCACAATCTAAGAGAATTTTAGAAATACAATGCAATTTTAGAAATATGGAAATAATAAACTTCAGATGACATCAATTGCATTTCCAGATTATCACATATAGAAAGTATTCAACTTATTACTTATGGTATTTAAAAACCACTTCAAAGTTAACAATTACATTTAAAAAATAATGTTTCTAACATATGCCAGTCATGATGTTAAGCATTTTGAAATCATTATGCCATTTTGATCCCATAAAAACCACCATTATTATTTTCCCTTTACAAATCAGGAAACGGGTCAAACAGAGATAAAATATGGTTTTGCAACTGGAACAGAAAAGTGTGAAGTTTACCTAGAGCAGAGGCTGGTTTCTCAGTGATGACAATTCTTGGAGGCAGATCTTAGAGAACGCTAACCACGCTCTCGATCCATCCACCTTTCCCTTCCCCCACAACTGCAGAATTTACTGAGCGTAGGGCAGTTTGCAGCTGCTGGGACAGGGTGGGCAAAAAATGTATAGGACCTGGGTGACATTTCCAAGCTTTGCCAAAAAGGATGGGCTACAAGGTGCCCAGGGGCATAAAGCTACTGCCAGTCTGCAAATTGCTGTGCCTCCCCTCCTTTTCCCAAGTGGGGAAGAGTGATTTAAGTTTTCCCTACAATTCTCCTGCATTCTCTTCTCTTAATCTGATCTGGGATGAGAAGAGTTAACAAGAATCCTTATGGCTGTTAAAAGATAAGGATTAGAAGGGGTGTTTTAGCATGAGTGAGAGTTCCTGGAGTGATCTACAGTCTCAGAAGTTCTCTCCCCAAATTCCAAATAATCAGTTTCCAGACTTTTTAATGATTAATCCCAGAATCTGCTAAAAATGTTTTTTGCTCTGTTTCCACTGTAATTCCAGGTTGGCCAGACCAGAAATTACAAGGAAAAGAGTCTTTGTTTCCCTAGCTGCATCCTTAGAAATCTCTGGCTGCCTGCATTTCAAATTTTACAAAGTAATAGACTCATTTCACAGCACATACACTCACACATACACACTGACAGAAAAATTGACAATTAACAGGACAAAGACAAACTGAGTTTACAATTTAACAACAGAGAGAAGGAATTATAGAGGATGGTTAGAAACTCCCACCATGAATTGGCTATTATTATTCTGAGGAAAGGGAGTTTGGTGAATTTGCAAGGATCTAAGATATGATCGAAATGGATCCTGCAAACTTTGCTCAGAGCACCTCTATGGTGTTTGGGGGAAGCCTTGGCATCTGTGATTTTTCTGACTTTCCGTAGCCTACATCCAGAACGTAGCTGTCTTCCTCAAGAACAGGACCCTTAAGGGAAGTGGGGAAAGGGAGAGATGGAGGAGACAACTGCAGCACAACAAAGTTATCCATCCTCCTTAGGGCTAGGGCAGGTAAGGGAAAGGCAAGGAGTGAGGACAAAGTGCGTTTATCCTCCCCATAATCAGAGCCTTTAAGGGAAAGGAGGCAGGAATAGGGCAGGAGGAACAGCTAGGGCTGGAGTCGTTGGAAAAGAGGGGAGAGTGAGGTGGAGGGAATTAGCCAATACTGGGGGTGATGCTGAAGCAGCTTTGAAGAGGCTTCTGCCTTTTGTTCTTGCTCAGCTATCTCAGCAAACCCAAGGTGAAAACATTCCCACCTCTGGCTAGATTCCTTGTTGGCCTTTAAACTTAAATTGGTTTTAAGATAAAGGAACTTTGGTCCAAAAGAGCCCTGTTATGGCCAACATAATTTGGGGCTATCTTTAGTTAACTGACACTAGTGCTGACAATACTTGTACTAATTTCCAAAGATCGAGCTACAAAGGGGACCAAATTGACGCGAATTGGTCCCTGCCCCCAGAACTAACTTTAAAGGGAAGTTTCAGACTTCAAACTAGTGGGAGTTCTTTGGAAGCTGGGAATAGGATCAACTTACACCGACCTCGCCAAGGCCAAGATTGCCGGAAAAAAATTCAATCCTGAGGCAGCTGAAGCATTGGTGAAGTTGGGCTACAGTCCTTTGTCCTGGTTCCATTAATTCCATCCGAATCATGGCACCATAACTGTCGACATGAAAGTTTGGCTAAAGTAGGCAAACAGGCTAGGTGATATGTAAATTCATCGTTTATTCCCTTAAAGCTAGCAGATACATGCATGCATTACGCCATGCAAAGTCTGAACAAAAGAATGAGAAGGCTCAAATACATTTTTAGTCCCAACTCAGCATTCCTGCGTTACTTCAATTTTATGGTCCCCATGTATGTTTACAAGAAAAACACTTTTCTTAATTGAATACGTTGTAAATACAATAAGATAAGAGAGTCGACAAAGTGTCAATTGAAACTGTAACCCAGCGTTTCTGTGTTTAATTTACCATTAACATTCCATAACATAGTATATGCCCATAAAATATTAAACGAGATAGTTTCTCAGGTTAAGGGTCTTATCCTTAATGACTAATAGAGGAAAGAATGTTGTTAAAGAATGTTGATCTGGCCTTGTTGACATAGGAAGAGGCATTCTCTGAGTTTACTCAGAGAACAAAGAAGCTTAAGTCCAGGCTCTTCTTCTGGTTGATCATTAATTCAGGCTCTGGCCCTTACTGAAGTTACAAAAATGATATTAAATGATTATCACTGCCCACTAGGAGCTTACAGTCTAGTTTGGGTAATCACACTAATGTAGCCAAAACAATAGCAGACGAGATAAGGCAGTATCTATCAAATAGTGTAAGACGTTGTAAGGAATAACTTTTCAGGAGAATAGCTGGACCCAAAATTGCAGGTTGGCCAAAGCGAGCCAAATCAGTCTGGGGACAGGGAAAATTACCTAAGAACAAAAGCAGTTATAGGGACTGATGGCTTCATGAGGTGCAGCAGTCAAGCCCCAGAAGAATTGTGCCAAGTTAGATGTGCATCTGGGCTTGACTTGTTTATGTGTATGATCAAATATGTAGGGGGGCTTCATTCTCCTCAGAGAGGTGCATTTGTAAAGGCTGCCTGAGAAGCTTGTTTACTCCCAATCTGACTTTGATAGATGGTTTTTGGTATTGACATACCCGGTGCCGAGCATAATGCCTGGCACATAGTTGGCATTTAGAAAATGCTTGTTGAATGCAATTGAATCTGTAGGCAGAGCCCTTTGTTCCTGGGCCATGCACATGCCACAGTGCAGGACAAGGTCAGGACTAAGGAGCTGGGGTGGTATGCTGCTGATGCATGTGTCCATCCTCCATAGGTCCTTTTACCATAAGATTGTTTTGCTAGAAATAAGTCATAGTGAAACAAGTTTACTGACAGTGAGCCCTTCTTTTTTCTGTAGTCCCTAGGTAAAATAGAGCACCAAGCATGTACCCATCGCTCGCTAAGGCTGGTCTGCTCTTTGGCAAGGAGTTTCCACCAAAAGACTTTTGCCTGGAGGGACATTGCTATAGTTACATTTATCCTAGATCTCCTCCTGAAAATAGTTTGTCCTTGGATTCTGACATGGTGTAATAAGTGTATCCCAGTGCCCCCTCCTAGCAGAAACCTCAGTGCCACCTTGCCTTCTACCCTGGTCTTTGCCCAAATGGGAATCAGCTGAGGTTGGGCATTGATGCTCATTGCCCACCCTCCTCCCACAAAGCTCCGAGTTCCTTAATGCTTCTTGGTGTTTCCAGTCAGAGAAAAAAGGGATCTGTTAAACTCATTCACAATGAGGAGTTAGGGACTTAGCATCATACACCTAGAGCTAGAAGAATCTTTGGCGCTCATCTGGTCCCTATCCCTCATTTTGCAGAGGTGAAAACTCAAGCCGAGAGAAGTTAAATGACTTGGCAGAGAGTGAACAGGTAACAGGTGGCAGAACCAGGAATCATACCCAGGTCTCCTGATTCCAAATCAAGCCCCAAGTACCTAATCAGCACCATGCTGGGACTGGGGATCCAAAGCCAAAGAGCTAATCAATCACTACTACTTGAACTGAGCTTACATCCTAATTAGGTAGATAGCCCTCTGTCTCCCATAATCCCCCAGGAGAATTTGCTTTTGATTTTTTGTCTGTTTGTTTTTAAAGGGGGCAATGATTAACTCAAAAGAGCGAAATTGCTAATGGTGAAATTGCAGGCATTAGTGAGGGAGAGGGCATGTATTGGGGGTAGCATGGCTCAAATCACCCCATAGCCATCATCTGCTCTGCCTGTCCATGAGGTTAGCCTGGTTGGTGGACTCCAGAGGTGTGACTCAGGGTGATGTCACAGAATGGGCTCTTTCCTGGATCTTTGCCTCCTGTACTTATTGTTGAACAGAAAATGCCAAGTGCTGGTGATT
This sequence comes from Trichosurus vulpecula, assembly GCF_011100635.1. Taxonomy (NCBI): domain Eukaryota; kingdom Metazoa; phylum Chordata; class Mammalia; order Diprotodontia; family Phalangeridae; genus Trichosurus; species Trichosurus vulpecula. The sequence goes on along the minus strand of NC_050582.1, from coordinate 6,243,290 downwards.
ACAGCTCCACAGTTAAACAGACAATCATGAAATAGCAAGCTCATGCATTTTTAATCATTTTTATACTCACGCTGGGGTATTCACACTTAGCTTGCTCGCTGGATTAGCTGTTGGGCTTCGAAATATATACCTTCCTATTTATGACTGTAAATCTAGGCAAGTTGATATTGATATGAGAATTATGTTTGGATATCCCAGTGTGCTTCATTTTGCAAACTTAGCATTACATTAAGATAGTCTTTAAAAAATTCCATTAGCTCCTTTTCCAATTCAACAGTCTCCAAATCACGTAATAAAATACTCCAAGTTAAACGGCATGTATTAAAAGAACCTCCACAGAAAAGAAGTAGGAGCTCGGGGGTCCTGGTCAAGATGCCATGTGCCCCACATTTAGCTTCTGCCCTTTGGGAGTCAATCAAATGAGGCCCACTTGCCATTGACATGTTGTAGGCTGTGAGAAGTCAATTTCCAGCTCACTAGCGCACTTTCCTATGACAGAGGGCTTTAGTTCTTTTGATCATCATCACTCTCAAAGTCTGTAACTCCCTGATCAGTGTCTCCCTATAGCTGCTGCTCCTGAGGCCACGTTTTTAGTAGCATGGGCATGCTCTCAGTCACTCGCTCAGTGCCGCCATTATACATGTGAGAGTAGAGAGTTAAGGAAAAGGGGCCCCACCCAAACCAGAGCTTCCATGACTGCACAATGATTTTTAACCACGTTGAATAGTAGTCATAAGAAGATATTTTGGATCCATCTGGGCTCTCCTGGAGGGGATACTTCCCCCACAGGCACAGATCACAGCCTGTGATATCCGTGTAGCTGGATGCATTTTTTAGTTGACAGAATGTTTCATGTACATTCTCTCATTTCACATGCAACCCCTGTGACACAGACAATCCAAGTGTCCTTATAGTGGATTATGAAACTGAGGCCGATGGAGATGTTGAGACTTCCCCATGGTCCCACTGGTAGAAGAAGGCAGAGCCAGCAGCTGAACCCAAGTCCTCTGACTCCAAAGCCATGACATCCCAACTGCCTTTTGAACCATGTGAAATGGGCGGTTGTCCCAGAAATCATTAGCACATCATGTCCTCTGCTCATAGAGAGAAATTCTGGGCATCCCTTTCACAAGGAAAGGTCATCCAGGTAGCCAAGAGCAGGAATCATTGTGTCAAACCAACGTGATAAATATGTAGTCTAAAGAGCCTAGCTCTCGAGGTGCATGGAGCTGTTCATGTGTGTGCTACTGGCCAAGCCCAGCCCTGGGGTCTGTCTCACAGAATCTCCCAGTGGGATGGAACATCAGAGAGCAATCTAATTCACCTGAACGAGAGTCTCTTTTCCACCGTAAATGACCAGTGATCATTCATTCAGCCTTTAGTGAGATGGATCCCATCTTGAATCATAGAATGTCAGTTGAAAGGGACTTCAGGAGCCATCCAAGCCAACCCCTCATCTCACAGGAGAGGAAGCTGAGGCCCAGAGGGAGACTTACCCAGGGTCACACAGGTTGTGCCTAGAGTCAGGATTTAATGCCAGCTGTCTTAATTTTCATGTCTAATTCCAGTGCCCCTTTTGATAGAAAGGTGGTGATTCTAAGGGACAAATGGCGACAGGCAAACAAGAAGAACTTCTCCCTGCCATGGAGCAGATGATAAATGTGCATGGTCCACTGCCTCTATTTGGGTCATTTATACTGCCCCCTAAGGGCCTTGGCAATAGCTTTGAAGTTTACACCACTTCATTTGATCTTCCCGGTGAGGTCAGTACTACAAATATTATTATCATCTCTATTTTATAGAAGAGGAAACTGAATTCAGAAAGAAGTAGGTGACTGGAGGCAGCTAGGTGGCATAGTGAGTAGAGCACTGGCCCTGGAGTCAGGAGGGCCTGAGTTCAAATCCGGCCCCAGACACTTGACACACTTACTAGCTGTGTGACCTTGGGCAAGTTACTTAACCCCAATTGCCCTGCCTTCCCCACTCCAAAAAAAAAGACAAGAAATAGGTGACTTTCCCAGAGTGACACAGCTAGCAAGTATGTGAGGTTGGGATTCAAAGCTCAGTCTTTTTTTTAGCTATATTTATAGCTATATTTCTGTAGCATTAGAAAGTTTGAAAAGTACTTTACATATGTTATTTCATTTGATCCTCACAACAACCCTGGGATGTGGGTGCTCTTCTTCTCCCCGTTGTACAGAGAAGGCATCACAGCCTTAGAGGACTGAAGCAACTAGCCCATGGTCACATAGCTAGCATTTAAGGAAAGATTTGAACCTAGGTCTTTCTGACTCTGGCACTTAATCCACAATACTGCATTGCCCCTAGTTCTAAGAATTGGTTTGAAGATTTGGCAACCCACTTGGGGGTCCCTCTCCTGCTGTTTCTGAGGGGATAGCCTTTAATTCTGTCCCTTCTGCATTCCCCCAAACTGAAGGGCCCCCTCTTTAGTCTGCCCACCTGAGGCTTCCCTTGTGCCAGACACAGGACTATTGGCATTACACTTCTCACTTGTTTTCCTTGAGGCACAGTGACCAGAGCAGTACCCAGGATTCCCTAGAGTCAATGCTGTAAGGGTCTCTCCAGGCCTGGCAGCAGGAGGGTTGTCATAAAAGTTTCAGGTAGAATTCATTTGCAATCTCTATCTTCACTTTATAGTTATAGTGGATGTTTATACTCAACAACTGAATAATCAGGAAGCCTGATCTCCAGACTGGTTTCTCACTAATGTCATGTGACCCTGAGCTACATTTCTCTTTCCCTAAGATATTTTTTGTCCTGCTTTACTCGACTTATGCATTTCTTTTATTTTGGGGGAAAGGGATGCATTGGTATGGTAGAGGTGTTGTGGATAGTGGATAGAGCACTGGACTTGATTTCAGAAAGACCTGGGTTCCAATCCTCCCTCAGACACTGTCTAGCTTAGTTGTATAAACCTGACTAAGTCATTTACCTACTTTCAACCTCACTTTCCTCCTCTACAAAATGAGGGAAAGGTGCCACCTACCTCAGTGGGTTGTTACAGAAATCAAATAAGAGAACCCAAATCAGTCAAACAAACAAGCATTTATGAAGGGCCTACTGTGTACCAACCCCTGTGTCTCTGGAGGCCGAGGAGTGGAAACCCATTGGGGATATAGGTACGAAGGAGAAAGCCACCCCTTGGGGACATAAAGCTCTATGTAAATGTCAGTTACCATTACGATTAACTGTTTTTAATAAGGCTCATTTCTTATAAAGGAAGCTTATTTCTAGGACATTTCTCAACCAAAGCATCACTTTGCTTATGTTTTATAAAGATACTGTGAACTTGGTTTTATAAAACCTTGATCAAGTGGCTGAGTCCTAAGCTTTATCCTGGCTCTCCATTTTTCCTTCCTGGCGAGGGCCTACCCCGCTATTCCATGGCACCGGCCAGCTATGGGAATCACACCCTAGCCATGGATAGGGCATTATCCTTCACCATTTTAATTTCATACAGGGAGAGATCTTCAAATAATAATAATGGGAAGAAAAGAAACAATCAATCCTTAAACCTGCATTAAAATTCAAGCAAAAGTCTCTCAAAGTTGAGTGCTTTTATTGATCAAAAAGCAATTGGTACCATGAGTGGACCAGAGTATTCTACTTCTGCTCACTTTTAATCAGGGTGTTGAAGGCTGAGGCTACCAAAACACCAAGATCATCAAGTAGGTCTGTAAATTAGCCATTCAGGGGAGAGAAAGGCAGTGGTGTGTCGGAATGTAGGAACACCTTTACAGCTGAATTGGCCGATACAATGACAGATTTAGAGCTGAAAGGACCCTTGAAAGTCACCCAGTCGGACCCCCTCATTTTACAGATAAGGAAATAGGTCCAGGGAGAAGAAGGGACTTGGCCAAGGTCACACAAAGTTAGTTCCCTGCCTAGATAGATTCCTGGGCCTTCAGAGACACATCCTTGTAAGGTGAAAGTTGCCATCTAGAAGTTCTTCTTTGCCCACGAACATACAAGGACTTTGGCAGGGAGTAAGAGGAAAGGGAGTTACAAAGGCTGGAGGGAGGAAATGAAGGAGGGAGAAAAGTATCACAGCATCTTAAATTTAGAGCCAGAAGGAACCTTTAGTCGAATCCCCTCATTCTGTAGATGAAGAAACTAAGGCCCGAATGGGGGACAGGGAATAAGTGATAATAACTTACATAAAGTGCTTTAAGCTTTGTTTTGTAAGCATTACCTTATTTGGTCCTCAAAGCAGCCCTGTGCAAGAGACGCTGTTTTTGACAGATAGGGAAACTGAAGCTTTAAAGGTTAAGTGATTTGCCTGTGGTCATCCAACTACTAACTGCTTGAGGCTGGATTTGAAGCCGAGTCTTCTTGGCCATAAATCCATCACTTCTATCCATGAAATCATAATACAGTTGGAAACGAGGTCCTCTGATCCCAGATCCAGCACTTTCCACTGAGCCACCCTGCCATACTCCATAAGGATAATGATTTCAAAGCAAGCCTCATTGCCTCTTAGTAGGATTTGGTGGAGTATCCCTGTGTTACTGCTTCTTTTAGCAAAGAAATGATCTGTTTCACACTTCACTGCTCTATCTCTCTGATATGGATGTTCCTTCAATACAGTGATTCAGATCACCCCCTGCCATGATTGTACCTCCTGTGTGACTCTTGTCCATGTCTTCCCGTAAGTTTACCAGAGAACATCCTCTCATTGCACCAGGGGACACTTCCTCACTTTTTCTGTGTTGTGCCATGAGACCATGGTTAGAGTCCTTAGTCCTTAGTCCACTGGCAGTCTTTGGGTCACACGTGGTGGGCATTGCCCTCAGCATTGTTGCATCACTTCTGACAACACACTTTGAGGTTCTTTAGGTTTTGTTCCCAATGTTTTTTTTCCCCAAGACTTAACATTAGACTCTTAATGGCTTCATTGGAATTCACTCGATTCCATTGGATCGGAAGACCAACTTAGATGGAGACATTCTCTAAAGTCAGCAGCCTATATTCCACTTTGTTATTTTTCTGACTTAACCAGATCTGAAATATCTCTAGTGACAGATACATGATTATGCCATGTAACTGACCCAGTAAGCACATGAGAAACTGATAGAGATTCTTTTCAATTACAATAAATGGCCTGCAGTCATGAAGTACAGAGGCCAGGCTGTCATCTTCATAGCCTCCTCCTTTTCCTAGTCAAATGCATCCTAGACGATACAGAGATATGTCAGTCAAGGAGACATTTGAATTGATCAATCAGAAACTACTGAGCACTTTATTAAAGTTTGCATCAATCCTCCATGGTGAGTGTTTAGTGAAAAATGCTGACCTGCAGTATGGAAGCTGGGAAAATGGTGGGTGGGAGGGGAGAAGGATTTATAGGGAATGGGATGTGTAGCGAGGGGAAGGAGATAACAAGAAGTTAGAGGGAATTTAAGAAGTAAGACAATGTGGCTTCATGAGATAAGAAAGGAATGAGTTACATCACAAGAGATTGGGGCACATGCTGAATGTTACTTGCTAAAGGTGTTTTAGTAAAAAAAAACCATACATGTTTTCTTCCAATCCCTGCCTTTACTCTCTCCCCCTCCAAGCACCTAAATAAAGCACCTAGCTAGGAATTTCTGACATTCTATTGTTGGGAAAGAATCTCCAAGCAGGGCTTTCACCCAACAGGTGGTGGGTTGACCAGCCTCAAGTTAAATGGAGCCCATCACTTCTAGGGACTATCCAATTCCACCTTCAGATTATTCAAAAATCTTTCTTTACATTAAACTTAAGTTAGCCTCTATTTGTTTTCTATTCATTGCTCCTAGTTGGGCCCTCTGGGACCAAGCAAAAAAGTCAAACCTCAGTTCCATAAGAAAGCCCTTCAAATTCTTTAAGACAGCTAGAATTCCCTATAAGGTTCCCTTTTTTCCAGGTTAGACATCTCTAGTTCATTCAATTGACCCTCACAAATCCCTTTACTTTCCCTCATTCCCTACTCTCTGGTCATCTCCTTGACAACTGCTTTCTTCTTCCTCTCCCAACTCAAGTTTTGGAACCTCATTCCATGATTGAATCAATTGTGACGTTGTTCCTGGTTGGGTATGTTCATCTCTTGCCTAGGACCCTACTCACCATCTTTTTACATCTTTGCCAGTCTTTGCCAGGATATTTTGATTTGCATTTCTATTATTGGTGATTTGGGACAGTCTTTATGATGGTTTTCAATTCTTCTCTTGAGAACTGTGTATTTGTATCCTTTGACCACTTGTTCTTTGCAAATGGGTCTTGTTCTTATATATTTGTGTTAACTTATTATCTGTTCTCCTTCTCTACCTTTCTATTTTTAATCAACTCTAAATAGTTTTGATGATTACTTCTTTGTATTATGATTTGAGGTCTATAGATGATGCTATATTCTTATTTTCTTCCTCTTTTTAACAAGTGATTTCCCTTAATGTTCTAGACCATTGTTTTGCTGAATGAATGTTATTACTTTGTCTGCCTCTATAAAGTAGCCCCTTAGTATTTCTATTGATTCAGCACCAAATCTCTAAATTCATTTCTGTGTATCATCATTTTTATTCATTGGCATTGTCTAGTAAATTGAATATAAGCAATGACTGTTACTCCAAATTATAAATGTATTTATATAAATATTGGATGTGATAGTAGATTAACTCGCAGATATTTATGCATTTGGAGTTATCTTTATAGAATTTCCCTTTCTTTTATTTACCTTATTTGGATTTTGTTGTTACTTTACACAAAGGATGGTGATTTCAAGGCTTTACTTGGTATCCTGCTAGTTTACTGAAGGTATTGTGCCAATTAGCTACTTTACAGACACTCTGTCATTCTAAGTAAGCCATCATGATGGCTGGAAATAGGGGTAATTTTGTCTCTTTGTTGCCAGTTCTTATGCCTTTAATTTCTTTCTCTTGTTTTCTTGAAATCATTTGCATTTGTAGAACCAGGTCAAATAATAATGAGGAGAGGGGAATACCCTCTCTTTACCCTTTTGTATTTATTGCAAAAGCTTCTTATGTTTCCTCAGTGCAAACAATGCTAGCTTTGGGTCTCATATATGGATACCTTTTCATCATATTAAAAATGATCCCATGATGCCTATGCTTTGTAGGCTTTCTGACATACGTGAATATTGTACTGTGTCAAGGGTTTTTCTGCATCTATTGATCTATGTGGTTAGGGTATTCTTTTTCCTTTGGATATCACAAATGATATTATTTTCCTAATGTTGAATCATCTTTGCATACCTGGTATAAATCCACCTTGATTATAATGAATACTTTTTGGCTATATTGCTGTAATCTTTTTGCGTATCACTTTGAGAAATATCAACTCATGAAGGAAAAAAAGTATTGAATGGGAGCAATGAACATGTGTCTCAAGTTATGAGGCCAGTCCTACATCCTACCTTTATGATCATCGTTTGCTACTTATAATGCGATGTTATCCTGTCTCTGGCTCTGTGTACCCCTTACCACCCTGAGTACTGGCTTATTTTCAGGGTTCATCCATCCCTTTTCCGGGAAAGAAAGTCCTGGGAAGTACAACCTACCTGTCTTGGCAAACAGTCTCCAAATGTGCAAATTTTCCCCAGCTGAAACCTATTATAAGTGCAGTAGGCCTTTGGAGACAGATCTCTACAGGCAGGGAGCCTGGATGTGTGAATTTCTGGGAAATGTAGTTCTCACGTTGTTGTCTCCCATCCTGGCAGGGACCTTTAGGTTACTGGGAGTATTGAATGGAGTAGTTACTTCCCAGCAACAAATGGTTAGGGATTTTATAGGGAGAAAGAGATTGTACATGCCATTCAAATAAAGAAGCCAGAATGGAGACTAGATCTGGGCACTGTAGATTGCACTGTCCACGTGCTTTGTGACTGTTCTCTCCATGTGGACAAGGAAGGAGTTTGGAGAGAATGGCCTGAGGCTTTGGGCCCATGGAGATCTAAGACCATGAAGTGCTTTGCCTCCCCTCCTCTCTCTCCTTCTGGCCACAGACAACAGCTATTTACTCCAGTGTTTCTCTGTTCTTTTAAGTTTGTTCATAATTTCTGATTTAATTAGCACTTTAAAGCAGACTTGCTCTAAAATGATAACAGATAATAACTGCTTATGTGTATATTTCATTCTTTGGTAACAGAGGTGGGGAGAGAGCGGCAGAGGAGATACAGTGACTCACCGGTATATGGAGAGAGACACAGGGTTCAACTCTGTTTGAAATGTGAAGATTCTATCCTAAGTGGGCCTTGGAGAAAATGAGAGAAAGTATCAGTGTTTTGGATTTATTGATTTTCTTTCTAAATATCTCATAGCAACTCAAAGTGTACCAGGGCTTTCTGCCCTTGGGCTAAGGTGAGTCAGTTGTCATTGCTGTGTGGGCGGAGGTTGGGGCCTGTGTCTTCCTTGTTTTCCCTCTTCTCCAAAAGCCTGCACAGAGAAAACTCTGCAGGGGTGGGGTCAAGGGCTGTGGGAGGGCCCAATGGGAGAAGAAAATGAGTGGCCTGGTCGGGCAGGTAGCATCCAACTTCCCTCTCCAAACCAGGACTGCATAAAGGTGACATGAGGACCCAAGTCCTTACCATCTACATACACCTATCTGCCTATGAGAAAATGTTTTAGTGGAACCTTAGGAAACAGCTAGGTGGCTCACTGGATAGAGTGCTGGGCCTAGAGTCAGGATAGACCTGAGTTCAAATCCAGCCTCAGACACTGTCTGTTTGCCCTAATCCACTGGAGAAGGAAGTGGCAAACCATTCCAGTCTCTTTGAAGAAAGAAAGAAAGAAAGAAAGAAAGAAAGAAAGAAAGAAAGAAAGAAAGAAAGAAAGAAAGAAAGAAAGGAAGGAAGGAAGGAAGGAAGGTAGAAAGGAAGGAAGGAAGGAAGGAAGGAAGGAAGGAAGGAAGGAAGGAAGGAAGGAAAGAAGAAGGAAGGAAGAAAGAAAGAAATCTATGGACAGTATTGGTGTCCTATGGTCTACAGGGTCACAAAGAGTCAGACCAGATTGAATGAGCACAACGTAGGAGAGCTGAAGAGGTCATCCATCGAGAGCATGCAGAGAGAACAGTGAAGAAGGCCCAAATCATATGATTAGGCATGTGTGAGGTATTTCTTGCATAGAATGTAAGCTCCTTGAAGGAAAGGGCTGTTTCATTTTTGTGTTCATATCCCTGGCATGAGTTCAGTGCCTGGAAGTCAATGCTTAAGACATGCTTGCTTGGTTGACATATGGTGTCGGATTACTATTTCCTCCAAACTGCTTTCCAATTTTCCTGGCAGTTCTGGTCAGAGAGAACCCTTCTTCCTTCAGTAGTATATGTTCCCAGGTCGATGCTCCTATTTCTTGCTTATCTTGTCTGTAATTCTGATATACTTTTTATTTTTTAACTAGAACCAAATAGCTATGACTAATGCTTTATAATTTGGTAATGTGCGCCCTTCATTCCCTTTTTTCCTCAATTATTTATTTCCCTTAGCATTCTTCACCTTTTATTTCTCCAAGTGAATTTTGTTACTTTGTCTCTATAAAATATATGCTTTAGTAGTTGCATTGGTAAAGTATTAAATTTGTAGATTTATTTAGTTAGTATTGTCATTTGGGGCAGCTAGGTGGCACAGTGAATAGAGTGCTGGTCCTAGAGTTAGGAAGTTGAACACTTTGTGAGTTCAAATCCTTCCTCAGACACTTGCTAGCTGTGTGGCTCTGGGCAAGTCACCTAACCCTGTTTTCCTCAATTCTGCATCTGTAAAATGAGCTGGACAAGGAAATGGCAAATCACTCTAGCATCTTTGCCACGAAAATCCCAAAAGGAGTCAAGAAGAGTCAGACACGACTGAATCACAACATTGTCATTTTTATTATATTGATACAGCTCGGGCATGAAAATTAAATATCTCTGCAATTATCTAGGTCTTCCTTTATTTCTACATAAAGTCCCAAATGTGTCATAGCATGTGCTAGCACTGGCAACACAGTATAGTAGAAAGAACAATGAATTTAGAGTCAAAAGACTTTGGTTCAAATTTCCTATTTGTATCCTAGCACTTAGCATAGTGCCTGTCACGTTGTAGCCACTTAGTAAATATTGACTGACTGACCTGACATTTTTACTACCTATATGACATTGAGCAAGTCACTCCAGGTATATGCCAACTTCTATAAAATTAGGGGAAAGTAGATGAGAAATATCTGGGATTATTTCCAGCTCTAAATCTCTATGAGGAATTCTGTAGTTACTTTGAATGGAATTTCTTTTTCTGTCCTTTCTTCTTCATTTGTATTTATACTATGCAGAAATACTGGTTATTTAAATGGACTTGGTATCCCAGTACTTTACCAAACCTATTATCATATTAATTAATTTCCTTGCTGATTACCTAAGATTTTCTAAGAAAATGCTCCTATCATCTCTCTGCAAATGGGTATCATTTTGCTTCCTCTTTGCTAATATTTATTGCTTTAATTTCTCTTTTGTCTTACTACTTTGCCTAACATTTCTAGTACTATGTGGCATTACAGCTTAGAAAGGGGGGGCATGCTTGCCTTGCCTCTAAATTTATTGGGAAAACTTCCAGCATTTCTCCATTGGGGAAAAAATGCTGGCTCTTTCCATTAGATATATGCCCTTGATCTCATTGAAGAGGGGTCCTTCATGAGTATGCTTTTTAGGATTTCCAACACAAACGAATGCTATGTTTTGTATAAGGTTTTTTTTCTCCTGCTATAATCACTCACCATCCATTTATTAAGTTCTTGCTATCTGCCAGGCACTGTGCTAAGCTCTGGGGATACAAAGAAAGGCAAAAATGCAGTCCCTTCCTTGAAGGAGCACATAGTGTAATCAGAGAGACAACATGGAAACAACTGTGCACATATAAGATAGAGAGAGAGTGGATAGAAACTAATCTCAGAGATAAGGCCCAAGAAAGGCCTCCCTCAGAAGGTGGGATTTGACCTGCGTCTTGAAGAAGGCCAGGGAATCTACGAAGTGAGGAGAGAACATTCCAGGCCTGGGGGTCAGTCAATGAAAGGTGCAGAGTCAGGACATGAATCATTCAATCCGTAAACATTTTTGATTGCCTATTATGTGCCACGTGCTGTGCCAAGCACAGAGATGGAGTGATATATGCAAGGAGCAGCAAGAAGGCCAGAGTCACTGGATCACAGAGTATGCAGAGAGGAGTAAAGTTTAAGAAGACTGGAAAACCAGGAAAGAGCCCAATTTGAAAGGGCTTTAAAAGACAGAAAGATTGACTTAGAGTTATTGTTGAGGTAATTGGGAGTCAGAGGAGATTATTGAGTATAGGGCATTTTAAAACGTTACTTTGACACCTTAATGAATGAGGGACTCAGGTGGGAGATGAGCCACAAGACCATGGCCATAGTGTAAGAGTGAGAGGATGCAAGTCTATTCTTGGTGGAGAGAAAGAGACATAAAAGAGCCATGGTGGGAAGGTCAAAATGACTCAAGACTCACATTGGACATGTGTAGTGAGCATGAAAGTGGAGTCAGGAATGGCAGCAAGATTGTAAGCCTGGGTGACTGGGAACATGGGGGTGCCCTTCATACTAAGAGGGAGTTTTGGAAGCAGGGAAGGTTTTGGGGATGAGATCGTGAGTTCAGTTTTGAACATGTTGAGTTTGAGATGCCTACAGAACATCCAATATTCATGTAGTTTTTGTTTGGGGTAATTATATAATTAATTATGCTAATACTTTCTTAATGTTGACCATCCATACATCTCTGCTATATATCCAGTTTGATTATAGTGCATACTTTATGCACATATCAGATATCTGGTTTTTTCAGTCTCAGTTTTGTTCTAAGATTTCTTAGGCATTCATTGATTTCTGATTGGCCTATTTTAGTGTTCAGGGAGTCCATTTTTTGGATAAAGTTTGTCACTTTCTCTTTTAAGCTATTTATTCTTCTTCCAATTCTTTCATCCAAAGCGTTAAAGAGTTTAATTTCTTGCTTTATTTGTCTTAAGCATTCATATGATCCTTTGAGAAAATTCAGTTTTTTTCCCTTTGAGTCTCTACTTGTAGGTGTTACGGAGTTATTCCCTCCTACTTTGTATGTGTGTGTGTGTGGGGGGGGGGGAGGTGCATGACTTTAGATCTTTAATACTATTTGATACTGGTCACTGTTTCTTTGAGTTCCTTCTCCAGCTTTATGTCCTCCCTTGGGGCTTTGTGTCAGGGTCAGGTTCTGCCCCATTCTGTGTTTTTGGGTGGGCCCTTAGCTCTGCTTTGCCTCACCCTGGGTACACAATGAGGAATATCCTACATATGTAGCTGCAAAAGACCTCATGGTTCATCTAGTCTAAGCCCCTCATTAACAAAACCAATGCCCTGAGCAGGGATTGGCAAACTAGGGCCCTGCAGGCCAAACCTGGCTTGAGCTTAGGTTAAGAATGAGGGTTGGTTATTTGGGGTTTTTTTTTTGCATTTCAAAATAAAGTTTTGTTGTATTTTAAAATGTAAAATCCATCCTTAGTTCTTGGACAGTAGAGAAGCAGGTGGCAGGCTAGATTTGGCCCACAGACCATAGTTTGCCAACCTCTGCCCCAGAGCGGTCAGTGACTCAATCAGGGTTTGATGAGTAGAACATATGAGAGTTCTGGTTCAAAGGCAAAATATCCAAAGTCTATGTCCAATGCTCCTGAACAGTATCCTATCAGGTGGTATACTGCGTGATTATTTGATCACATGTACATATGTATATGAGGATATATATCTACCTATGCACACAACACAAGAAATACATATATGTATGCATGCACAGATATATCGTGTTCGGTTTTGTTGGGTACGTGTGTGGGATTTCCATGCCTATGGTCACACAGGCAATAAGTTCCAAATCTATGGTTTGATTCAGATGCAGATCCAGGTCCTCTGAGCCTTTTCTGCCATCCCAGCTCTATTACATATCGCATGCATACATGTATGTGTCTTCATGCCCACATACACGTTGGTCCATACACCCAGATATGCAGATTTTAGCGTCTCTTTTGAGATGATACAAGTCTCCCCTTCCCCATCTCCCCTTCCAACTGTTGCTTCCTAACCTCTTTCAGCCAGGGCTGTCTGTTCAGCCACCTTTCCAGGTTCCGTGTCAGAAGGGGCTCACTCCTGTGAGCAGCCTTGGAAAACAAATGGCCAAAAGATTTGGTAACAGATGGCCTCCCTTTCCCTCCCCCTGGACATATTTGACTGCATTGTACCCACTGAGAAAGCTCAATTTATTTTGATTGTTCCGATCGCCACAAAACACATTGCATTCCCGTCAACCTTTGATCAACAGAAAATTCACTGTGTCATTCCTCAGAATCCTCAGCAGGAGGAGGGTGCTCTGGGAAGAATAGGGTTGCTGCTGGCAGGGCAGGGCAGGGCAGGGCAGTGCAAGACACAGAGGGAGGAGGAGGCAGCTGGTTCCTTCATTCTTAGGGGCACGTATCAGATCAGCGGCAGTAGGAGTGAGGTTAGCTTTCGCCACTTTAAGACAGGCACCAGTGAGGTTTGGGATCCCTGCCAGCCCCTCTGTAGCAAATGGTCTGGGGTAATGGGGGAGGCAGTTTCATTCACGGGGCTTCTTGCCTCTCTCCTAGGAAATACTGTCAGGACACCAAGCCTCTTTGGAGCCAGACCCACTTCTGAACAGCAGAAGTCCCAAGCTCCCTGGCTACCCTCCAAAAAGATTTTTTTTTCAGTTCTTAATTAGCATGGTACAGTGGACTAGAACTCCAGAGGGCCTGGATTTGAATCCCAGCTCTGCTTGTGTGACCTTGGCCAGTTTCTCATACACTCCGTGTCCTCATTTCTTGATCTACAAAATGAGCGGGTCACTAGCGATGTCGAAGGCCCATCCTGTCTCCGTGTGAGGCCAGGAAGCTGTTGTTACAGAATAAAGTATGTGCTGCACAAAGTTGTTAAATTGAGGTGATGTGATCCATTAGAAAGAACACTACTCCTAGAGACTGCCTCGGATACTTAAAATCTGTGACAACAATGTATCAGAGGCTCAAGTCTCTTGACTCTGAATTGCAGATCACAACAGTCACACTGACTACATCCTAGACAATTTGTAGCCCTGAGAGTGTGAAATCAACATTGTTTTCCATCTGCCTCTCCTCACCTTTCTCATTGGGGTTCCTATAGAAAGGTCACCATCCTGTTCTCATTCTCTGGTAATTAATGTTCTCTGGCCTATTGCACAGAAGCATAAGACGTCAGCCTTTTGTCATTGAATCAGAGTCCTAGGATATAAAGACCTCCTCTGGGAGCTTGCTGAGATCATCCTTAGGATCACTCCAGGAGCAGATGGGGCAGCAGGGATGACAGGTACCTTGCTAACCCTATCCCCCCGTCATGTCGGTTTCTTCCATGAGGACGTCATATTTCAGAAGTTTCTGTTGCATGTAGCTTGGAGTTGATCTGTATTTGCTCTAGTGACATCTACTAAGAACATTGTTCCTAAACTTGTACACAATGTTATGTCTGGGGGATTGTGGGCAACAGTCCAGCCTGTAATAATGATCCTTTTCCAGCAGAATTTATCTGTAGAATCCTCAAGGATGCCTCAAGGTCTATATTTGTACAAGGCGACTCGGCAGTCTGTGAGTTTATGACAGACAGTGAGCTTGTGATGCATCATTCTAGCCCCTAGGTTGTGTCTAACCAGGTATTCAGTAGGTGTTCAGTGTTTACAGACTGCAGTGATGTAGCCCACCATACCTACTATTCCCTGGCGTAGTTTACTTTGATCACCAAGTCCAAACTCTGAGAAGATAACCCTTCTGTAATTTTTGGTGGCAACAACCTGGATCTGAATGGCCTTCTTAACACGTCCTCCTTGTCTATTTATTTAACTCTTGGAATCAGTTATGTTCCACTCCCTAGTCATTGGCATCTCCAAGGACCTAAGAATTTCCAGCCCCCTGCCAGGCCTCCAGAGCTACCAGAAGAGTCTCTGAACACATGAAGTCCCTGTAATATGTCACCCTCATTGGCACTCTCCTACTTTGCCATCATGTACCCCACCCCTCATGGCAGAGGTGATGGGTCATAATTCAAAGGAGCTATCATTACTATTATCATTACATATACCAACCTTTCACTTTACTTTATATTGCTTACCAGAAACTGGAAGGTATGTCACCTCAGAACACTCAAGTGAACCTAAGCTCCTCTCCACTGTGAAGGTCTGCATTCTATCCTGTGGCTGCATCTTGGGTTAGACACAGCTATGATATGAACCCTAAGTGACTGAGAAGCCCCTTATGAAGAACACACATGCCCTCAGCTCTGGCGCCTGTCCTTCGCTCCTGCCCCTTAGCTGATTACTAGGCAGTTTACCTATTTTTAAACTTGAAAACTTCAGTTTTTTCATCAAGCATTGATTAAATGCTTTCTCAAGGCCAAGCTGTGTTAGGCTTCAGGAACACGCAGACAAAGATGAAAATTGCCCCTGCAATTCTTCAAGGAATTGAGCATTCTAGGGGTGGGATTCAGCCGTATGCAGACAAGTCAGCACAAGAAGATTTGGGGAGGCAAAGAGCTCTGACAACTTGGAGGTCAGGAAATGCTTCCCCTGGGAGCTTGGGTGCTGGACCTGAAGGGGCCATAGACATGAAAACCTGCAGTCCAAACATGAACGTTTCCATAGAGAGAGAATAGAAAAAAGATTACAGATGAAACAGTGACCCTCTTCTGTCCAGATTGTTTTTAAAGTATATTTTAACATAAGCCTAACAGGACTGATACTGCCCTCCCTGTTTCCGTCCCCTTCAGACTTCCTTCTGCTCTCTTTTGTTAATTTTTAAATGTGAATTGGCCATTTTCTTTCTTTTCTTTTTATTTGTACTGGTATCCTTATCCTCTAATCCTCCTTAAACATACACACACACACACACACACACACACACACACACACACACCTCCCTAGATAAATAGCTCTCTCTTATGACAAATAAGTATACCCAAACAAAGCAGTTTTGCGCATTGGTCATGCTGGAAAGTCCACATCTCATACAGCCGAGACACATCTTCACTAAGGAGTGGAAGAGATGCTTCGTCATTATTGGTCTTCTAAACTTAGGATCGATCACTCCATTGGTTAGGGTTCTAGAGTCCACCAAAGTGATTTTCCTTGGCATTATTAGGGTCATTCCATAAAGTATTCTGCTTCAGCTCACTTCAGGCTCTATCAGTTCATACAAGGCTCCCCAGGTTTTCCCCTTCATCATTTCTCATAACCCACTCATATTCCATTACATCTTATGTTGTAATTTGTTCAGACATTCCCCAGCTGATAGACGCTGGCTTTGTCTACACTTCTTTGCTACAACAAAAAGAGCTGCTAGCAATATTTTTGTACACATAGGTCCTTTCCTTCCATCTTTAATCTCTCTGGTGGTATCACAGGGCCCAAAAGCATGCACAGTTTAGTGATTTAGGGGCCGTTATTCCAAATGCTTTTCAGAATGGCTAGACCGATTCACAGCTCCTCACCCTCCACTTTTTAGGAAGGCATTTGACAATATCTCTTGTGTTATTCTTGTGGAAGAGCTGGAGAGAAGTGGGCTTAATGATGGTGCAGTTAGGGCCTGAATAAAAGAATGAATGAGAAGCATTAGTAAGGGCTTTCTGTGTGCCAGCAGTTTCTAAATGCTGCAGATAAAAAGCCCAGAGTGAGACAGTCCTTGTCGCCAAGCAGGGCATTCTAATAGGAGACAGCATATCTACGGGATTGGTAGCCAGGGAAGGGCTTTTATGCAGGGAAGTCATGGGGATGGTGAGTAGAAGAAGCAATGGCTACATCCTTTCTAGCAGCAGTGGCAATATTGATATGATCCTGGTTCTACAGAGCAAGTGGTAGGAGAGGGGAGAGGAGCTAGGTGCACTGTGGCATGGTGCAGGCTGTAACAGGACAGGGATGGAACGCATGCTTTCACTGCCCTGGAAATAGCTAGACATAGTGGGCTAGGTGGTCCAGAGCTCCAGACCTTAGTGCATTTATTCCCCCAGGGCCTGGTCTCTGGAGACTGGGGCATAGAGGAAGGAGGTCCAGAGAACATGGCTACAGGGCAGATGTCCAGAAGATATCCAGGGTGGATGATGATCTGATATGAAGCAATGTAGAAAGACATGTAAATGAAAAGACCAAAGATGCTGCTCTGTTTTAGGCACCTAAGGACAAATTAAAGGAGGTCTCTTGGACTTTGAAATGATTTTGCCCAAAACTATCTTGGAGAAAGCTGGATCCACAAAGGCAGATTCATAACTGATTAAGTGGACCCAAAGAATTCCTGTAAACAGCTTTGTGCCGTCATCAGAAGAAGTCTCCAGTTGAGTGCCTCATGGCTCTGTGCTGGGCACTGGGCCGCTTAGCATCTTCATCAGTGCCTTGGATAAAGGCAGAAACAACATCTAGGACAAATTTGCAGTGGGCCAAAAGCTACAAGTAAGAAATTGTTCATTGGATGCCAGAGGCAGGATCCATGCTTTCACTTGATTCTCTTAATAGTCTCATTTAACGGTGATGGAAACAGAGTTGGAAAGAGATATAAAGTGACTTACCATAGGTCACATGGCTCATTAATGTTGGAGGTGATATTTGAACCCAGATCTCTCTGACCTCTAAGTCTAGAGTTCTCGCCACTACTCCATTGATCTCTGCAAATCCAAAGATAGAGATGTATTTTCAGGAGGCAGAATTGTACCCAGCCAGGCAGAGGGAATGGGAAGCTCTCTTGATTTCACTTTAAATTGTATTTTGTAAATTCACACAAGTAATAATAAACTATAATTAGACTTTTTGGTGCATGACTCTCAAAGAGTGTTTACTCATAAATATTTCCAACACACCACTCAGCATGTACAAAATAGTTCAATATTCATTAGGATGCAAAAGCCAAAGTATCGGACTTCGTTAATGCCTTTGAGCATATTTTTAATCTGCCGGAGCATGCAGCTCACCATCAAAATAGCAAACAGGAGTTGGTGGTGCAGATCTCTAGATCAGAAAACCCAATCACAAAGATGTACTTTTTAGAATCTTAAAAGTCAGTTGCATACTTATGCCAACAGTCCAGAGAAACACCAACATGTTTTAAAATAGATGTAATTGGATTGTGAGCTAAAACATTCTGAAGAAATCATAAAAACACAAGCAATTTCTGCTGCTTCTTGGAATGTACCAGCTGGAAAACCTGGATGCATATAGACACTAGAGGACTCAAATGGATGGCCAAGCCCAAAGAACACAGGGGTCCCAGGGTTGGGAGGTCTGGTTGAGCCAGTCACTAGCTGGGTGGCCTTGGAAAATCTACTTCTCCTCCCTGGGTCTTCATTCCTCCATCAATGTAGTGAGGGGGTGGAGGGAATTGAGACTCCCTCTTATGGTACCTTCCAACTCTTGAATCCTCTGATTCTTTGAAGGTAGGATCTGAGCTGATGAGAGGTTGCAAAGCAAGAAATTCCCATAGCACCAATTCTGGTCATAAGCTACTTGGGCACTCTTCCAATGTGAAATTTTTCATGTTGGAACATTTGAAATCGGTGAATATGAAACATCCCTTCTCACCCTACCTACCCTCCCCCTTCCAGAAGTAAAAAGCCAAGTGATAATGCTGGCCCAAAAGAAGTTAAAGGGGAACAAGAGATGCAGCCACCTTTTGGCAGATCTCAGAGGGACCTCAGTGACCATCTGGTCCAACCCCCCCCATCTATAAAGCCTGCCTGACCAACAGGCCTCCTGATTCTGCTTGACAATGATATCCAGTGAAGGGTACCCCCTCCCACTGCCTCCTGAGGAAGCCCATTCAGCTTAGGAACAACCTGAGTGATCCTGGAGCTTTTCTGACATCAAACTTGGATTTTGCTTCTTTGCAACTCCTCCCTTTCCCCCAATCTGTTGTGCTCCTGAGTCTGCCCTCTGGGGCCACAAAGAATAAGGTGAATTGCTCCTCCACATGACAGCCCACCCCCTTCCATCTTCTCTTCTCCAAGCAAAAATATCCCCAGTTTCTTTAATCCAGGGCTTCTTAAACTGTGGGTCATAACCCACTTGGATATGCTCCTAAGCTTGCTTCTTAACCCGTGGCCCCCAAACCTGACCCCATCATCCAGATGTGGTGTGCCCAGGGTGGGAGACAGCAGGAGCACCCCCAATTTGTTCATGGAGGCCACATGGATTTCTTAGTGTTGTCCAAGATACCATTAGCTTTTTGGCCTACCATATTACTCTACCGATTCATTCACTCACTAACAAGTCCCCAGATCTTTTCCCATACAAACTACTCTCCCACTATGCCCTCTCATCCTAGACACAGGAGATCAAGTTTTGGAGCTCAAGTGTAAGACTCTGTTGAATTTTTCCCTATTAAAATTCATTATATTCAATTCAGTCCAAGGCACCAGCCTGCTGAGATCTTTTGAATTTGGATTCTGTTGTCCACTGTTAAGTTTTCCTTCCCAGCTTTATGCCATCTCTAAAATTTATGTGCCATCTTTGCCTCCAAGTCATTGAGACAATTATTAAACCCCACAGGGCCAAGTCCAGATCCCTGAGGCACTCCACTAGTGTCCCTCTTAGTTTGCATGGAATTCTTTAAATCTAGCTATTGAAGCAGATCCAAGTCCTCCTAACAATACAACTGTGTGGCCTACATCCCTTCATCTTTTCCATAAGAAAAATATCTCAGTATTCTTGTGGAAAAGCTAGAGAGATGGGAGCTAGACATAAGTACAACGAGATAACCTTGTAGCCTTCCAGAGGGCCAGCTTCCTTGGCCACCTGGAGGCCTTCCTAGAGTTGCGAGACTCCACCACAGGCTAACTCTGTGCTCTCCTTTGACTCAAGTTGTTGAGCTAGGGAGGAAGAGTGAGAAGCCCAAGGGATATTTCTAGTACCACAGGGCTGTGGAACTCTGTCTCTAGTCTTTACAGTCTGGCACATCTGGATGTGAACCTCATTGGGGATAATTAAGAAAGAGGGTACTTTCCAGGCCTGTTGCAGGCAGGCTCTTCAGAAGGTCCCCCTTTATCTACCCCTCACAGAATCCCCACCTCCTCCAGGAGGCCTTGCCTGATCTCTGTCACCACCCCTACCACTAAGATGTTGGTAATCTCTCATTTTATGGAAATACCCTAAAGGGACTTTGCATGTATTTTGTATTTACTTTCCTGGGTACATGCTGTATCTCCCCCCATTGCCACTAGAATATAAGCTCCCTGAGGGAGCTCAAGATTATTATCACAGGCTAGTAACTACAAAGTGCAGGTAAAATGCCAGGGACAGTTCTACTTTGGTCCTTGGATCTCCGGTGTTTAGAATAGAACCGTTTTTGATACAGAGTGGCCACTAAAGAGTATTTATTGAATTGAAGCAAATTCCAGTTTTACAAAAGGACAGCTCACATGGAACTGTTTTCTTTCATAAGATAATTTTTATCTCTACAGAAAGTTATCTTAACCAGATATCCCGATCCCCCAATCAATCCTCGGCTTTCATTCTGGTTTTGGGAACAATTTTGATTGTATTATTAGGAGCCCTTCATGCTTGGAATAGTATATCAATTCAAGTCCACAGGGATATGTGAAGGGAAAGGAGCCAGAAACTGAACCATCCCCTTCCTTGGTGGGGGTTTACAAGCCCTCTGGCCACTGGTTGCACAGAATGGAATTTGAGTGCCCTTTCAGTCATGGGAAAAGCAAGCCCTGGGTGGACTGGATCACTGGGTGGACTGGATCACTGGGTGGATTGGATCACTGGAGGGACTGGATCACTGAAAATCCTGAGAGCCCTGGGTGGGAGCGGTGTCCAGGGTGGGAGTGGTGTTCCTCAATGAAATTGCGGGTTTAAACCTTTGTCAGGGTTTCTGTTTGGGTCTCTTTTGTCTTTTATAGTTTCTTGCTATAAACAGAGTTTGCTAACTCTAAGCTCAGTAAAAGAAAACTGTTTGTACAAGGAGGAGGCTGCTAGGGAAGACATAGTCACTGTTTGCCAATGCTGCTTTGATCCAAAGGGAAGAGGGAAAGCTTGGCCTGAAAATGAAGGTGAGTCAGTAAGCTGGCAGAGAGCTGGCAGTGTGCAGGAGATTAATCTTAATGGGGCATTTGGGTGTTGTGAGCATGGCAATCAATGCTTTACTGGCTGTACTCTTTCTTTTTGCACAACTAGAGTTGATGAAGAAGGGTCAGTGGGATTGGTCCAGAGCTTCTAGTTACTAAAATATTAGATTTAAAATCTAGTACATACAGGGGCTACAAAAGCAATCGAAAGGCATCCCTTTAATTGGTCTAACAATCTGAATAGGATTAATGGAGCCCTTGCAACTGTAATTCAGGGAAAGGCTATAGAAGGAGGTGACAGGAGCATCTCCCAGAGTTAGAGTCATCTACAATCAATAATAGTTCATATTTAGTGAGAAATACCAAATCATACCTAGGCAGTTTTGGGGGAGGAGGGGATTTGCTCTTAGAGATCCGAAGCTCATTTATATTACTTATTAATGTTGCTGTGATTAGTCATTTATCTGTGTGTGTGTGTATACATACACACACACACACATTTGTTTGTGGGTTTTTTTCTTTGAAAAAGAGTGTGCCAGATTCATGGTTCTAATCAGGATGTCACATCAACATCCCTGTGGCTTAATCCCAGACAAGGGACCACGCAGTACCAGCTGGCAGCATACCCACTGTGGGCAATGTACCTAGGAAGAAACAAATCTCATAAAGACTGAACTTGCAAACCTACACATTTCAGGCATTGAAATCAGCCCTTTCTTGGAAATGCCACTGCTATACTAGGTAATAACCTATAGTGGACTAATAAAGGCTAAGAATGAATGATATACTGGCTCCAGCATAGGCTTTGAGGAGCAAGCAAGGCACAATTCAGGCTGATTGAAAAGGTGGTGGTTTTGCACACACCTGCACCCATCTCCCCAAACCACCCTGCCTGGAGAGGGCCATTCTACCCATTCTTCAGAGGGACAGGCAAAGGGATCCTTGGCCAAGAAAATAGAAACACAATAAGAGTCGAGCAGCCATCTCTGCTTTCTGTCTGCCATCTTCCTATGTACCCCAGCAAAGGTGCCATACCTTTTCTGGATTTCCTTTTTCTCCCAGTATAGCTTTAAAAAGCTTTTTAAAATACTTGTTCTATTAGCCTGAGCTTCCCTTGTCAACTCCAGCTTATTCTGAGCCTTAACATTTCTCAATTATGGACTGTGCCGTGTTCTTATATTCATCCTCAGTTGCCTGGCCTTACTTAATCTTCAGAACAGTTCTTTTTAAAATATTTTTTCCAATTACATATCAAAACAATTTTTAGCATTAATTTTTTACATTTTTGAGTTCCAAATTTTCTCCCTCCCTCCTACCCCACTCTCCTCTGTAAGACAGCAAGCAATTTGATACAGGTTATACATGTGCAGTCATGCAAAACACATTTCCATATTAGTCATGTTGGGAAAGAAAACACAGACCAAAAAAATCCATGAAAAATAAAGTAAAACATATTATGCTTTGATCTGCATTCATATTCTATCAGTTCTTCTTCTGGAAGTGGAGAGCATTTTTCAACATGAGTCCTTTGGAATTGTCTTGGATCTTTTTATTGCTGAGAAAAGCTAAGTCATTCACAGTTGATCATCAAGTGATATTGCTGTCACTGTGTACAATGTTCTCCTGGTTCTGCTCACTTCACTTTGTATCAGTTCACATGAGTCTTTCCAGGTTTTTCTGAAACCATCCTGATCATCATTTCTTATACCTCAACTTGTTCAACCATTCCCCAATTCATGGGCATGCCCTCAATTTCCAGTCCTTTGCCACCACAAAAAGAGCTGCTATAAATATTTTTGTACATACAGGTCCTTTTCCATTTTTTTATTCATCTCTTTGGGATATAGATCTAGTAGTGGTATTGCTGAGTCAAAGGGTGTATACAGTTATAGCCCTTTGGGCATAGTTCCAAATTGCTTTCCAGAATGGTTAGATCAGTCCACAGCTCTACCAAAAATGCATTAGTATCCCAATTTTCCCACATCTCCTCCATCTTTGGAATATTTCTTTGTTAAATTGGAGTTGGTAGGTGAATTCCTGTGCATCTGAACTAGGCTCTGTAGACAAATCCAATTCTCTCTCCTCACTGGAATTTCACAGATGATGCCCAAATATGAGGCCACTAGTAGAATTCAATTGTTATTGCTGGATTGAGCTCCCACCTAGGATTTCAGGAGCTCCAGATCTATCAGTTCATCTGGTAGGAGATGACTATTCTTCCTAGGGTCATAGATCATCGATTTAGAACAAGAATGGACAGGCTAGATCAGACCTCCTTGTTTTATAGAGGATGGGGTTGGGGAGTAGAGGAAAAGACTGTGAGCCAGGTACCAAATTCCTTCAGAAGAAGGGAAAATAATTTGGAGACTGTTAGATGACTATGACAAGTATTTGAACTGTGTGGCAAAGAAGGCTGGAGTTAACTTCAAAGGGAAAAAGTAGAAATTACTTTCTATTATTCTGCATATATCTCTCATTGACTTATAGAAATTATATATGTATGGAATCTTCCACTCCAGCAGAATGTAAGCACCTCAAGGGCAGAGATTTCTTTGTTTTGTCTGCTGTCCCTAGCACTTAGCACAGCACTAAGGGCATAGTAGGTATTTAATAAATGTTTGTTGGATTGAATTACAGATAAAGAAACTGAGGCCCAGAGAAGTGATAATGATGTGCCCAAAGTCACATAGGCCCTAAGTAGCACAGCTAGGATTTAAACTCAGGCTTTCTAATCTCATAGGCCTTTCATCACAATATCAGTTCCCTTCCTCCAGTAGGACAACTTCCCCCACTGCCATCATCCCAAAACGAATATGGAAATTAGCACCAACAATGCCCCTGGGTTAAGAGTGTGGCTTCCACAAGATCTTGTTTTTCATTCCCCATCCCTCCCTCCCTCCCTGTCTCCCAGACTAACAAAAAGTACATTTTAGCAGGTACCTATCCCAAGAGTTCTCTGATCCCAGGCAGTTTGCTATAGCAAACCTTCCTCGCACTGGTGGGTGTATAATCAGTCCCAGCAACAGTGGAAAGAGAATTTAATTTAGAGTCAAAGAACCTGAGTCCAAACCCTGACTATGCTGCCAGCTTACTTGGACAAGGGCTTTCCTCTCCCTGGGTCCTCAGTTTCCTCATCTGTAAAAGGAAGGGATTGGACTAGGTGGACCAGATGATCTCTAAGGACCTTTGCAGCTGGGACATTCTGTGATTTTGTGATGTTTGGGAAATCTCATAGGTGTTATATCAGCTTTTCCAGATGAAAGTAGAATCAGGAGTTTGAGACCAGAAATAAATGTTAGGCAAGCCCTGGCTTGCACTATCATTTCTCTTCCACCCTGGTGAGTCCATTGGCACTTGGACTGGAGAGAAAAAACAAAAGCAAAGCAAAATAAAAATGGTCCAACCAATTCCCAGCTCGGCCAGCAGTAAATTAGAATGTCTGCTTGTCTACAGCCCCTCCAACAGGGAATTTTTCCATTTCTGTCAACCTGATAGCTGTTGAGCAGAAGCCCAGAACTGTTTTAATGTATATTTCCTTGATTACTAATGATTTGGAGCATTTCTTTTTATGTCTGGCTATCATTTGCATTTCTTCTTCTGAAAACTGCCCATTCAGGCCCCTTGATCAATCATCCACTTCCATCCATTTGTCCTTTCCCTAGATAACTCAGATATCTGACTCCTGTCTCACTTGTTTGGACAGCCTTTCTGTTGTCATTGTATCAGTCACCTTTTGGTTTCTGTATCAGTTGTTTTCCTGAATAGCTCTTGACTGTCTGTCTAATGGTCCAGGTGCCCCCATTCCTAGTCAAGCTGAGCTCCTTCAGAGCCAAGTCAGAGAATCACAAGTCACCCCAAGAAAGAAGAGGCCCTTACAGATTTCTAATGCTGAAAGAGACCTCAAAGGCTATTTAATTCAAGTCCTTAATTTTACAAGGGAGGAAACTGAGGCCTAGAGAACAGTGAAGACCATACCCAAAGTCACACAGCTTGCAAGTTGCAGAAATAGATAGGTATTTAGTAAGACATCCCATTTTCTGTGATTAGCCTTTTGGTTCTAGATATACTGAACCATCTGCTAACTCTAATGCTTTTAAATTTCCCCCAAATAACTCACCTAGCACCTTACATGGCCTTCCAGCTCTTTGTTCAGGACCCTAAGCTCTTATTGCCATCCTAAGGATCACAAGGTTAAAGCCAAGACACTTTAACATCTGCTGCGGGTTTGCCCATTTTACCCTTTGGAGACAGAAAACTGGAAACTATCTAAACCTAAAGCTTTTAATCTGAGGTCCATAGACAACCCCCTACTCCTGCCGAGGAACCCATAGATAGATTTGAGGTTATCCATGAACTTGGATGGGGAAAAATAATATATCTTTATTTTCACTAAACTTCTTTTTTTAATCTTTTTTTGGAGGGGGAAGGGCAGGGCCATTGTAGTTAAGTGACTTGCCCAAGGTCACACAGCTAGTAAATGTGTCAAGTGTCTGAGGCTGGATTTGAACTCAGGGCTTTCACTAAACTTCTAACTGAAAATTAGCATTTCCTTCAATCATTTACAAACCTCGCTTTGAGAAGGGACCCACAGGCTTCATCTCACAGAGTACCCAAAGGACCTAGAACACACAGCAAAAGGAAGAGCTCCCAGCCTACACTATGCTTGGCCTTTACAGATGAATGCATTATCCATAGGTTATTTTTTTAGACACAGCAGCCTTTCTTGGGACGGCTGTGCTTACTTAGCATGAGGCCTGCCCTCATGAGCAGATGTCCTTTCCTTCTTCCAGGGACTTTTTTAAGGAAAATTCATATTGATATCTTTTGTTTTGACATTATATTCCCAATATAATTTCCCCCCACCTCCCAGAGAGCCATCTTTTATAAAGAAAAAAACAGCATTGTAGCAAAAGTCACCAGCACCCCAAAAAGACCACCATTGTATGTGTTATTCCACGTTCACAGCTCCCTGCCTCTGAAAAGGGGGCGAGGGAGGCACCTTCTCCTCAGCTCCGGCTACAATTTCACTAGATTCAGGTCTGATTGTTTAATTGTGGCTTTTGATGCTGTTCTTTGCAACATAAACATTGCTGAATCACCATAGGGAATGTTGTCTCCCTGGTTCCTGTGATTCATTTCAATTCAATACAATAAACATTTATCAAGCCCTCACCACTGTGCTAAGCACTGGGGATACAAATGAGAAAAAGAATCCTTGCCCTCAAGGAGCTTACAATCTAATGGGGATGATGAGTGGAGAACACCAAGGGGGATGTTGTTCCCTGGAGTTCAGACCAAGGAGAGCTGGAGATGGAAAGTGGAGAGTGAGCTGCCCTCTATCAAGGAAGCTTTGGGAGGAGTTGAGTGCTCCCCTCTCTACCCCTCCAGGCCATGGAGGTAGCTAGATGTTGTTCAGTATTAAATTGGTGACGGTGAGATTTCCAGTGATCAGCTTATCCTGGGAAGGGCATCTTATTCCATGGAGTTTAGCCCAAGCAGAGCTGCCAATGGAGAGTAGACGTGTGTCACCATGCTTCTCTGTGTATTTGTCATTTCTTACAGACGCTGATAATCTGTCACATTCATTTACCAGAACTGGTTGAGCCATTCATTCCCAATCTATTTGATTTCTCCCAAAAAGTGCTGCTGTAAATATTTGGGTGCCCGTAGGGCCTTCTCCTTTATCATTGACCTCCTTGGGGTATATGCCTACCAGTAAAATCTCTAGTTAAAGAAGTGTGCACACTTTCATCACTTTCTTTGTAGAGTTTCCAATGTATAGTGCCTTCTTACAGTGGCCCAGGGGAGTAGATTGTAATTGGTTCATCACAGTTGCAATCCTGACTACCTTTCCCAGCCAGTCCTAGAAATAGGTATTTGGTATTTGCAAGTTCCTCTAGTCACTTGTGGCTATCAGAGAGTATTGGATTGGATTTTGAGTTGAAAGGGAGCTTAGAGGTCTAGTTCATGCTTCTCATTTCACTGCTGAGGGAGTAGACCCAAGTGGTAGAGCGCCTTGCCCAAGGCCACCCAATAATTCTCAATGGGCAGAGCCCTGGTCCTCAGACTTCAGCTCCAGCGTTCTTTCTGCTCTCCTCCACCATGGATTTGTTTGCAAATTTTTTAAGGACTTGGTTAAACTGCCACTGGCTCTCTTGCTTGCCATCTCCACTTTGTTTCTCTGCATGTTCCATGAATACTACTAGTAGGAAGTAACTGGTTTCTTCCCCAATGGGCTTCATTGCTAAGCAATCACCCATCGTGAGTTTGTGGTGAGTTTGTGGTGGCCGATCCCAATTTTCATTTGAGCCTGTCTATAGGATTGTACTGAACCCCATAGTTCACTGGTAAATTCTTTAGAACCACTGGTAAACAACTGGGCTGATTCACCACCCTGTGGAGAAACAAGCAGCCTCCCAAAGAACTGCTTGCTGGCCAAGGAAGGCGTAAATATAAGGAGGTGGGTGGGGAGGTCTTGCTCCCTATACAGCTCTGACACCCAGACCTCCAAGAGGGCACATGAGGTGGCACCTGATTCTCAGGCCGTGCTGTGACAGATCTTTCAGGGTTAGACATGATCTATTTTGGCTTTCAGTGATGGCCCAGGCTGCCAACAATTGGGGGCTGGTTGTCTCCTTTTTCCAGTGCAAACAGTCAGAAGGAACTCTCTTTTCCTTTCACGACTGGAGAGTATAATACAACAGGGAAGACTGAATTTAAGGCCAACCCACTTGCTCCCCTCATATGTAGGACCACACTCAGTTTGGCAGGATAAGTAATTCTTGGTTCTAAGACTTTTTCTTTTGTCTTTTGGTATAACATAATCAATTACAGGGTGTCCCAAAAGCCTCAGTGCAGCTTTAAGCTATCATCCCCTTCTCTACTATGCTGTACTCTGATAGAGCTCTGGGCTCCTCTTGCAGTAGTAAAACACCTACCAACCCAAAGGCCTGTTTTAGGACTTGCCATGATTCATGTTGACATATTACAGAAACAGATGAGGACACTGAGACACAGAGAGGTGCTCAGGACCATAGAAATAGTAAGTTTCTGAGGCAAGATTCAAATCTAGGACCTCCTGACTTCAATTCCAGTACTCTGTCTACTCTGCCTTGATGAATAGTCAGGAAACACCATTCCTCTGATGGCTTTCCCAATCCCATCCAAAGGCTGGCTTATTCTCCTTTCAATTCATTTCATTTGGATGTTCCTGGGCAGATGACTACCATGGACCCTTATCACCTAACACATATAGGAATGTGATGGAGACCTTTTCAGGAAAGAAAGCCTGGTAAAGGAGACATGAGCAAGGTGAGAGGGAGGTGAAAGAGAGAGTCGATACTAAACAGAAATAGTACTTATTTGGCCCAAGGCTCCCTCAGTGTCCAAGGCCCCAGAGCACCAAGCGGGGATGGGGAAAATGAGGTGGGGTCTTGTCCATGCACAGAAAGCTTGTGCCACCTGCTCCTAGGTGGCCCAGACTTCATTGGCAGGGCTTTCTGAAAAGGAGGGTTCACTCCAAATGACCTTAATGAGTAAGCAGTTAAACAGCACAGTGATTTCCAAGGGCCAGAGAAATCTATTTTACAAAACTCGTTTCTTAATCTGAGGTTCATAAAAAAGAAATCACACAGAGTTTCTGTAGTCTGTGTAGATGTCCCCTTTCAAGGGCTTCAAAGATCTCTGGAATAATTTGGGGGCAGGATAATGTAGTCCTTCTCTCTGCTGTCACCAGCTCTGCCATGGGCTCCAGGAACAAGAGCATTCACCATTGAAACGCATTTCCAGTGACAGGCAAAATCAATTTCTGAATCTGCTCTGCCATAGCGAGGATTTTTTTAACAGCCTGTAAGAAAAAAAAAAGATCAGCTGATAGAATCAGCTCTGAAATCTCTTCTTCCCTCTCTTCCTCCCTAGCCGTAGCTATCCACAGACTCATCTTTTTATCTGGGGTGTTTTTCTCCCTGGTTGGGGTTTTTTTGTTCCTAAATTCCCTAGAGTTTTAAAACAGGGTGGCCGAGTGAGCACAAGAGTGAAGACTTACCACTTAAGAAACAAAAATCATGTTTAAAAAGGTGCTCTCCTTTGAAAAGTTAACAATACACTGATTTTGCAGAATGGCATCTGTTATGGTCAGGACTCAGTCAGCCCTGGCTGGGTCCTGGGCACATGTTCTGAAGGAAGCATTGATGGGGATGGGGATGGAAAGAGATGCTGGCATTGCACAACTGGGCAGGTAGAATGCAGCACTTAAGGTGGCCCTGGTGCCTGGTGCCTTGGCCATGGTTCTGAAAGGTCTGCTCTCTTTCTTGGACCTAGGCAAATATGACAAGGGTCTTATCTTCTTGCCCCCCTCCTCCCCCATCCCTTCTTTAACAAAAATCAATACAATTCAGAGTTCCCAGGGACAAGCTTGCCAATGAAAATAGACTATGAATGATTTATTGTTTCAGGAGAAGTCCAAGAACAAATTGTCATTCTGAAGCCATAACAATGCATTACCTTCATCGCATACAGCACAACTATGCAATATTTATAAGGGTTTTCCCCCCTTCAAGACTGGAAAATTAATAAACCCCACTCAATACATTCTGTTCATTTCCACTTATTTTGATGCTCTCCATTTTGCATCTGTTACAGAATAACAACCATGAAATCTCTCTTTGTTGGCTATAAGGAAACTAAATCATGCATGTGCATCAATACCAGACATAGGGAAACTAATTGGATTGTTTGGCCTTGTTCTGCCCTGTGGGCCCAGGGAGGCCTAGTGAGCTGCCCTGTTTCATATATCTAGGTGGCCTCAGGGGAGAGTGATCCCCCATTCTACCATCCTGTTCCTATGTCTTCATTCTCTCTCCTCTCCCCAGCTTCTTCCTCCCTCACCTGGATCTCACTCATATCTCCTCTATTTGGGGGGAAAATACCTCCCATGACCCCAGTGTTCCTTTGAATGACTCTTGGATTTCTCTGATCCCTTTCACAACCACACTAATCACAGGTTTAGTCCATACCTAGAGCTTCCTTTACCTCAACTTTTGAAGGGGGCTTTATTCAGAATCGTTAAAAACCTTTAAGTACCTCATTTCTATCCTCACCATTCTATCTTGGTGACCTCAACCAGTCCCATGGATTCAGTTCTTATTTCTAATCAGATGACTCTGGGCTCTATGTAGCCAGCCTGTGTCTCTCCTGATCTCTAATCCCACATCACCAAATGTTTATTGGACATCTCGAACTAGACGTCCTAGAGGCATCTCAAAGTCAGCCAGTCCAGAACACACTTGTGATCTCTCACCCCTGAACCATGTCCTCTATTAAACTTCCCTGTTATTGTCAAGGGTACCACCTCCCCTCCCCCTGCCCAGTCATGCAGGCTCACAACCTCATTGTCGCCCTCGGCCCTCCTCTCTCTTTCAGCCATGCATCCACAGGATCTATGCCAGGGCTTCTCCATTCTGCCTCTACAGTGTCTCTTACACATGTACCCTTTTCTCCATCATTTCTTCTCCCCTAAACTATTGCTGTGGTCACTCATTAAGCTCCCTGCCTCATGTCTTCCCCTCCTCCAGTCCCTCCTCCACTCAGCTGCCAAAGTTGGCCTGCCAGAGTCTGACCGTGTCACTCCTCTGCTCTGAAAACTCTGATGGCTCCTTATTATCTCCAGGACCAAATATCAAACCCTTTACTTGTCACTTAAAACCCTTTACAACCTTGCTCCAATTCCAGCCTTATTACATATTATGCCCTCCCCTTACTATGGTAATGGTCCAACGAAATTCATATATGACATTCCATCTCCAGCCTCGTTGCCTTTGCCCAGGCTGTTCCCCATGTTTGGAATACACTTCTTCTTTACCTCTGTTGCTTATAATCCCTACTTTACTTCCAAGCTCAGCTCTAGCTCCTTCATGAGTCCTTTCCTTACTCCCCAAGTACCAGCACTTTCTCCCCTAAAATGACTTTCTGTTTCTTTGTGTGTGTATATGTGTGTGCATGTACTTTCTGTCCAAGCTCACCCCCCATGCACAAACATAAACTCTTTGAGGGCTGGGATTGTTTCATTTGTGTCTTTGTATCCCCAGCACATGGTACACAGTAGGTACTTAATAAATGCTTGATTGATTGATGGAGTGTGGCACTGCACACACACACAAATCACATAGATCCAGTTCCTGCCCTCTAGGAGCTTACAATCAAATATGGGTATATATGTCTAGGATGTACCAGGAACACAGTAAAATACAACAGAAGTGGTAGCCTTCATGGGGCCTGAAAGGCTGGTTTTGCGTGTTAATAAGGCCTTCCCTCTTTCCACAAGGTTATTCCCCTTGATTTTTACTGTGATGCCTGAAATCTTATCAGCAGGGGTCCATTCATTCTTTTGGGCTGAGAAATTAGCCCCGATTCAAATGCAGATATATTGGGGGAAGGTATCAGATTTACCCCTTACCAGGCATCCCTCTCAGAATATCACCATATCTTTGAATAAATTCACTTATGATAGAAAGGGAAACAGATTTAGAGGCAGGCAGAGAACTTGGGTTCAAATTCCATCTCTTCCATTGACTTCCTGCGTGGCCTTGGACAAGTCATTTAGCTTTCTTGATGTCTGTTTCCTCTTCTGTATAATTGATGAAGTTGGATTAGGTGATTTGCTAGGCCCTTAAATCTATGATCTTGGGACCAATTTAAGGTGGCACCAATAGGAGCAGAGTGAAGAGAGGGGGAGACTAAAGGCACAATAAGAGGAAGGGAGAGTAAAATGATACTGGAATTCTACCTCTCTGTGCCATCCTAACAAGCACCCAAAGAGAACAATCTGTTTATCCTAACAAATATATGTGTATTTCATGCTGTATGTTTATAATTATGCATTTATTTATATTCAATAGTTAAAGTTGTCCCAGGAGCTGCACCCGGGAAAAAGACCAATTTTTTTTTATTTCCAAGGCTCCATTTGACAAGCTTGAATTTTAACTCCTTTAGACATAATTTCTGAGTAAGACTTTCAAGGGCAGTTCTCCCCAGGTCACCACTGCAATCCAGCCAAGGGCAACCTGCTGGCGACAGCAAGGCTTTGCTGGCTGGTACCTGCACGCAGTCAATCCGAAAGCTGAAGATGGAGCCCTAGGCCTGAGTGGCCAGGGCCTTGAAGCAGCGTGTGGCCTGGGCGGTGAATGTGTCCATTGGCAGAAGGGCAGCCAGGCTGACAGCAGGCAGGACAGTAGGCAGGTATGTGATGATGCTGAGAATGCCGACAATGATAGTAATTGACATTGCTATAAACCTTCAAGGTTTGTGAAGCGCTTGACCACACGTTAGCAGCTTTGATTGTTTCTCAGACATAGGGCAGGTAGCAATCAGCCACAAATCCCTGACTTAGTTTCCTTCCCAGTGGGAGGCATGGAATAAATTCTTTGGAGTCTTTCAATCAGTGCCTACTGAGCACCTCCTGTGTGCCCAGTACTGCGGGGGACAGAGCAGGATTGTGAAATATGGCTCCTGTTCTCCAGTTGTTTATGATGTAGCTGGAGAGCCAAAGTAGCAGGGGAAGTTGAATTGCAAAGCCATGTATTCTCTATGTAATTATTAAGTAGATGTTATATCCAGGTTTATATTAGTCTTAGCACTAAAAGGGAATTTAGAGGCCATTTGCTTCAACTTGTTCATTTTACAGATGAGGAAACTGAGGCCCAGGCAGGTTAAGCGACCAAGGCCTCAGATTCCACAGTCACTGTTCTTTCCAGTCTACCTCCCTATGATTTGATTGATGCTGAAACCTGCCAAGATGGAAAGTCCTTCCGATGGCCCAGCCTGGGGAGCTGCATGGACTCTTTAGTCTCAGAGCTGCCTGGTAGACAGGGAGAATGATTTGGACTTGGAAGGAACCTCAGAAGGCCTCTGGTGAAACTTTACAGGTGAGGAAACCAAGGCCCAGAGAGGTTAGATGACTTGCCTAAGTCCCTACAAGTAGTAAGCAGTCGAGGTTTGGCCCCCCCTGTTTGTGCCAAGGTTTCACTGTTGTAGAAAACTCCTATAGTTTCTATTTCTGGCAGCTCATCTGGGATGTTGAGTCTTAGAGGATTGCTTGAAGCATCAGGAGGATCAATTGCTTAGGTTTATAGGTATCATAGAAGCAGATTTGGAAGAGGCCTCAGAGATCCACAGTTCCAGCCCCCCTCCCCTCATTTGACAGATGAGGAAGCCAAAGCTCAAAGTGGCAGTGACCTGCCCAAGGTCACCGATGGAATATGCAGCAAAGGCAAAATCTGAACCCAGGTTGTCTGATCCCCCCCTACTCTCCCCCCTTTCCATTGGACCAGCTTTCTGCTCTGCCTGGTGCCACACGGTGGGTATGTAGCAGTGGCATGCTTTGAACTCAGGTGTTTCTGATTCATGGATAGTGTCCCAAAAGTCTTAGTGCCATTTTCAGCTCTAGCTGTATATAAAAGAGTAAGAAACAGTAACAACAGCTAATGTTTACCTAGCATTCTGAGGCTTGCAGCATGTTTTGTATGTATTGTATCATTTAATTCTCTCAAGGAAAGTTCAGAGGAGGGAGAAGGAATAGTGTAGACAGGAGACATATATATATATATATATATATATATATATATACACATACATACACACACATTGCATATATGTGTATGTCCGCGCACACACACACACACATGCACGCACGCACATGCGCACATGCATGCACACACACACACACATGCACGCACACACGCACGCACACGCGCACATGCACACGCACGCACAGTCATTCCCCAGAGCTGATGAATCATAACCTTATAGATTTGAAACTGGAAGGCCTTTGGGGGAGATCGCTTAATCTGCCACCATCACTCCCCCTGCTCCCTCCGTTTCACAGATGAGGAACCTGGGGCCCCAAGTGCTGAAGGGACTTGGTAAAGGTCACACAGGGAGGAAGAAAGTAAGTAAGCTGGAAGGTGGAGCCAGGCCCTTGGCCTCCACGTTGGCCTCTGAAGGTTTGCTTAGGCTCTTTCCCCCCTCCTTGCTCACATCCAAGTGTACATGTCTGACAGGGCCAGGAACAAATGAGTTCTTTTGGCTCTTCTGGAACATTCCTAAAGGCCCAGAAGCGGCAGTTTGTCCAGATCTATTGCTACATATGCAGGCCGGGTGAACCCAAAGCCTGCAGGAGTAGAGGAGGACAGGAGGGGGAAGGAGGGAGAGCAGATGAGGGGCCCCTCTAACTTGCAGCTGGCCATTCTCTGGGGCAGTAAAAGCAGCCTCTGTTACCTAGGGCAAGAGACACTCCCAATGCCAGGGTATGCCAGCTAATTGCTAAGACCCAGACATTGTTGTTTAGCTGTTCTCTGGCTCCTTGTTAAAGGTCTGTCTCTCCCTCATTTTCTCTTCTTCTTGTCGGCTTTGAGATAAGAAGAAAGTAGCTGCCTTTTCTTGTTTAATATATTCTGGAAGGTAGGCTAGTTTGCCGGAGTAGTTTGACCTTTTCAATAGTGTATCTCTTGGCAGCATGGCTCAGCCAGCCTTCCCCAGGCCTGAGAACCCAACTTGTGGGCCCAGCGCCATCTTCAGGTAAGGAGAGGCAAGCCTGCCAGCACATTTCCAGAGTTCCAGTGCCTCAGTAGCACTGTGCAAATTAGGGTCAGAAACTTAGAATCAAATCTTGTCCCCACTCCCAGGCCAGTTCTCCACCGTTCCCACCCCTCCCCTAGATGCTGGCTAGGGAAGGTGCCAAGAGCTTGTTTTGTTTTATTTTATTTTACTTCATAGAAAAAAAGGCTGAGAATTCAGCAGTAAGCCTAGTGGTGGTGAGCCCCTCTGTACTTAGCTCCACTGACTGGCAAAAAGCCGACAGAGTCTATTGCTGGGCCCCTACTTCAAACCTCGTTGGAACCTTGCCCTTGCTTGGGCACGCCTATCAGAACCTTTAAGAACCCAAAGTCACCTCTGTGAATAAGTGTGAATTACTAATGCCTTCAGGTCTCCTCTGGAGGAAGACTCCCCTCCCCCACCACATTGGCTGGACCTCCTGGAGCTAATTTATAGGAGGTCTGGGACTGATACGTAGGAGGGGCAGGCATTAATGGATGGCTAATCTGCTCTGTTGGAGTGAGGGCCCCCACTGACAAGATAACAAATCTTATTATGGCTCTAGAAAGAGCTCAGTATCAGCCAAGAGGGCTTTGTACCTGTGATCACCTTCCAATGAGCTGTGCTAAGGGGAGAGGGAGCTTTAGAAAGGTTTCTAGAAACTGTGGGAAGTCTCTGTCGTAAAACAGCCTAAAGAGGGAAGAAGGCAGAGAGAAGGGAGGAGAAAGGCCAAGGAAGGTGAGAGGATGATGAGCTCAGCCAGTTGTCTTCCATCGTCCTTCATGTCAACCCCCCTTGTTCATGACCTTCCTTTTGAGCCTCAGACAGAAGGAAGATTGCTGGAAAGACAAACACAATTAGTTTGATGAATAAGTCCAGGCCCTTTTTTAGGAGTATAGACAGCTTACTAAAGAGAAGGTTAAAGACCTCAGATACTATTACTCAGCCCTCATCAGGCTTTTGTTGTTTGTTGGTGTTGGCTCTCTTGGACTAGTTCAATGGTTTCCTCTGGGTTAGGAGCTCTGATAAGAAACTCCAGGGGCCTTCTCTTCAGTTTAAAATCTTAAATTATTTCTGGGAGTCCTGGGAGGGGGGGTTAAAATGACCTGCCCAAGGTCCCACAACCAGGATGGGTCAGAGGCAGGATGTGAATCCGTCTTCCTGACTCCAAGGCCATCTCTTCCCCCATTACCTCATTCATTTACCTCACTAATGACTGAGTGCCACTTGACAGTGACAGTGGAGAGGAAGAGGAAGCAGGCAGAGTCGATTGCTGGGACCCTACTCCAAGCCTTTTCAGAACTTTGTCCAAGCTTGAGTTCCACCAGCAGAGCCTTCAAGAAGCCAGGGTCACCTCCATAACAAGGTGAATCACTAATGCCTTAAGATCTCTTCTGGAGGAAGGCAGGGAGGGGAAGGCAACCCCAGAGCCACCTGGGCAGCCCCAAGACTACACAGATGAGAAACTGAAAACAGGACCAGCCAACTGAATGCTTACCGGTAAATAGTCACAATCCAATTTCATTCCATGTGACAAACATTAAGTACTTTCTGTATAACAAGGCACTGGGAGAAGCTCTCTATGAATTTACCTTCTATTAGGGGATGGCCATGTGAACATATGCAGAGAAGTAAATAGCAAATGTATACAAAGTGATTTCAAAGAGAGAATGCGAATAAATGTCCAAGGGGACCAGAAAGGGAGGTAGCATCTGAGCTGGGCTTTGCTGGAAGCTGAGGATTCTAGGAGGTTGAGTTGAGAAGGCATGAAGTCCGGGTAACTCCAAGCCAGCACAGAGGCCCAGGTGTGTCCCAGGTGCCCCTGCTTCCTGGGCCCACCTAAAAGAAGCACCTATTCAAAGGTGTCAGAAAGAATGCTACATAGAAGGTACAGCCAGCAGGCCAGTGGTGTGTCCAAAGTGGGGACTCATAGAAAATAAGCCTAGAAAGACATGTGGGAGCCAGATTGGAGGAGGATGGCTTTTAATATCATTTTTCGTGAATAATGGCTTAAACTTAACACTCTAGATCCATACCTTGTTGAGATCGAGCAGTAATGAGTAACTTTTTAAGTAGAAAATGAAACCGTTTTGATTTTGCAGTTAGTAGAGTTCACAGCATATTTTAAGAACCAAACTCTAGCTATTAAAGTTCAAGTCAAAATAAGCCTTAAGAAAAAAAAAAGACCCACATAGAGTACAAGGTGTTTACCTCCATGCAATACAGTATTCTGTTACAGTATGTTTTGTCCAAACATTGGCTTCCATATCAAGATGGGGCTGTTAGTTGATTCCGTCCTGCTGGGACTCCACTAAGTAGAGCCCTTGCAGATCAGAGCCTAAAGTAGGGCAAGTCCATTGGAACCGTACCTCAGTTGAAGGCAGTTTAAAGGCTGCCAGCCATGCTATCAGGGGCCCACATCCTATGGTGCCCAGTCCCACCCCCAGGGCCTTGTCCTAGGGGCTCTTCCTCCTCCTTCAGCAGCTTAGAAATCTGGTGGGAGTCCTAGGGCATTCACCCCAGCCTCCCTTACCTTGGCCCCAGGTACAAAAGTTCCTAGTTATGGTTCTGGCATGGGCACCCGGTCTTTGAGTGACCCATTCTACTCTTGATCAAATTCATCCATTCCCCAAGCATTTATTAAGCTTCTATGGTCTGCCTGGCACTCAAACGAGTTTCTCAGGCTGACTAGATTTGTATTAAGATGCCTTTTGAAATTTGAAATGAAGGTAATGGTTAAAGTGTCTTCCAACTCTAAAGTCTTTAATTCTAAAATGCATTCTGTTCTCAACTCCAAATATAATTGCAAATGGCAAGGTATGGCTCAGTCTACTTTGGGAGGGTCAAGATGGAGTAAAGGATGGCAAGAGGAAGATGGGAAATATTCCTGGGATTTTGTCACCTGACAGTGTGGCTGAAATGGGGAGATGCTTCAGCCCCAAGAGAGGGGCCAGAAGAAAGGTCACCAAGAGGCAGGCTTTGGGCTGGATTTTTGTTGAGGGGCTTTGGGACTTCTTTCCTCTAGCCAATGACCATGAGTGTAAGCATTGAAGTTCATGTCCAGAAAACCAAAACGTTGATTTGAGAAATCAAGAAGGAGTAAACAGTATGAGATTGGAGTGCAATCATTCCAGCTCTGCTGATGGCCCAACGGTATAAATCTTCTTGATGCTTTGTAGACTCTGGAATGATCCCATCCATACTTTTCCATGGCTGACACCAAAGAGGTAGGCAGATTCTATTCTGTCACAGGTGTACTTTGAGTTGGAGTTTTTTGTTGTGGGGATTTGGATCTGTGGTAGAAGAAGTAATTCCATTAAACTCAAAATGTAGCTGAAGTTCAGGCTTTTGTTAAAAGCACTGTGAGCATTTTAAAAGATTTCTTAATTATCTCCCCTCCTCTTCTCCTTACAAATTATATTTTCTGCCTCAAATTATACCTGAAACTATCTTTTGTTTTGGCTTTTCAAAACTATGTTTCATATGAGATTCCTTCAGTATAAAAAGTGAATACATTTATTTAAATCTGTGATTTAATAACCGGGCTCACTGGTGCTTAAGTACCCTTTGGGTTTTTCCTTGATCAATGTAACAAAAATCCATAATTTTGCCACCAGCATTCACCCTGTAATGCTGTAGGGTTATGCACAATGGAGGACCACAATCCCAGAAGAAATAAGATGGAGGGTGCCCCAAAGGTCATGGCAGGGCATGTAGGCCACAGCAGATCAGGAGTAATGTTTTGGGTGTGACGAATGGTAGAAGGGATTTAGTTATGATTGGAAAGGAAGATCAGACAAGCATGTAGAAATGAGGAAAGGGAAAAGGACCACATGATGGTACTCAGGATTCTCAGACACCTAGTAAAGGCCTTCAGCATGTTGGGGTAATCCCCTATGGAGTATTTCTGAGAGGTCAAGCATGGACAAGAGTCTCATAGGATGAAATGGCACAGACAGGGTGATACATTCATTGCCAGAGAGAATACCCCCATGAATGGACCGTAGAGGGTCCATCAGGCTACATCCTTTCTTCTCTCACCAGTATTTGACTCCCTTTTTCTTGAATACTAGCGTTCACTCTGATGTGATATCATGTTGTCGTTGTCATTTCAGTCATGTCCAGCTCTTCCTGGCCCCATGTGGGCTTTTCTTGGCAGAGATACTGGAGGGGTTTGCCATTTCCTTCTCCAGCTCATTTGACAGATGAGGAAACTGAGGCAAACAGGGTGAAGCGACTTGCCTAGGGTCACACAGCTAGAAAGTGTCTCAGGGCAGATTTGAACTCAGGTCTTCCTGACTCTGGGGCCTGCACTCTGTGCACCATGGCGCTCCCTAGCTGCCTCATAGACTGATTTATGTTTGGGGTGGCTGTGGGGCATTTTAACAAAAACAAAGGTCCAGGGCTGGCTTCTGAGGGGATTTCCATGGCAGAGAGGTGGCCAGTGGCTATGCCACATTGATAGAACCCCCCAGATGACATCCAAGAGGTGGAAGCTTCAGGTTGATCATTTTTCCGAAGCAATCGATAGAATGAACACATGAGTCCTGTGCTTGCTACATTCCAAAGTGCTTGTTTCTGGAATAACTGATAGCCTGCAATTCGCCTGCGTCAATGACTCATCCCCACGGGATGAAGCATCTCTGGAGATAGACGGATGATCATAAAAGCAGCATTTTCTCTTAAATATTAGATGAGCTGCTGTGTGGAGGCAGCACAGAGTAGTATCTCGTGTCAGGAGGACCTGGATTCGAATCTCCCTTCAGGGGCAAGTCAACTAACCTCTGTACATCTTAGGCTTAGACTTAGCTTGAGGAAGTAATAACAATCGTTAACATTTCTATGGCATTTACTGTGTGCCAGGCACTGTGCTGAGCGCTTTCCGATTATTGTCTCATTTCATCCACACAACAACTCTGGAAGGTAAATTCTATTATTATCCTCACTTTACATATGAGGAAACTGAGGTAAACAAGTTAAGTGGCTTGCCCGTATTCACACAGGTTAAATTCAAGTCTTCCTGACTCAAAGGCCAGCGCTCTATCCACTGTGCCATATCTAGCTGGGAATAACAAATTGTTATCTACATTGGTAGAAATGGGCTCTTACTTAAGTATTTCCCACTTTGTCAAAATCCCAGGTCCTTCCTGTATTTGTGTGGGTTGCCACCTAAGTAGATACCATCACCTAAAAGAAATTTGCTATTTAGTTTCTTAAATGAATACAACCTTACTATGTTTCTTAAGGGAATAGCTCTGTGATCTCACCAATGTGGGTATTCCCTCCAAAGATGCTGATTACGACCTCTCCACGCCTGCCCATATGATGTCTGGTTTTTGAGAACCATTATAACTAGGTACAGAGAGGCTGGTCACCAGGAGAATGGTCATGGCAACCCAGGAAATACAATTTCTTATGAAGAAAATAATCTCTCAGACCTGGGACATTTGGATGGCCAAATCTTGGCAGCAAGTGTCATACTTTTAATTTAAGAAACCATAACATCTCTGTTTTGGTGTTGTGCTCTTGGGCTACATTTGAAGAAGGCCTAACTTCTGGTGATAAATTGTTGAGAGGTAGGCCCTCTGCATGTTACCCCAGTCCAGAAATAACACTGAGGAAATGCATGTTACACACAGGGGGCAACCAGGATGGGGAAGCAAGGGCCTTCAGTGCATGCCATTTGAGTCCCATCCGGGCCTGGGACAGCTTAGCCTGCAGAAGAAAAGACTCCTGGGGCACTAGCTCAGTGACTATCTGTAAATATTTGAAAGGCTGTTATTGGAAAAGAGGGATAAAAAGCCTTTTCTCTTTGGCCCCAACAGACTTCTGTCTGGAACAATGTCAAGGAACAATGGATGACTGGAAGGCGCAAAAAAATCAAAATTAGACTTTGTATCAGGAAAAGCTTTCTATCTATCAGAGCTTTCCAAAGGCATAATAAAGTAATGGGCTTCTCCTCCACAGAGGGCTTCAAACAGAGGCTGGGCTACAAGTTACAGAGGATGTCAAAGTAGGGCTGTTTGGGGAATAGGGATTGCTTTGTTGGCTTCTGAAATGAGAGGAGTCAGTTTCTGGGATGTCCATAGATCACCTTCTCCTTAGAGAAAGTCAGTGGACGGGCTCCTTTCTCTCAGTAGTTCCTAGCTCCCAGATGCAAGCTGAGAAGGGAAGGAGCTCCCTATGCCTGCTGGGATTGTTTATGTGCCATTTCCACTATTGATCTAGTCCAATCATCTTTTCCTGAGCAACAGAGACTCAAATAATCTTCCCATCCCTCGTTTACTAAGGTAGGTGAAAAGAGATAGTAGTTGGCGTGCCTGGGGAGTAATTGTGAGCTCCTTGAAGCAATGAAAGTTTCATGTTTCCCTCTCATTCTCTGCCTTCATCCCTTAGGAAACTATAGCTACAAGGAGAAGATGCTTGATTGATCAAGATGATCTGAGACTAAAGGACACGTTCTCCTAGAAGAAGTGATGAGTGTCATCGCTCTGTCCAGATGCCCACTTCCACCCATGTACCTGGTAACTGGCACTCCACGCTTCAGTGCCTTCTTCAGCCTCTCCAGCCCCAGAAGGACCAGAGTGCACAGCAAGTGCCAGAAGCAAGGTTGACCTGCCTAGGGACCCTGGTGGCAAAGGGAACAAGGCCAGAGCCTCCCAATTTCTTTTTGATTTTTGGACCAGAGCCACCTTCTTTTCCCCTTGGGTAGGTTTTACCAAGTATGTATATATTTCTTACCATGCACACATACACACATGCACACACACTCATACACATATGCGCATACACACAGATACACATACACATATAAACTCATTCAGAACAGATGGGTTGAAAGAGAACCTTGCAAATGGTTTGGAAGAAAAATTGTTAATGGTAAAAAAAAATGCAAGGATCTGTTCTAAATGCATTCTGTTTTCCTGGCAAGTATCTCAGAAAGCTATCAAATTTATAGTGTGTGTTTTTTAAAGTAAAGAAATTGCCAGTGATTCTTTCAGTGTTCACGTAAAGGTACCCCAAAATAATTCCTTATCATCATCTTTAAAATATTTTAATATCTACCTTTCTAGTAACCTGTCCTTTACCCCTTCCCTAACTGGTCCTAGACCAGCAATGTGATACAGGGGGAAGAACAATGAATTTGGACCAGAAAAACTGGGTATGAATCCCTGCCTCCTCCCCCAGCCACCCCTACACTTACTCCCTCTAGCACCTTGGACAAGTCCCTTTACCTCTCTGGGCCTCACCTTCCCTATCTATAAAATGAATAGTTTGGACTATCTGGCCTTAGAGAGGCTGGAAAAAGGAGCTGTTCTAGTCAGCAGATACAAATATATCAAATTTATTTGTGTTCTCAAAAGCCCACAGAACTCCTCATGGCAACAACATGGAGAATCTTTGATCTTACTCTGGACTATCTTTGAGACCTCTGATATTGGGGGAAGAGCCTTGGAACCAAAAGTCCTAGGCTAGGACAGGCCTAGAAGTTAGGGGCCCTTCCCAGAGTTCTCTGGGATGGAGAGGTCCCTCAGCTAGCCCCAGAGAATGCTCTGGCTGTAAGCCTGGGAGTGCTAGGTCCCAGCAATTACAGCAGTTTACCTACAGTGTCATAGAGGTGATAGGGATGGGCTGGGTTGGATGGGATGGGGGTTGGAGGGGGAAGAGGTCTGCAGCCCCAGGCTGAAGGCACCAGCCAATCAGCCAATGCTTATACTTGCCAAGAGCCAGGCAGACAATGTTTGAATATCTGCCCTTAATGTTCCAGCATGTGAAGCAGTAAGCCAGGTTCACTTCTACCTTGTGAGAACAGGTTTTATTTGTTATTTGTTTGGCTTTTGCTGGTGTGTATTTGCAATCCTACATACTTCAGTGGGAGGAACTTGGCTTTTAATCGTCAACAAAAGTTTATGAAATTTGTTCTCCCAGGCAGTTACATAAGATGTGAAGAAATGCTTTCCATAAAGCATTTTCCAGTGTTTTATTCCCCAAATAGAGGTGACACAATATGGACTCCGGCCCTTCCCTATCCTCTTGGCCTTCTTCAGCTCATCAAACCGGAGTGCCGAGAACTGAACAGAGCCCTCCTTCCCCATGTGTGTGCCCAGGACCGCAGGCATCAGGGCTGTCATCTTCACGGTCCTGGGCACCTGCTAGTGCTTAACATAGCCCATAAGTATGGAAGCTTTGCTGGCTGCCGCTGTGTCATACCATTGGCTCATTCATTGTAATTTTTACCAAGTGCCTACGGTGTGCCAGGCATTGTGCTAGTTGGTGACATACCAAGAGAGAAATGAAAAGAGTGTATGCCCTCAAGGCACTTGCCCCCTATTGGAGGAAAACAATAAGTCAACAAGCTCTCATTAAGTGATTACTGTTTACCAAGCATTGTGCTAAGGGCTGGTGTGTGAAGAAAAATAAGTACAAAAAAGGATAAGTAATTGGGGGTGGAGGGAGGTAGAAACTCACATCTGAGAGAATTAGGAGGGAGTATCATGTTGAACTAAGAGTCAGTCACCAAGCATTTATTGAAGGCCTACTATGTGGCAGTCACTGTGCTAAGGCTGGGGATGCGAAGAAAGGTAAACAGAAACAGGCCCTATCCTTAACGAGCTCCCAGTCCCATGGGGGAGAACATATGCAAACAACTCTGCACAAACAAGATATAGACAGAAAAGACAGGGGGCAGTGTCAGAGGGAAGGCCCTAAGGTTAAGGAGGCCTCAGATCCTGTTCAGACCAACTGCTGCCTAGCAGCACCTCCCCCTTCTAGTACTTGTGAAATGGTGGACATCCCACTTCTTCCTCCTGAATTTGACCTTATGGATTCCATAGTCCAGAGAGGTCTTTGAG
Organism: Trichosurus vulpecula; assembly: GCF_011100635.1. Classification (NCBI taxonomy): domain Eukaryota; kingdom Metazoa; phylum Chordata; class Mammalia; order Diprotodontia; family Phalangeridae; genus Trichosurus; species Trichosurus vulpecula. The sequence goes on along the minus strand of NC_050582.1, from coordinate 6,199,774 downwards.
CCTGTCTCTGTCACCCGGGACATTACTCATCCCTCTCAGCTCTGCTCATCTTCCATTAGCAGGCACTCTTTCTCCTGCTCATTCAAGAAATTAAAATGTAAACGCTAGTAATTTGCTTGTTGAGCACATGACGACTCTCAGGCTGATTTATGTTATAGGGGGAAATTCACGTTCTGTGAGAAGTTTTGAAGAGTCATTTAATGCAATCAGTGGTAATATCACTGAAGATGAGAGTATTTTTTTAATTGTAGAGCTGCAGATTGTCATCTATTGGGAGGCCTATTATCTAAGGGGCAAAACAATGAGAGGAAAAGAGAGGAAAGCTAGAACTTCTGAAATCGCTAGCTATTCAGCACCTCGCCTAAAGGAAAACTGAGTTTCTCCAGCAATAGACATGGTTTATGGTTCTGCAAAGGTGAGTTTATTGACAGTGAAAATGACTTGCCGGTAATGATGAATTTCAGCTTTTCTTCCCATAAAAAGAAACCCAGAATGCAGAAGCTCTCACGCATTGCATTAAGTTTAATTTGCTTGTAATTCAGTAAAACAAATGAGACTCCTTTCCAAATAAAGCCCCTGTCATTGCATACAGAGCACAGAAGAAGCTTTAGGTGACAATGTCTGTGCCGCCTGGCCTGCTTTAGGCTTATGTGATGATTGGTGCAAGGCTACAGAGAATGAATATCCAGAGAGTGTTCACAGCAGGGTGGCCAGGATGGCCAATGGCCTACAGCTCACATCACATGACACTCACTTGAAGGAACTACGAATGTTGAGCCTGGAGAAGACAAGACTCAGGGCAGGGGGCCATTAGTTCGTTAGTTGCCTTCAAGGATTTCAGAGGGGCTGCCGTGTGGAAGAAGAATGAGATGTCTTTGCTTGGCAGTGGAAACAATGGGCTGAAGTCAACAGAGAGATGGCTTTAGGCTTGAGATAAGGCAAATCATCCAAAAGGAGAATGGGCCAGCTCAGGAAACAGGAGCTCTTTCCCTCACTGCTGGGCAACCACTTGGCAGCTGTTTTGCAGAGGGATTCTTGTTCAGGTGTGGGCTAAACTAGCTGGCCTCAGAGCTTCCTTCTGAGAGATCTGGATGGATCTTTGGGGTCAGTGGCAGTCATTCCCATTTCCATTTCCATCTCCATCTCCACTCGGCAGATGTGGTGTGCAATCTTGATACAAAGGGCAGAATCAGAGAACACGGTATGGGGCTAGGCCATAGCTTGGGCCTCAGCTAAAAGTCTCCCCCTCCTTCCAGCCTCCATAAGGACACCCTACACCTCCATTCAAGTATGTCACATTTGGTCCATTTCTTTGGGCCTTCGTTGGACATCCCTTAGTACAGCCCTAGCATTACAGGCTTCCAATTCAAAGTCAATCTCTGGCAATTCCTTTTTAGCCAGGTTTAAGGAAGAAAGGCAAGTGAGAAAGACAAAAGCCCTCTTTAGGGGCATATAATGTAGGGTTAACAGATCATGGAATCCCTGGGAGAGACCTCAGAGATCAGCTAGTCCAATCCCCTCACTTTAGAGAGGAAGGAACCTGAAGAAAAAGAAAAAAAAACAAATTTTATGTAGAGAATGAGGTCAGCTAGGTGACACAGTAGATAGAGCACCAGACCTGAGTCAGGAAGACCTGAATTCAAATCCGGCATCAGACACTTACTAGCAGTGTGTCCCTGGGCAAGTCATTTAATCTTCTTTGCCTTAGTTCCCTCACCTGCAGAGTGAGCTGGAGAAGGAAATGGCAAACCCCTCCAGTACCTCTGCCAAGAAAACCTAAATGGGGTCACCAGGAGTCAGACAAAAATGTAGAAGATTGATCAGGAGGGCCTGCCCAACTTGCTAAGGTTAAAGGGTCAGGGCCAATTTTGAGTTTGTGGATAAGACTCTGATTGTGCCTCTTTCCCATGGAGTGATTGCATCTCCACATCAGGGATGGTGTGACTGAGGCTGAGGCCGTCCTGAATCATGACCATCCTTCCTGTAGGGGATGAATTAGAGTTAGGCAGGGAGTTGGACAGCAATTGAGAGAAAATGGGAGCAGAGCTCAATGCAGATCTCGTTCCTTCCCCTATCCACACAGAGCCCTTTGGGAGCTGCTCAAGGCAGCTATGGAGCAGCATTGATAGAACCTCTCAAGTACATGACCCAAGGGATACCCGTGGCCAGAGGCAGTAGTAGAGTGGTGAGAGAGCCATACCACAGCCTACTAGAGAGAAAATGGAGCAGCATGTGGCCCTGCAGCAAGAGGAACAGCCAGAGGCTGAGCCAGATGGAAGAGCAAGCCTACTACTGCTCTGCCATCCAACCCATGAGCATGATGGGAAGGGGGCTGCCTGCTGGCAACCCCAAATTTCTCTCCCTCCTAGGAGAATCCAAGCCCTTAGGCTAATATTATAAGGCCCATGATCTATATAGGTCCCTGGGATAGAAGTGGGTTTTCCTGGATGCAGACAGTGGTCTCTCTAGCGATTCCAAGTTCACATCCCTTCTAGGGGAATCCGAACCCTGCAGGTAGGTCTGTTAAACTGGAGACCTGTATGAGTCCTTGGCGTGGAAAGGGGGCCTCACTGGAGGGATGGAGAATATCTTGAGGCTTATGGGCTCCTGGGACTCCTTTGTGTTTGTCTGCATTTTTTTTAGGATGGAAATCAAAGTTACCCTTTGTCCAATATATATCAATATATATCAATAGCTTGAGTGTTCACACATGAGCTGGGGCATTGCTGCTCATTTCTGGGGCTATTTAAGAATGAATTAAATTATCAGCTTCCCAGAGAAATCCAGGTAAGGGTAAAAGAAGTCAAAGAAATATGATTGGGATAGGAAGAAACAATCCCTCCAAATGGAATCCAGGCTATGTAGGCCCAGAGCTGGGGTTTGAGGCTGTGGGTCACACCCTGAAATAGCCTAAAAGTACCAAGCTGAGACTTGGGTTTAATAAAGAACTTCTCTCACCTGACATCATCAAATGCAGTCTCTCACCTCCAGGGAACAATCTTTTCAAGGGATGTTTGGAATCAAAGCTTAAAACATAAAGTTCTGATCTTCTGTGTCTGTAAAGACTCCCAGGGCACTTTTTAAATGAGAGCCAAAGTGGACTTGGTTTGCTTTTTCCTGTTGTCCTGGCCCTGATTGCTCCTCCTCTTCCTCCTCTTCCTCCTCCTCCTCCCCTTCTCCATGGTGGACAGCACTCCTATGCCTGGTTTCTGTCCTCTGTCCCACAGGGCAGCTGCCTGACAATGCTGCTATATGTGTGTACTTTGGAAAGGTGCCATGGGAGGAAAGCTACTATAAAAATGTAAAATATTGCTTGCAATAAGGTCAGAACTCCTTTTACAGCTTTAAGGCAAAACGATCTGTATTGCTCAGCTCTGCAGTTAGAAAATTCTAAACAAAATGTAGAAGAGCCTGGGAATGAATGCTGGGATACTATTCTTTCTCCAAAGTATCCGTCCATAATCTGGGGCCCACTTCCTTGCTTCTGGAAACATGCCACTTGTGTGTGTGTGTGTGTGTGTGTGTGTGTGTGTGTGTGTGTTTTATGTGTGTGTGTTTTGTGTGTGTGTGTGTGTGTGTGTGTGTGTGTGTATGTGTGTGTGTTTTATGTGTTGTGGCCCATATACAGAAGTGGATCCATTTACAAATGGAGAGGCACATCTGAAAGTGGCCAGAGAACTGTTGCCCAAAAGTGAAGAACCATTTGAGACCAAAGTCAAGTTCATTGGAAAACCAAATTGAAAGAGGCATGTGAATGTCAGCTTATGTTCAAACTTCCCAATACAAACAATACAGCACCAAACAAGACAATGAATGCGTTGGAAGGTTTTTTTTGGATTCCAGCTTTGAGAAACTGGCTTTTCTGGCTTCAGAAAGCCAAGAGAAGGCGAGCCCTGGCCCTGCCACTAGCTTACTGGTAACCTGGAGTTTCCATGAGAAAAACCCTTCTCCTTTCTGGGCCTGCATTTCCCTTTCTGTAAAAGGAGGCCTCCTACTAAATGCTCTTCCAAGGGCCCTTCCAACTCCTCCCTGTAGAGAAATTTGACTCCAGTCCTATGATATTCCATTCCCACTGGGGTAAAGATTTGGTGATTTTTTTTCCTTCAAAGTCCTGATGATTTTTAATGGTGTTTCTCCTTTGGGGAGAGCCCAAGTGGTCACTTGCTGATTTGTAGACTTATTAAGTGGAATGCTGAGTAATAAAAAAACAAGTTAGAACTGGAAGTGACCGTATACCCTTCTATCACTTACGTCAAGCACCCTCATGTGTGGGACAGTGTAGAGTCATACTGAATAACACAACATGATAGTGGAGGGCTAAAAGGGAATGAACTTGAGGAACAGAAAGGAGTAGAGTGATTGTAGATCACAGCAAGGATAAAAAATAGGTTTAGCAAGAAGGCAGAACTAGCTGCAGACTGGAGGGAGAGGCCATGATCAAAAAGGAGACTTTCAGAGCTCTGTATCATGGAGCTGCCATAGTTCTGAGGAATGATGCCAGGCCTTGGTATTGCCATCCATCCTTGTGGGTGAAGTGGAGATAATTTAAGTATTGGGAGTCAAGGACATTGATGAGCTTGGAGGCCAGGAAACAAAGGCTAAGTAACTTTGTTGGAGACATGATTCAGGTATGGGTGGAACTAGACACCTTCATAGGTCTGTCTCTTCCAACTCAGAGATTCTATGATTATAGAAGAGGAAACTAAAGCCCAGAGGGGGCACATGGGTACTAAAAAGCAGAGAAAGGATTTGAATCTAGTTCCTCTCACTCCAAATCTCTTTACCACCCGGTGCTCTCTCCTTAGCAGGCAAGTTTCCTTAGATAGGAAACACAACAGAGAGATCTAAAATGATACTTGGGATCAGTATCTATTTAAAATGAACCATTTCAAATGAGCTTAGGAAACAGGTGAGAGACCTATGAAAGTGGATACAGACTGAGCCTCATCTGTCTCAAATAAGGTTTTCAGGCAAAAAGGAGCCAGATCTTTGCTTTTCCATCCGTTTGCTGAGTCAATATTGAAGCAAGCCACAAAGTGCTTTATGGCCCCTTTTATTGAATGTTCACACCATCATACCTGGATCACAAGTGCACTTTGATGATCGAAAGAGCCCTGCATATGTCTGAAAGTTACTGCAGACAAAACTCTTGGGCTGGTGTTGTCTTGGCTTTGATTTTGCTGGGAGGGTAGTGGAAGGAGGGAAAGCATGGTTTTATAGAATCATAGCATTTCCAAGCCAGTCCAGATCAGCTAGTCTAGTACATTTATCTCACTATATAGAAGGGGAGGCACAGGCAAAGAAAGAGACTCACCCAAGACCATTCAATGAGGGGGTTCTTCGATTTCTTCATTGACACATTTCTTATGTAGAGAATGTGTGCATAAAAGCCAGAGATTCATGTAACAAAATATCAAGGAGTGAATCAGCACATGGGCTCATAAACGTGAGAATACATGGGAATGCAGTAGACTATGCCATTCCCTTTGGAATACTCCATGCTTTTATTTGTTCATTTTTCATCTTCCTGATGTCTCACAGAATTCCTTATCCTATCAAATGCACCAGCAAATATGACCTGAGAATTCATTTATAAAGCACTCAAGTTCTCAGCTTCCTGGCATAATATCTTCTCATAGAAACCCAGATTCCTAGAATTGGAAGGGTCCTCAGTGGCCATCTAGTTTAACCCATACCAGGGAACAAAATTCCCTTGACAGTGTACCCAACAAGTGATCATCTAGACTCTGCTTGAATGCCTCCAGTGAAGTAGAACTCACTACCTACTCAGGCAGCCCAGGTCACATTGGGTGTTAATCTGCCTCCCTATAACTTTCACCTATGGCTGCTCCTTGTTCTGCCTCTGTCTCTCCCAAGACTTCTCTTCTCCAGGATAAACATCCCAGGTTCTCTCAACCATTCTTTGTCTTCCTCAGGCTATGTATTCTACCTGGTAGCTCCCCTTCTAGAACTGCATTGCCAGGAACTGAGCACAGTATTTCAAATGTGATCTGACCAAGGCCTATCACCTCCCTTGTCCTAAGGAATCATGTCTTTCTTAAGATAACTCTAGATTTTGGAGCTGTCAAATTACATTCTTGACTCATTTGGAGCTTGCAGTCCACTAAAAACCCCAGATTTTTTTCGCCCACAATGTCATCTGGCTACGTTCCTCCTCCTCCATTCATATTACATGGACTCATGGAAGAATCCCAGGCCAACCCCTACCTGACTAAGAACTCCTCCCTCCTGACAAATGGCCATCTAGCCTTTGACCAAAGGCCTTCAGTGAAGGGTGACCTACTTACCCTCAACCAAGGCATCCTATTCCACTCTGAGATAAGTCAATTCTCTAGGCTAGATTTAATTCTTTGCAATTCCCACCCATGTATGTAGTGCTGCCCTCTGGGACGGACAGAAGAGGACCTCTCACAGGATGGCCCACTACTTCTCCAATTAAGCTTTTCCTTCTTCAGGCAAAACAGTTGGTGTCATTATGAAATGGCTTTGGTCAGATAAGGGATAAGAATTAGATTTTTGGCCCTGCTCTAAAGATGTCATAGCTCCAAAATGGAGTTTTGTGGAAAGTTTCCTAGATTCTCCAATAATGCCTACAAATACACAAATACATGACATGTTTGCAAACAAAAAGCAAGCTTTTATCAAATGTCCACTTTGTTCCAGATGCCTATCAAGCACTGGGTAGACAAAGAAATGAAGCAATTCCTGCCCCCAAGAAACTTACAGTCTACCACAATAGGAAACAATATATTTATATGCACATACAAGTCAATACAAACCCACACAAGGCAAAGAGAAGATCATTTCAAGGGACACTTAGCAGTGCAAAGGTTCAGTAAAGGCTTCATGTAGGAGGAGGCTCAGGAACTGAGCTGTTACCACCTCTAAGAACTAATCGATTTCTCAGATTGAAAATCTAACAAGAGCACTTGGTTTCTCACAGTGAATTCTTCCACCATTTTTATTCCTTATTTCCAAAAGTGCCTCCTTTTATTGACACTCTGATTTCTTAGCTTGCAGCCTGGCTGATTATAGGACAGCAGGCAGCCCATGGAGTTGGTGTGTTCAGAGGGGGCATCCTCCCAGAGGTCTGTATACCTATGTTCATTCCTCTCTTGTTTTCTGTTTCAAATCACATCAGAAATGGTCTTTGGGGAGAAGCAAATGAGCTCAGGTAGTCAGAACACCTCATTAGAGTGTTCCCAGGTAATAAAAAAGTACAAAGAACTGCCTCAAGTGTAAGGAGGTGGTGCAGATGGATAATTGGAATATGCATATTTTCCAGGGTTGATGTGTCTTTGCCCTACTTAAACTCCCATTCATGTGAGTTAGTACCAGCGTGCACAGAGTCCTTCCTGCATCATTGCCAAAGATTTCTCTGTGATGGCTTATGGATGAAAAATCTGCCCGCTAAGGAACAGGGAATGTTTTTTTTTTTTTCAGCACCAGCCTTCAGAACATGACATCAGCACATCTACACTCCCCATCACACCTCGGGAAGAAGGAATTTCTAGCATAGATGGGCCTGCTTATTACTGCCCAGGACTGTCCTCTACTTCAGTCCATGCTAAGAACTTCCAGTAGTTACCAAAGGCACTTGTGAGGCTTAAAGAGACTACTTTTTTGACAAAGTGTCGTATTTCACTTACAATGGTGTCATGGATCTTTTCTAAGTACGGAGCTGCAGCCTCAATTCAGATAGGTTTCCGTCAGTAAGAGAATCATGCGATTTGTAGGCATTTTACAGTACCTAACAGTGATTAAATGAAGAGAAGTTAGTTTAAGGAAGGAAAACATGTGACCAACCACTACCTGTGAATGAGCCCAGCAGAAAATTAGTCCAGGAACAGTGAGTATGAGGTAAAGGATGAACTATTCTCTAGCACTTTAAGGGTTATTGAGCACTTTCTTTGGGCTGTGTTGTTTTATTGATGCTTCTTGCCTTTCCTACTAGACACATTTGGAAATATCTCCACCTAGGACTTTCCCTCCTCCCAAAGAAAAAAAGTAAAGTAAAACCAATCAGTTACCACAAGGACTGTGCCTGACAGGTATGAAACATTCTGTACTCGTAGTCCCCCACCTCTCTACTAAGAAGAGGGAGTTGTACTTTATCCTCTGTCTTCTAGAACTAACGTTGGTCATTAACTTTAATCTGAGTTCATCTGTCTGTGTTGTTTTCATTTACATTATTGTAGTCATGTATTTTGTTCTCCTGGTTTTGCTTACATCACTGCATCAATTCATTCAAGTCTTCTAATGTTTCCCAAAATTCCTCACGTTCATTATTTATTGTGGCAAAGAAATAGTCTGCTTTGTTCATATACCACAGTTTTTTGGGCCATTCCCCAATTGATGGGCACCTACTTTCTTTCTGGTTTTTTGCTAGCACAAAAAATATTGTGCGCCATTTTTCTCACAATAGTACTGTGAGTTATGTGATGATTCAAGGGCTGTTACCTCTATTTTATAGGATAGGGCCTTTGAGCCTCAAATAATTCAATCAATATACCAATAAGCATCTTATTACATACTTACTATGTATCAGTCATTGTGCTAAGCACTGAGGATACAAAGGGAAAAGGAAATATAGTCCCTTCCCTCCAGGGGCTTCCATTCTAATCCATACTGAGTAGACACAAGGCAGCCTTAGAGGGGATGTCATGAGCCCTGAGGGGACTAGGTAAGTCCAGCTTGCAGGAGGTGATACTGGAGCTGAGTCCTGAAGCCAGGTCAACTAAGAGGCAGAGGCAAGGAAGGAGAACATCCCAAGTGCGGGAGCCAAGCAGTGCAAATGCACAGAGGTGGGAGATAGAGCATCTCGTGTGGATAACAGCAAGCAGGGCAATATGGAAATAATCTGAAGGGATCAGATAATAAAAGGGGTCTATACGTGATCCTGAAGGTGTTAGGGAGCCACTGAAGTTTGAGGGGGAGGCAGTGCCTTCACTTTAGGAAGATCACTTTGGTCAAGATGGTTTGCAGTGGGGCTAGCTTTTGCAGCAGTCCATGTAGGAAGCAACAAGTGCCTGAGTTAGGGTCAGACCTGCAGGAACTGCAATCCGATGGAGAGGCAGCTGAATCGAGGCACCCTGGGTTGACCCCTTTTAGCTTTTTATACATTAATTTTTTTTTCCTTTTGTCTTCTTTTTATTTACATGTCAACCTGATGCTGAAATTATCATGATCTGCTTTAGATGTAAAACATTCCATCGAATTAATTTCAAAACAAAACAGCTGACACTTGACAGTATTTGATGTTTCTTTCAATGTTTCTTTGGTGTTTCACCAGTAGGTAATTTGGTACATTGAGGAGCCAAGTGACCTCTGGCTTCTTAAGAAGGCTTAGCATCTATGACAGCTACGATCTCATTCATTATTTCTCTCCTGCATGCCATGTGGTTTAAGTGGGAGAAGCTTCCCAGCATAGCAGCTACACAGCTGACCATGAAGCTGGAAAGACCTGGGTTCTAGTCTTGCCTATGACATCTACTGGGCAAGTCACTTAAACACTTGGTGATCTAAGAAGAAGAACCAGGGGCTTGCTGGAGCTGGCTCTGACAAGCTCTTCAAAGCTGGTGGTTCTGTTTTCTCGGTGGGCATTCAGGAAGCTCAGAAATTGGCAATTGATCCAAATCAGAGCCTGGTTTATTTTTTGTTAAATATCTATACTTCAGAAAGTGTTCATGATGGGGATGAAACTTCAAAGTGTGTGTGTGCCCACATTTCCCCAAAGTCAGGTTTCTAGACATTCCCCAGCACTCCCTGGATTGTTTTCAAAGCCCTGCCTGGGCTCAGCAGGAGGGCGGCAGAAGGCTCAGGTAGTGAAGTCATCACCAGCCTGAGGGCCTGGCCACTGGAAGCTAACAGCAGCAATGCCAAGAGCTGGCATTCCTCGACTGCTTCTGGCCATGAGCCCATTGGAGCCTCCCAGTGCCCTTGGTAATAACCAATATTTATATAGTTCATTAAGGTTTGCAAAGTGTTTTCTAGGTATCATCTCATTTGATCTTCACAATCACCTGGAGAACTAAGTGCTATATCCCCATTTTTTAGATATGGAAACTGAGGCAATCATAAAGCTCATAAGAAGAGTCTGAAGCAAAATTTCAGCTCAGGCTCTCCCTCCACTGCCCTACCTCACTGTCCGTAGGGCACACTACCAAACCTAACTCTAAGTTGGATTGGTAGGACTTTCCTCCCCAGGGAGTACCATTTGCTAGTCCAGATCCCCATAGTTTGCTCTGATGTTGCTTAGGCATCCTCAGAGACAAATGGTCTACAAGAAGGCCAAAAAACATTAGGGAAATCAAAGAAGGCGTCACAGACACTTAACTCCCTGGAAAGAGCTGAATTAAGTACTATATTGCTTATTTGCTTTCTCTGAGATCAGAAGTGCACACTAAAGTTATCTGAAGCTGCCAAGGAGGGGATTTAAGGGCCCTTCACCTTGGAAGGGTCTCCAAAGTCCAAGATTTTGTCAGGGTAGAGTTTGTGTTCTGAGCAATGCGGCCTCAGTGACTATCTTAGCCACTGAGAATCAGTCCCTAGAGAAATGGACTCCCACAAAGCCTATGGAGACTTTCTTCTTTCTTTTAAAAAAATGTTGACTCCTTTGTTATCATATCACATTCGCTCCTGAATCTATCCCTCCCCAACTAGTCTTCCCCTGTAAGAAAGATTTTTAAAAACCAAAACACTAAAAAATTCTTGAAACCATCCCACACAACTGTGTGTGACAGCATATACACCATTCTACACCCATAGTCCCCTCCTTCTTCAAAATGGAATCCCAGCTCTTACACTTTCCTATCTGTGTGACTGTGGGCTAGTGATTTTGCCTCTTTAAGTGATTGTTTCCTCATCTGTAAAGTGGGCGTGTTAAATGAAAGCTACAGAGGAACAGATTCAGTCTTAGCCTAAGGAAAACCTTCCTAAATATCTGGGCTGCAGGTCTTCAGGCAGAGGCTGGCTGACTACATGTGGGGGTGTTAGCGAGGGGAGTCTTGGTCAGGTCAGAGTTGGCCTAGGTGCCCTGGGGTCCCTTCCAGCTCTGAGAGTCTGTGACTACTACGCCATCTTTTCCAGCTCTAAAAATCTAGGCCTCTACAAGCCTCCTCATATTTCTATCACTAAAAGAGGAAACGAATCTTAAATTGAGAGAATTTCAAACAAGGCAACAAAATGGGAACAAAATTGGGGCTCTGAGTGGTGGAGGAGGGGAGAAGTACCCGAGGACAGGAACAATACCTTCTAGGTAGGCTTTCTCCATCTGGGGCCCCAGGAATCTGTCTGTCCTTGGGATTAGCTCTACTAAGTTGTACCTGTGTCCAAAGGCTTCTTCTCTACCACCACTTCTGATCCCCAAGTTCTCTCCATTCCCCATGGCATCAGCAGATGCAGGGGTAGAAGGTGTTGGCCCCAGGTGGATGCTTATCCATGGGGACCGTTAGTAAAACAAGTGTCTTTGCATGAACTACAGTGAATCAGAGCAGAATGGGCCATCCCAGGCTCATATAGTTAGGGAGAAAGGTAATGGAAGCATCCCATGGAGATAATTGGCTATCCCCTTTACTTAAGATCTTCAGAGAAGCAAATCCAGAGTAAATCCATTAGTATGGCTCATGACCCCAGGAAGGCTTCCTAATGCCTCTCCAAATTATCTCCTGCTACTACAGAAAGCCCATTGTCTTCTCCAGTCTTCAGTGAGTACAGAGAAAAACTGAGGACTCCCGCATGTATGAATACTCTCCTGGGCTGCCATTAGACCAAATGGCCATGATTGTATCATTAACAAAGCCATGTTGATCTTTGCGGCTTACACCATCCTGTCTTTTCTTTGGAGTGAATGAGTGATGAAACAAAGGTTTGGTTACTGCTCCTGTCATTTTCTTTATATCAGCCAGCCCCACCCACATCATGACAGTAAGCCCAAGAAATCAATGTGGCAGCTAAGTCAGACAACACATACCTCATTCAGCCGCTGATGCCCACCGTGGAAAGGAAGGCCTACTGCTCCACCTTATGCTGTTCTATCCATCTCGGTACCAGAAAGTACACATGACCCCTGCCAGGCCCTCTGCCACAATGAGAACAAGTAGGCATTCCTGCTACAAATCTAATAAAATTGCTTTTTAAAAGCCTGACCTTTTGTCCCTTCTGTTTGAATTTTCTAACACGTAGCAGAACGCTGAGAGATTCATTTTTCAGAGCACTCTGCCTTGCCATTTTCTTTGCTAATGTGAGGATGCAAATCTCAATTTCCTATACAAAAGAGGATTTCTAAAGTCACCTGAGGAGAGGCTTTAATTAGTGTTCACTCAAAAGGGTTCATCTTTCTGTAGCCCTTTGCCATCCCAGGGTCCATCCTCTGAAAACTCGACAGTATCCAGAAGAAGAGGGCCACCTGCTTGATGGGGGAGACTATGTCACATCGTATCAGTTAGAGATCCAGTCATTCTGGAAAGCAATTGGAGACTATACCCCAAAAGCCATTTCTAGGCCCCTACCATGGGAGATTAATGAAAGAGGAAAAGGACCCATGTCCTCAGGGGTTTATGGTTGTGGCCCCCCAAAAGCCTAGAAATTGGGGTTGGAAGGAAACATCCATTAGGGAATGGCTAAACAAATGATGGTTTATGGCTGTAATAGAGTATCATCATGCCATAAGAAATGATGAGATCAATGGTTTCTGATAAACCTAGGAAGACCTCATGAACTGATGCAGAGTGGAGTGAACAGAACCAGGACAACTTATATAACAATAACAGCGTCATAGAGATAACCAACTTTGAAAGACAGTTCTTTCGCCACCTTTGCCAATCGACGGGTAAGAGTGATTTTCATGGGCATTCCTCATATTGTTAGGGTTCTGGAGCATTTTTTCCATATGCTTGCTTTTAGATACATCTCTTCTTTGGAAAATTGCCTATTCATATCCTTTGACCAGAATCTGTGATTTCATCAGCTTACAAAATTCCTGGTATGGAAACTCTGTCTAACTACTCAGCTGGCAACTTGTCTATAGCTTAGTAAGTAAGTCCTATGGAGATGCCAGAGGTTCAGGTTGATTAAGTGACTTGGATTCAAACCCAGCTCTTCCTGATGCCAAGTCTGGTGCTCTAACCTTTAGGCCACTTTTCCTAGTTTAATGACAATAATAAAAGCTCACATTTATATATTGCTTTGAAGTTTTCAAAGTGTCTTCTTCAAAGCAGCCCCATGGGGGTAGAGAGTGGGAGCATTCTATCAGCTTCCTGTCCCCAGCCTCCATTTCCTTTGAAAGAGGAAGGGAACAAGGTAACCCTTAAGACACCTTTCAGTCTTGACCTCTTGTGTTTCTGGGCCATCTAGGTATGGGCAGCTCGAAAGCAGTTTTGAGATCTTACAGAGCTATGAGAGGATGTGGATATTTCCCAAAGCCTCTGGCTACCTTGGGGAAAGCCTAACAACAGGGGCATCTGGTAAATGATCAGGACCTCTCCACCTTCCCCAGCAGGAGGACATATGCTTTGGACACCAGCTCCTGGGTTGGCCATTGCAATCATATGCATTGCTTTTCCTCACTCAGTTTTATAACAAATACCTACTTAATATGATTTATATTCATATTATTGTATTTAAACCTTTGGCTCAATTAGAAGAGATTAAATCCTTGCCTCAGCTGAGCTCCATGACATTGCAATTTGCAAAGGATCCTTATCTAATAAGATTAGATATTCATTATAATTAGACACATTTATTTCTGCCTGCAGATAATCCCTAATTAATAGCAATGTTGTGAAGCCCGGAGTGCACCAGGACCGAGTTATAATAAGGGAAAAGGGAGTTGTTTTCCCATGGCCCAGAGGGCCTCTTGGGATCAGCTATCAGAAGGAACTGTCCAGTGAAGTCTATAAAAGTGATTTCCCACCCATAAATGTGCTATACCATGACTCTAAACGAGTCACCAGCTTTGAGAGGATGTTTTCCTTGGCAACTGGAAAGTTGAAAAGAAAAGATTTTCCTTGGCTTCTTTGAGTTTTTTCCACATTTCCACATCCATTTGGATGGACACCCTATAGGATTTGCCCAACAGTATGTATATTTGAGACTGACAGGACAGATGGTCAACGAGCTGGGCCAAGAGTTGAACAGGAGGTAGAGAGTGGGCTGGATTGCTTTCGGGAAATTGCAGAGCCCTTTTACTGACCCCAAACTTCCCATGAAAGCAAGGGCCCATCTTTTCAATATTAACAATATACTGGGCTGGCCGGATAGCAGTGGGATGTGCCTCTGAAGAATGAATGATGAGTGTCCCACACAAGGCAATGAAGAGAAGTGCATGGTGGGCATGAGCAGGCTCAAACATATGGCTCGTGAAGAGCTCCAGGGAACAAAAGAAAAGGACAGGCATGATCACTGATCGACCCCCATGCCTGGAATTCTCTCCCTCTTCATCTCTACCTCCTCATCTCCTTGGCTTCATTCAAGTCTCCTTACTAGCCCTCCTAAATCTTCATGCCTTCCTTCTGAGATTAGATCCAATTTATTGTTATCAATAATTTATTATAGTATTATAACTTAACAAATAAACTATAAAGTAATAATTTACTACATTATTGAGGCAGCTAGGTGGAACAGTGAATAGAGCAGTGAGCCTGGAGTCAGGATGACCTGAGTGCAATTCTGGCCTTGGACAGTGGCTGGCTCTTTGACCTTGGCTAACTCACTTAACTTCTGTTGACCTCAGTTTCCTCAGCTGTAAACTGAGGATAATAATAACACCTGTCTCCCAGAGTTGTGAAGACCAAAGGAGATACTATCTGTAAAGTGCTTAGCAAAGTGCCTACCACATAGTAGGCACTAAATAAATGCTAGACTTTGTTGTTTTTTATTTAATATACACCTCATTTGGACACAGTTAGTTGTATGCTGTCTCCCCCATTCGTCTGTGTGCTCCTCGAGGACAGGGACTGGTTGTTGCTTCTCTTCCTGTCCCCGGAGCTTAGCACAGCATCTGGCACATAGTAGGCACTTAATCAATGCTGTCGACTTGATGTTATCAAAGAATTGTATGGAGGAAAAGAGGCTAGGCCCATCCAATGGCAATGTTAAGAGTTGGCAGGTAGATAGCCAGAGTGTCCCACTGGTGCCATTGGGGGAACCCCCCCCAATAGCAAACTTTCAAGGAGACTAGGAGAGTTGAACAGGACAGGCAATCATGGTTGGTTGTAATCTGCCTGCCTGGAGGGAATCCTGAATCAGGGAAGTCATAGATCCATTTGGGTATTTGAGTTCCGAGGCCCAGGCATCATCATCATCGTCACGTTTATAAAGTGCTTCGAGGTTTGCAAAGCACCTCATTTGATCCTAACAACAACCCTGGGAGAGGTAGGTGCTATCATTACCCTACTTTTACAGTTGAGGAAATGGAGGCTGATATAGTTAAAGTGACTTACCCAGGGTCACACAGCTAGTACGTGCCTGGGGCAGGATTTGAACTCAGATCTTCCTGAACCTACATACAGCGTTCCATCTACCACACCACCTTTCTGCCTAGCCTATGTGATGTATGCAGTGACTATTTTTTCCCTAGTCTGCACCTACAATTTCATCTGTGTGAAGAGCTCCCTGAGTGAAAAATCTTCCTAATATGCAGCCAGACAACTTGTCTGTAACTTTACTCCACCAGGATAAGTGGCTGGACCCAATCATGCAGCCCGTGTTGGTCAGACATGGGATTTGAACCCAAAGACCAACCAACTGTGTGCTACATGGTGCCGTCTTTCATTTGCACCTTCTTCCTCCCCGCCACCCACTCCTAGCCTGAAAAATAGCTTTGCCTGCAAAGACAACAATTAATTTGGAAATCTTTCCACTTTAGTCAATATAATAGCTGAGAGGATTTACTGAAAAATAATTATTGTTTCATATGGAAATGAAATTTCCTACTAAAGTACCTTCTACTTTGGGGAGAAAGGAATTTGAGGCTTTTTTCTATACAAATCTGAAAGTTATTCAGACAAATAGCCTGAATTGAAAAATATTCATTTTGTGTGACAAACCTTGAAATGAGGTTAACATTTATGTGTGTGCGTGTACGTGTGTGTGTTTTACCAAGTGCTTTAGCATGCATGCAATCAATAAAACTGGGGAACTGCTTAGTTAATAAATCGGAAGCTTTTAGAAAATAAGTGAATTCATCTAATAGATCATGCTGGCTTCTGAAACAGCAATAGTCCTTCTATATTCTATATTCAGTAATCTAGGATGTATTTTTAATTTGTATTGATATATTTTGTTCATCATCACCTTCATTTCTCAACATAACCCTCACCTTTCTGCTACTCAGTGAGCTATTTATTTTTTTATTTTTTTTTTCCGTCAGAAATGTCATTTATTACAGAGGTCAGAAGAGTGATCACCAGGGACAGTCACTGTGGGGGGAGGGGGGAGATCAGGGCTCCGACACTGATTGGAGGGGAAGGATTCAAGGCTGGGGGAAATCGGGAAGGGGGTGCCCACATGCCGCAGCCCCATCTAATGCCTCCGGATAGAGGGGTCCTCCTGCCTGCCAAGCCTGCCTCCTGTTTCCAGCTTTAGGAGGAGGCTGAGGAGATGGTGTAGTGTGACTGGGTCAGGTTTGGACTGAGGCTTGGGGGGGGAGGAAGGGTTCCCCCCTTTCACATGCACTCACAATACTGATCTCTTGGAGGGTGAGAGGAGGCGGGCATCCCCCTCCCCCAACCTGGTTATAGGAGGAAGGGGTTAGTGTTAGGGGGTGGAGGTCCCGGGGGCATCATGGGAGGCAGGCCAGGCCCCCCACCCAGGGGTGAGATGAAGGCCGGTGGGGCCCCAGGGCCAGGGGGCACAGGGCTGAGACGCAGCTGGTTCAGAGTGAGCGTGGCTGGAGGTGGAGGCTGGAAAGGGTTGGTGAGGGACGGGCCAGTGGTTGTGCCAGGGGCTCCAGTTGGCAGGAAGGGGTTGGAGGCTTTGGGTCCTGGGGGGCCAGGCCCTGGCCGAGTCACCAAAGAGTCCAGGTCCACAAGGGCGGCATTGGGTCCCAGGAAGGACTCTGGCGTCTTCCGTGTCGGGGGCGTGGGGGCTGGCGGCACTGTCGGTGGAGGGCTCCCTACAGCCTCTGCTGGGGAGCCCCCGACCCCGGTGAGATCAAATGCCCCAGGGCTCCGTGCAGGGACTTCTCCAGCCAGAAGCTCCAGCTCCCCAGTGCTGCTGCCCGAGGTGGGCAGTGCCGTCCGAAGGCGGTCAAAGTCGGAGAATTCATCCGTTTCCGCGTCGAAGCCCCCAGGCACTGGGCTGCCATTGGTGCTGGGCTTGGCTGGGGAGCCTCCCCAGGGGTCGGAGAAGGCTGGAGCTGGTGCCCACGGGTCCGTGGTGGTAGATGGGCCACTGACTGGGGCCCCTCCTGGGCCATCAGCTCCCCCCAGGGGTCTGAGGTCCCCCCCTCTCCAGCAGGGGGAGCAGGGGGGCCCCCCCAAGGATCAGCAGCAGGGCCAGGGGGTGGGGCAGGTCTCCAGGGGTCCCCAGAGGCAGGGGTGGGAGCCGGACCCCCCAGGGGTCAGCTGAGGGTGGGACAGGGGGTCCTGGGGGGCCCCCCAGGAGTCGAAGGGTGGGACGGCTGCAAGGACAGGACCTCCCCAGGGGTCAGAAGAGGGTGGGGGGGCCGGGGCTGTGAAGACATCAGGCAGATCCATGAGAGACGACTCCTCCTTGCCCCCGGTCTCTCTCTTGCTCTCCTCGATTGCCATATGCAGCCTCAGGTCATCGCCTCGACGAATCCGCTCCTCCTTGTCATGCTCCTCCCGGCTCAAACTAAGGGCCAGCTGGCGCTGGACGTCATCCTCGGGGCCACAGGGTGGGGGCTGGTGGGCCTCTTCCTTGCTCATGGCCAGGGCCAGCTGCAGCTCTTCTTCCCCACTACTCTGGGGGTGCCCCGGACCCCACAGCCGCCGAGGACGCCGTGGCCGTCTGAGCCAGCTTCTCCTTGGTCTTGAGGGCGTGGGCCCGCTCGTCCCGCAGCAGGGCCACCAGCTGCTTGGCCTTCTCGCGCACGTTGACGCCCTGGTCCTTGCCGTCCCGGTCCACGTACTGGAAGTCCTTCAGGGTCTGCACCGCGTACATGTTCTCCTTGCACTGCTGGGACACGAGCTCCGAGCCGGTCTTGATCAGGTACTCCATGAGCGTCATGGCCTAGGGGGAGGAAGGGGTGGGCCCGGGGGCAGGCTCGAGGCCCGGGCCCCACCCCACCCCAGCCCCCCGGCGGCGCTTCCTCCCTGCCCCAGACCCCTCGCGGCCCCTCACCTTGTAGACGTGCCTCCAGTTCTTGCCGTGGTCGTTGAGAGGTTTCCAGATCATGCTCACGATCTCGGAGAAGGCGACCACGTTGTAGGTGAGGTCAGCGATCTGGGACATGAGGGAGCTCGAGGGCCCCCAGGGGTCGTTGCTGGTGGCCTCGCACACCTTGATCTCGGCCTCTGAGTAGTTGTGCACGATGTTCTTCATCTGCCGGCGCAGCGAGGAAGTCGACATGACGGAGGCCGGTCCGGGGCGGGAGGCGGGGCACGTCCGACTCGGGGAGCCGGTCACCGCATCCCAGGAATCCTCGGGCTCCGGCTCCCGGGAGGGGGCGGGAGGGGGGGCCGCCGCCGAGCGCAGGGGAAGCGGCCGGGAAGAGGACGGCCGGAAGCGGAAGTCGCGCCCCGTCCGCTTCCGGCTTCCCTCAGCTGGCCGGTGAGCTATGTATTACTTTTAAAAGGGAGTCAAAAAGAAAGAGAAAAGAAGCTTACCAAGACATTGGTTGAGTCTAACAGTATGTGCGTTGTTCCTCAGCCACAGTCCACCACTCCTTCAAAAGAGAGGGATATGTAGTTTCTTTTCTCTTCTTTGAGGGTAAAATTAGTTATGGTAATTACACAGTCTTCAGGATTGTTATTCTTGTCATTCTATTTGTATTGTTGTAGTCATTGTGTATATAGTTTGCTTGTTTCTGCTTATGTCAGTTTATATAATTCTTCCTATGCTTCTCTGAATTCTTCATATTCCTTATTTCTTACAATACCAGAATATTCTCCTGTATCCATGTACCACAGTTTGTTTAGCCATTCCTCAAGCATAGCCAACTATTTTCTTTCTACTACTTCTTTACTACTACAAAAAAATAATACTTTGAATATTTTGGTGTGTGTGAGAACTCCTCAGGATGTATGCCTAGCAATCGGATGGCCAGGTCAAAGGATATGAACATTTTAGTCATTTTCTTAGCATAATTATCAGAATGTCTTATCAATTCATAGCTCTACCAAGAGTGTATCAGTATACTCATCTTTCCACAACCAACCCCTCCAACATTGACCTTTTCCATCTTTTTGCCAATTTGCTGATTAGGGAGCAAAACTTCAGAGTTGTTTTGATTGGTATTTATCTTTGATTGGTATTTATTGGTATTAATTTTATTGATTTGGAGCATTTTTTCATATGGTTGTCTGTAGTTAGCAGTTCTTCTTTTGAAAACTGTTCACATACTTTGACCATTTAACCTTTAGGGAATGGCTCTTGGTCTTATATATCTGTGTTAGTTCTCTATGTTTATTGTATATCAGGCCCTTATCAGAAATATTTGATGCAAAAATTCTCTAAGTTAATAATTTCCTTTCTTATCCCAGTTATATAATTTTGTTCATATAAAAACTTTTCAATTTTATGTAATCAAAATGATCTATCTTATCTTTTGTATTGTTTGGTTAAGAATTCATTCTCTAGCCATAGCTGTGAAAACTGCCTGTTATGATTCTCTTCTAATTTGTTTTTATAATATGACATTAATATGCAAACTGCATATAATTTTTTGAGTTTATTGTGGTATGTGGTGTAAGGTGCTAGTCTACACCTAATTTCTACCAAAGTGCTTTCAATTCTCCCAGCAATTTTTGCCGTATAGGAAGTTCTTCTCCAAATAATTTATTTCCTTAGGCTTGTCAACTTTGAATTAGGGTTAACCCTATAGGATTCTGAGTTTGTTTCTCATTATTCCTTATCTAGTCTATTCTAATGTTCTATTTTTAACTGATACCAAATAGTTTTAATGATTTCTGCTCTATAGAATAATTTGAGATCTGGATGCTCTTCCTACTTCTTTTCTTTTCATTATTTCCCTTGAGGGGCCAGTCCATTGGATCCTGAAGATTAACTGTATTATTTTTTTAGCTACATAAAGTACTCCCTTGATAATTTGATCATGGATGACAACATGTACTTTGGAAATCACTTCTGATATCCAGATTGATCTTATTCCCTTTAATTGACCTAATAGAAACTGCTTTTTTCCATTGGTTAGCGGCTTAATGAACAATATGAATGGTGCACTCTGAGTTGGGATCACTGAATCTCAAGCAAGTTACTTGATTTCTGAGCCTCATCTTCCTCATCTGTAAAATGGAGATAGCAGTAACACCCCCCTACCAGGGTTGTGGTGAGGATCAAATGAGATAATATTTGTAAAGTGCTTTTGCAAACCTTAAAGCACTATATAATTGCTAACTATTATTATTATTAAATTAGCTAGAATAAAGAACTAGTACCAGCAGTTGCTGAAGTCCTCCTCAGAATCTCCATAAAATGTCTCCACTTGTCTCCTCAATTCTCCATTCCAGCCAAGCTGGCCTACTTGTTCTCCACGTATAACGTTCCATCTCCCACCTCCATCCCTTTGCCCAGAATGCTTTCCCTCCCACCTCTCCCTGGCAGAATATCTAATTCCCTACAAAAATCTGCTCAGGTGCTGTCTGCTACAAGAAATCTCTTTTGATACAGTGCCCTCTCCCAATTACTTTGTTTTTACTTCGTAAATGTGTTATCATTATCAGGAACAGTAGTCTTCCCTCCATCTGATTACAAGCTCCTTGAGTCAGACACTATTTCTATTTTGTTTCCTTGCATCTGTTGCAACAATTTGGCTAGCAGCTGCTGCGGGGTTGAAAGACCAATACAAGCCCAACAATAAGAACACTGCCAGCACAGGTTCTTTGATCTGTTTTACTAAGGAAAGCAACATTAAGGGGTTAACAATCTTATTTCAATCCAACATACAAATATCATTCTCTTAGTTCAGGGGAAAAAGCCAGCACCCTGAACTTCAGAGCAAATACGAGCAAATTATAAACATACATTATAAACAGACCAAATATAATTCATAGTTACCAAGAAACCATCAACAGCTGGGTGAGCCAGGAGGCTCTTAGAGTGGCTGCCCGGAGTCCCACACTTCCAGGAGTGAGACCCTCAAGCAAATGGCTCTGTTCTCTCTTTTTATACACTCCTTAGCCATCATCAAACATCATCTGAGCGACCAGAACTCAGGCTCCTGCTATTTGCTCTGGTCTTAGCAACTTCCCTTAGGACCCTGAGTGCTTCACGTCCACGTAGGCTTGGCACCTAGTAGATAGGGGTTTGGGCCGGGGCTTTGCACCTAGTAAGGCTCAATCAAAGACACTTAATTAATGTATCATTCTAAAACAGTAAGAAAGTCCCAACTTAATTGATACTACAGCAGCCCCATCTAACACATTGTGCCTGGCCCCTAGTAAGCATTTAATCAATGCTAGCAGAATTGAGTTGAATCCATGAATCAAACTTGCCTTTCTTCTAAGAGTCTTAAAATGTTTTGTTTTCAATTTTGTTTAATCACTAGCCTTGAGATAGTATCATTTCCTTCTATTTCCCATCTCTGCCATACAGAACTTCAGCTACTCTCCAAGCGAAATAGATTTTTGTGGGCTAGCCTGGAATCATAGCCATCATCTGTAAAATTATTTCTTTGGGAAAACGTGTTTCAATTTCCAAACACCTGAATTACAAATGAACTTTTGGAATGTGACTCCTTTGTTAAGCAGAGACCATCCATGTGTGAGAAAAGCCTTAATACCTCAGAAGAAGTTGGGGGCCCATAGCAGCTAATCACATCACACTAAAATGAGACCAGGCCCAGTGAAAATGGGCTTTCCTAAAAACCTATTGATAAGCACATCACAGTCAGATTTCAATTTCAAACCAAGAAATTAAATTCTCCCTTTTTCTTAGTATATAACCTCCTAACATAATTACCCACGTTTTGTTAATAGGTTATGAATTAAAAAATGAACAAAGCATTTTGGAAGTGCTTCCTGTGTGCCAAGAACTGTGCCTAAATCCCGGGGATTCAAATAGAAGAGTGAGACAGTGACAGTCCCACTCTCACAGAGCTTCCATTCTAATAGGGAGAAACAGCACTTGTAAGAAATTTCAGCTGCAGGGCAGATGGAAAGGCCCATTGATCCTTGGAGTACATTTGTAATTCAGGTGTTTCTTTATTCTAGCTAATTTAATAATAATGATAATAGCTAGCATTTATATAGTGTTTCAAGGTTTGCTGCCCCTTTGGACACTTCTGTGATTCTCTTGGGTTTGCATTACTCTGGGGTTAACTTCTTTTCTAATTGTGGGGAAATGCAAAGAAGAGTAGGTCCTTCTTCTTTTATTGCAACTTTCCACAAGGTTACCTAGGTGGATTCCTTCCTCTGATGAGGAAGGAAAAAAGTAATTGCCTATAGGGGCTGATGTAGATGCATAGGGAACTTATCAAACTGAGATGAAAAATACTTAAAGTTGAGGGAGCTAAGTGGCACAGTGAATAGAGTACTGCCCTGGAGTCAGGAGGACCCAAATTCAAATCTAACCCAAGACATTTGCTGTGTGACCCTGGGCAAGTCTCTTAACCCTGATTGCCTCCAACTCCCCCCCCCAAAAAAAAACAAAAACAAAAAACATACTGAAAGCCAGTTCTGCTTTTTTTGACCTTGTACAAGTCACTTCACTTTCATCAATGCTGTCACTATATTTATGAGAGTCCATCATTCCCCACTGGAAGTGAAAAAAAATTCCCCTAACATTTTCGGGGGTGGATATTTTATAGTCTGATGAAAATGACCACATCTTACCGGCTTACCTAGATTTCTCCTTAGAATCAATTTTATGTAGCCCTGAATGAGAAAGTGAGTTTTATCAGTAAAAATTGCCTTTTTCCAACCTTCAATACTCCCTATCTTTGTCTTGCTCACAAGGACTTTTTTTTTCTTCATAACAGTGGTCAGCAGCTATTTTTTTCAACTGTTCTTGATGGTCATCCAACTTGAAGATGCCTGTGCTGTACTGTACAAGAATCAATAACAAGCCTTTAAACTACTAGGTTCCTCTGAAAGTCCTTGCTTGTTTTCTGAGGATTAAGTAGATTGTTTTGCAAGAGTAGTTTGTCAGTTTTAGGCATTTTTTTTTGTTTTTGACCATACTTTCCTTTGCACTTCAGTATGACTGATTCTATTTCATTGTGGGTTCAAATGATTCTTGAAACGCTTCACTTCCCAACAACAGCCTCTGCAGTAGCTCTCACATTCATTGAAGTGAAGAGTTACAACTTTTGCACATTTCCTTGGAATAGTATCCATTCTTAAACACCACAGAATTAAAAACACAACACAAGAGCAATGAAATGTTCATGTTTGGCATGAAATCTAATACTCAACTGACAGAAAATTAACTAAAGGTAGGGAAACCAGTTCAATCTGGACTCATCTGATCAAAGTGAACCATTCTGAGGCAGCCTAACATCAATAGAAGTACCTACATATGACCATTACTGTCACAAAATGAAGCCATGTCAAAATTATTACCCTAGTTAATTCACACACCATTTTACTATTTGCTGGGCACTGGGGATATAAAGACAACGTAAGACAAGATGAACAGTCCCTTCCCTCAAGAAGTTTCCATTCTACAGAGAGGATACAAAGTGTTATGTATGAGGAACAAGAAGTTTTTCTGAACCAGAGAATACATGAGTAGGAGCAAGGTGCAATCAGCTGGGAAAGATCAGCCGGAGTCAGACTATGAAGAGCTTTAATTGCCAAGTAAGAGAAATTTGTAGCAATAGGGAATCACTAGAGCTTTTTGAGTAGGAGAAGTAGCCTGATCAGATTTGTTTTAGAGATACCATTTTGGCAGCTGTGGAGAATGACTTGGCATGGCGAGAGGTGGGAGACAAATTGGGAAGCTATTGATACATTCTAAGTAAGAAGTGATGAGGGCTTGAAATAATGTTCTGGCTGTATATGTGGCGAGAAGGGGACAGATGTGAGAGATGTTTCGGAGTTAGAATGGATAGACCATGACAACTGATCAGATGAGTAGTGAAGGAGAAGGAAGAGTCTAGAACGATTCTAAGGTTGTGACCCTGAGTCATTAGGAAGACGATGGTGTCCCTAACAGAAATAGGGAAATTGGAAGAGAAGAGATTGAGGAGGAAAGATGAGGAGTTTGAGATGCCTATGGGACATCCACATGGCAATGTTCGGTAGGCAGTTGGTAATGCAAAACTGAAGCTCAGGAGAAAGATGAACACATCTGAGAGCCATCTGCGTAGAAGTGATTGTGGAATCCATGGGACTTCTTCTTGACTCTGTTTCTCTTGACCCATAAAGAGACCAGAACCATCTAGTATCTATTATTCTCCCAGAGATCCCTTTTGCAAGGCTCTATGGTACAGGCTAGAGAGAGTCCCTTATCGCCCCTCCAGGAGTTTTTCCATTTGCCAGACTCAGCAGTGCCTGTGTACCTCTAGCTTCCCTGTTGCCTTCTTTAAAAATTAAATCAAAGGGACTTTACTGGGAGTTGCCTTGTGTCCTTCCAAGTATATCTAAGGACCAGAGACTTTAAACCTGAAAGGGCATTTAGACGTAATATAGTCCAACCCTCTCATTGTAGAGGATTGATCAAGGGAGTAATCTAGTTTGTATGAATCCAGAACTCAAGTTGCTGGAACATGGATGATTATCCAGACCTTCAGTAAAGCCCTCCAAGAAGGGGGACCCCACCACCTCCTGTGGTAGCCCATTCTACTTGGGGACAGCTCATTGCTCCTTCTTCAGCCTTCTGATACCAAGCAAGAAGAAGGCTAAGATCCCAAATTCTTCTTCTATTTGTCCTTCAACATACCTGAAGACAGCTATCACAAATACAGTGTTCTACTTTACATTAGAAAAAGGGAAAACTCCCCTTTCTGAAGGCAGAGGGACTTCAATTTTAATAGCATTTCTAGAGTTAATCCATAACTAGTCCATCCTACTAACTCCCAACTTCAGCTTTGGGGGGTTAACTTTAATGAAAATGTAGATCACAATCACCAATTTGAAAACTACAGAGATTCCTCCCTTCTTCTGGCAGAATAAGATCCCACTCAGTCAAGACTTTGGTCTGTTATAGTTTGGGGCAGCTAGGTTGTGCATTGGATAGAGTGCTGAGCCTAGAATCAGGAAGACCTGAGTTCAAATCTGGCCTCAGACACTAGCTATGTGGCTCTGGGCAAGTCACTAACCTTGTTTGTCTCAGTTTCCTCATCTGTAAAGTGAGCTAGAGAAGGAAATGGCAAACTTCTCCAGTATCTTTGGCAAGAAAAACCCAAATGGGGTCACAAACAGTCAGACACAACAGAAAACGACTCAACAACAACATCAATTAGCTCTTTCAATGAGCCTGGTGCACCAGCACCACTGACTTACACAGTGCAGAATCTGCTGATTCATGGTATTCTGGCCTATCTACTGGCCTGTGTCTTGTCTTCCAGGTCTTAATCCATCTGATTCTATTCAGTAAGTCCCAAATTAAAGCCAAGTTGGATTCTTTACCATTTAATCGACCACTCTCAGGTGACTAATATTTGGAAAACCATTTCCAATATCTTAAACAGTTAAGTTCCTGACTCTTGTGGTTGTCACCAAATTCAAGAATGATCCCCAAAGGTGATACTTTATTGTGAATTCTGTGAATAGAAAACAGAGAACAGTTTGATTTATGCTGGTATGTGTTTGGAACAGGGAGGAGGTTGAAGTAGATCATTTAAATAGATTTTTCTTAATTGCAGTCTGGCTTGTGACTTCAGCATTCAACCTAAATTGCTTTCTCCAAAGTTCCCCACGATCTCTTTTAGTCACCAAATTTAATGGCTTCTTCTCAATCCTCACCCTTCTTGACCCCTCTGTGGCATTACTACTAGTGAATTCCCTCTTCTCTTGGATATTCTTCCCTTTGGGCTTTTGTGACATTGCTCTCTTCTGGAAGGGACTCCTCCTTCTCTGAACCTCATACAATCCCTCTCTTTTTCAGGATACAATTCAAAAGCACTGCCCTCTATGTGAAGCCTTTCTAGATCCTCCCAAGGGCTAGTGCCTTTCATCTCTAGCCACTTTGTGTTTATTCATATAAATTCGTTTAAATCCTGGTTGGTCAGCACATTGATCAGAATTAAGTCTTTCAACATTGCCTTTACGATGCTATCATTGTTGTAGAAATTGTTCTCCTGCCTCTACTCACCTCATTCTGCATCAACAATTCATTTTCCCAGGTTTCTCTAAAACTATCCCCTTCATCGTTTCTTATAGCATAACAATATTCTATTACATTCATATGCCATAATTTTTTCAGCTATTTCTCAATTTATGGGTACCTCCTTAGTTTCTAGTTCTTCTCCACCACAAAAAGAGCTACTATACTTTTTTTGTACACAGAGGCCCTTTCCCCTTTTCTTTTATGTCTCTGGGGTATAGACCCAATAGTGGGTAATAATGCTGGGTCAAAAGGTAGGTACAGTTTAATAGTTTTTTGGGCATAATTCCAAATTGTTTCCCAGAATGACTGGACTAAATCAAAGCTCCACAAATAGTGTATCAAATGTGCCTGTTTTCCCACAGTCCCCCCCAACGTTAATCATTTTCCTTTTCGATCATCTTTGCCATTGTGAAGGGTGTGTCACATAGAGTTATCATACAGAAGCTATCTATGGAATAGTTTATAAAATAGCTCCAGCCTTACTTCTTACACTAAGATTTATGATTCTATGAAGAAATCTACCCAGGGCAGACTCCAAACATATGTGTGTATGTGTGTATACACACGTGCACATATATATACACACACATATGTGTATATACACATGTATTATGTATAAATAGTGATCTATATATAAATCATAAAATTAAAGGCAAATAGGAGCTCTTTCAAGTGATATATTAAGGGAAGGATTCATGACCAAACATGGGTTAGAGGTAATTGTGAGAGATGAAATAGACAATTTTGATTATTTAAAATTCAAAATTTTAATTAAATTAAAAAGAGAGACAGTGCAGGGCCTCTTAAACTTTTTCCACTGGCAGCCCCTTTAGCACTTCTTAAACTGTGGGTCACGACCCTGGATAGTGGATAATGGATAGTGGACTGGCCTCAGAGTTAGAAAGACTTTGGTTCACATTCTGTCTCTGATATATACTGACTATATGACCCTGGTCAAGTCATTTAATTTCTCAGTGCCCCAGGTAGCTCTCTAAGAGTATAAGATGAAGGTCAGGTGCCAGGAATTCTCTAAATCAATGATGTTGCAGGTTTGGGCCACAAATTAAATTAGAAAGCTTTTACATGAACAAGATTTGACACTAGAATAAAAATAAAAACTCTAAGTTGAGGAGATATCTCCAATTAAAGTCTGATATCCCAAATACACAAAGAATTGACACCCACGTATAACACTAAGAGCTTTTTTCTCTAAAGGATGAATGCTCAAAAGACATGAAAAAGTTTCAAAAGAAGAAATGCAAATGCCAGCAACATTATGAAAAATACTCTTAATCACTAATAAGAAATACAAAACAATTCTGAAATATCAACTCGCACCCCTCCAACTGTCAATAAGAATAAAAGATGGAAATGGAGGGTTTTAAAGGGGCTGCAAGAAGACAAGCAGGCACACTACCATGCTGTTGGAGGAGCTATGAATTACTCCAACTGAAAAAACAATTTGGAATTGGGAGAAAAAATGATCAAGCTGAAAAAAATAAAAGCAATTTCTTTTGGAAATGATCAAGTTGCTCATACTGTGTGACGCAGCTATCCCAGTGCTGAGCATTTCCTGCCAAGGAGCTCAAAAAGGATTTTCATATATACAAAAATAGCCACAGTGAATTGAGTTAGTTAAAACCAGAAACAAAGTAAATATCCACTGACTGGGGAATGACTGAAAAAACCACCATTTTTAAATGTAATTTTTTATGGTGCTTGACGAATAATAAGGGGCCAAGGTGTTGAGTGGTTTCAGTTTCCAACTCTTTGTGACCCCA
This sequence comes from Trichosurus vulpecula, assembly GCF_011100635.1. Classification (NCBI taxonomy): domain Eukaryota; kingdom Metazoa; phylum Chordata; class Mammalia; order Diprotodontia; family Phalangeridae; genus Trichosurus; species Trichosurus vulpecula. The sequence continues at coordinate 6,171,560 of NC_050582.1, read as the reverse complement.
TTTGGCGTTTTCTTGGCAAAGATCCTAGAATGTGTTTGCCATATCCTTCTTTAGCTTATTTTACAGATAAGGAACTGAAGCAAACAGGGCTCAGTGACTTGTCCAGGGTCACGCAGCTGGTAAGTGTCTGAGGCCAGATTTGAACTCAAGAAGATGAGTCTTCCTGACTTCATGCCCTGCATTCTGTCCACTGCAGCACCACCTAGCTGCCCAAGTTGTCAAGAAAGAACTACAACATAAATTAAAAGAATACTAGAGGGCAATAGAAATCCAATCACTTTCCTTGATCAATATCATTTCCAGATGACTAATGTTGAAACACTTCCTTCTTCCCACAGAGAGATGATGGAAAGGAAATAGGCAATGAAAGCAGAGCTAGACAATATGCCTGATGACTACAGTAACATATGAAAACAATCCGAGAAGAAAACAGAAATCAAGTGTCATGATCAGCACTGATTCTAGACAAGTCGTGTAGGAACATGTTTCCTCTTTGCAATGAGGCAATAGACCAGAGGTCAGGCAGGTTACTTCTTCTGTCACTTGTGATGACTGTCACGAAAGATTTCACTCATCTGTATGTTTGTTGGAAACTGATTGCAGTGTAGATGTGTTAATGAAACTTTGAGAGATAATGTCACATTCACTTCAGGACTATTTTCCCAAGAATAGAGAGGGCCTTACAACACAAGGAAGAGCAAAAAAAATGAAAGGAGACTAGGAGGGATGGTAAGTTTTTAGCAAGTTTGAGCAAGAGTTGAATGAAGGGTCCCTGCCAGGAGCAAAGCAATCCTGACTTGAACAAAGAGAGAACAAGAAACTGTTCATTGATTTTCTTCCCTGTTGAGTAGAGCATCTGTAGGAAGCCAGCAGATGGCATGGAGTGGGGAGGAGGAGTGAAGGGCTGAGAAGCCCAAGGAATACAAATCAGTCATTTTTATGGCAGCCTTGCTGGGAGTTTGATTGCAATGGCAGACGGCTAGTGTTTTTTCGCATGTGTTTGATATCTTTCTTTGGGGAACCAATTTGTTGGGAGATTTTACCTTGGACATTAAGATGATACACAGAGCTCCAGGCTCTCAGTAGGGCTTTGAGGCCTAGCCTTGTAATGGGCTCAGGCAGAGTTCTCAGTTTCTCTGCTTACTAGAAGGCAGAATAAGTAGCCTGGACCTTCAGCTCAACTGAAGCAAACACAGAAAAGTCATCTTCAGCCACCCACTCCATCACTAGGTTTCAATAAAACAGAGCAAAAGGACTTCAAGAAGCATTTGTTAAGTGCCTATCATGTGCCAGGCAGTGTTCTAGTGTCCGTGAACTTTAGAGGGACTGATTGCTCTGCCAGCAGAGAGAGACGGGATTCAGTGCCTTCTCTAACCCCATGGAGGCTGTACAAGGTAATGAGGCTGGAGAGACAAAATGAAATAGCCCCTTGCCCTGACATTCTATTATTACTTCCTGCAGTCTCCCCTCCAGGGCCTCACTCAACAACCCAGTGGAAATTAGGCCTCTCTTCCTGGCTCCCCCCTCCTCAGCTATTTTGCTGGGAACCAGGCCAGCACAGCATTTCCTGCAGTCTCTTCTCCTCTGGCCTCCTCAATCCTGTTTCTAGCATTCTTTTGTGTTACCTTCCTCCATCAAGGAAGGCTCCTTGAGGGTCAGGACTGGCTGACTTGCCTGCATTCATAACCACAGAGTAACAAAGCTCTACCTATTCATGCACAGAAAGACATAAACCCAAAACATGCCAACTGGGAAGGGAGCTCCACCAATGGAGGGGGAATGGGAAGGGGGCAACCAAACTTCCTCCACCATTGCAGAAAAGATACTATTGAGAGACAGTAGTTGAACAGTGCTTTGGATGGAACCACGAATGCCAGGGAATGGAGGGGTAGAAGATGAGAATCCAGGCACGGGGCAGAGCCTGTACAGAGCCGCAAAGGTGGGGAATGGAATGGCATGTATGTCATGGCTACTTTGATAGAACAGAGTGCAGGAGAGGAAGTAATTGGAACTCTGACTGGAAAGACAGCCTAGAGCCCAATTGTCAACATCTCTGAATGCCAACCAGAGTTTGTCATGCAACCTAGAGCAATAGGAAACTAGAGAAACTTCTTGAGCAAGAAAGTAATGTGGTCATAGGCATGGCTTTGGAAAAATCATTTTGGCAGTGTGGAGGGCAGATTGGAGGGGGAGGCCTGGAAGTCTTTTCTTTCTTTAACTGTCATTTATTTAGCATTTTACATGCATTGATTCATTTGATCCCCACAATATAAAACCTGCAGTTTTTGTAAAGCACTTTTATTATCAATCAACAGGCATTTATGAAGCACCTATTGTTCCAGGCACTGTGATAGGCACTAGGGATCTAAAGATAGATATGAAACAGTTCCTGCCCTCAAGGAGGTCACAGTCGGTCCGAGGAGACAACACGTACATGTTTTGTTAATGAAACCCAAGTGCTATTTATTGTTATGTCCATTTACAAATGAGGAAACAAGCTGAGGTTAAGAGACTGATCCAGGGTCACCCAGCTAGCATCCTTTGTTATGATAACAAGGTCTTCTGGCACCTCTCATTAATCTTCCCTTCCTACCAAGCAATTGTTCATATGCATATGGACAAACTGGGATTCTAAAGATGTCCTAATACCTAGAGCAGAGAAATGGACCATCAGACAACAATATAACACATACATTGATTATATCCCCCAAGATCCTTTTCCCCATCAGTTGTCAGGGCTATATGATTCTGTGTGTATGGTGTTGAGTACCCAGCAGTCTCAACAACTGAAAAAGTCTTCCTAGCCCTTTCCCCTAAATATTTCAATCAAAAGCCACACTGTCTTTTATTGGATTAAATATCATATACACAGCCAACTCAAGTTGCTTAGTTTACATTGAAATGAACGAGGCTCAATGTATAAAGCATCATCAGTCAGCCAGCTGTTGGATTGAGGAGCCAGTGTGGGAGCCAGCAGAGCTCCCTGCCTTCCAGTGGGGCAAGAGTGAGAGAGGAGGAAGGGCATGGAGCAGGACTCTGTGGGATAGCACAACTTTCCCTCTGGGAGGCTGAGGCTGGAAACGTGGGGAAGGAGACACGGCACAGAGTTCTCAGCTGGTGTTCTGGCCTCAGCTATGCTGCTCCTGCTAAAGGTCTCAGCCCTGGGGAGGCTGCTGAGGAAGCAACACCCCCCTCTTGCCTGCCTCTAAACCCCAGATGTTGTGAGTGTTCAGGAGTAGGCAGGTGGGCCAAGGGGGTGGGGGACCTAGAGAATGAGCTGAGGGTGGCATGGGCTAAAGGAGTCCCCCAGAGCCCATTTGGTACCCACCTCCTGGCACTGAGAGCAAAACTGGTGTTGGAGGTGGGAATGGGGGAGTATATCCTCATTGCTGCTCTCAGAGGCCCCAGACCTCCAAAAGTCACTCTTTCCTGGAGTTTCCCCAGGATATCCAGCTGCCTCCAAGACAACCTGAAAAATAAGAGCTGGTGGAAGTGGCCATGAAAGTGGTAGGTCTGCCCCTTCAGCCCCAGAAGGCAATTTTGACCAAAGCGGGGACAAGAGCAAGAACCCTACACAGTGGTGACATGAAGATATCCCCAGATTGAATCTGTCTCAAAATGGAATTGGCTGGAGTGGAACAGCATATATTGTCCAGCTCCATGCCCTCCATAACCCAAGGGACCACAACCTGGAACATCCTTCCTGAGTCCCCGGAGTGGAACAGCATCTGTCGTCCAGCTCCATGGCCCCCTAACCCAAGGGAGCCCAACCTGGAACATCCTTCCTCGGTCCCTGGAGTGGAACAGCATCTATTGTCCAGCTCCATGGCCCCCTAACCCGAAGGACCCCAACCTGGCACATCCTTCCTGGGTCCCTGGAGTGGAACAGCATCTATTTTTTATATCTTGACTCTATTTTTTTTGAGAGGTTTTATTTTTAGTTTACAACACTCAGTTCTACATAATTTTGAGTTCCAGGTTTTTTTCCCCACCTCTGTACCTCCCTCCCCAAGATGGCATGGAATCCGATATATCTTCTATGTATAACACAATAGTCAAGTTGTGAAGAAGAATTATGACCAATGGAATGAATCATGAGAAAGAGGAAACAGAACAAAAACAAAAGAGAAAAAAAGGGGAAAAAAGGCAAGCATAAAGTATGCCTCAATCTGCATTCAGACTCCATAGTTCTTTCTCTGGATGTAGATAGCTCTCTCCATTGTGAGTCCTTTGGAGTTGTCTTTGCAACTTGTATTGCTGAGAAGAGCAAAGTCTATCAGGGTTAGTCCTCACAGAATCCATATATCTGTGGTTGTGTATAATGTTCTCCTGGTTCTGCTCCGCTCATTCAGCATTATGTCGTGTAGGTTTTTCCAGGTTGTTATGAAGTCCGTATCATCCCCATTTCTTATAGCACAATAGTATTCCATTACATTCATATACCATAGCTTGTTCAGCCATTCCCCACTTGATGGGCATCCCCTTGATTTTCACTTCTTTGCTACTACAAAAAGAGCCGCTATGAATATTTTTGTACACATGGGTCCTTTTCCCACTTGTGTGATCTCTTTGGGATACAACCCTAGAAGTGGTATTGCTGGGTCAAAGGGTATGAACATTTTTATAGCCCTTTGGGCATAGTTCCAAATTGCTCTCCAGAATGGCTGGATCAGTGCACAACTCCACCAGCAATGTAACAATGTTCCAATTTTCCCACATCCTCTCCAGCATTTATCATTTTCCTGTTTTGCCATTTTAGCCAATCTGACAGGAGAGAAGTGGTACCAAAGAGTTCTTTTGATTTGCATTTCTCTAATCAGTAGCGATTTAGAGCGTTTTGTCATATGCCTATAGGTATCTTTAATTTCTTCCTCTGAAAACTGCCTGTTCATATCCTTTGACCACTTCTCAATTGGGGAATGACTTGCATTCCTATAAATTTGTCTCAGTTCCCTGTATATTTTAGAGATGAGACCTTTATCAGAGATACTGGTTGTAAAGATTTTCTCCCAACTTTCTGCTTCCCTCCTAATCTTTGTTGCATTGGCGTTTTTTATACAAAAAACATTTCAATTTAACATAATCAAAGTCATCCATTTTGCATTTTGTGATGCTCTCTATCACTTGTTGCGTCATGAATTCTTTTCTTTTCCATAAATCTGATAGTTAAACTATTCCTTGCTCTCCCAAATTGCTTATAGTATCAGCCTTTATTCTTAAATCATGAACCCATTTTGACTTTATTTTGGTATATGGTGTAAGATATTGGTCTATGCCCTACCATTTTCCAATTTTCCCAGCAGTTTTTTGTGAAATAGTGAATTCTTAGCCCAGAAGCTGGATTCTTTGGGTTTATCAAAGAAGAGATTGCTATAGTCGTTGACTTCTCCGTCTTGTATACCCATCCTATTCCGCTGATCCACGACTCTGTTTCTTAGCCAGTACCAGGTACTTTTGATGACTGCTGCTTTATAGTACATTTTAATATCTGGTATGGCTAGGTCCCCTTCCCTAGCATTTCTTTTCATTAATACCCTAGATATTCTAGAACTTTTGTTCTTCCAGATGAATTTTGTTATTATTTTATCCAGCTCTGTAAAATAATTTTTGGTAGTTCGATTGGTATGGCACTGAATAGATAGATTAATTTAGGTAAAATTGTCATTTTTATCACATTAGCTCAGCCTGACCATGAGCAACTGATATTTTTCCATTTATTTAGGTCTGACTTTATTCACGTGAAAAGTGTTTCATAATTATGTTCATATAGGCCCTGGGTTTGTCTTGGCAGATAGACTCCCAAATATTTTATAGTGTCTACAGTAACTTTGAATGGAATTTCTCTATCTCTTGCTGTTGGGCTTTGTTAGTAATGTATAGCAATGCTGAGGATCTATGTGGGTTTATTTTATATCCTGCAACTTTGCTAAAGTTGTCTATTATTTCAAGTAGTTTTTTTACTTGATTCTCTAGGATTCTCTAAGTAAAATCATCACATCATCTGCAAAAAGTGATAATTTAGTTTCTTCTTTGCCTATTCTAATTCCTTCAATTTCTTTTTCTTCTCTTATTGCTACAGCTAACATTTCTAGTACCAAATTGAATAGTAGGGGTGATAATGGACATCCTTGTTTCACCTCAGATCTTATTGGGAATTCATCTAACTTATCCCCATTACAAATAATGCTTGTTGATGGTTTTACATAGATGCTATTTATAATTTTAAGGAAGGCTCCATTTATTCCTACGTTTCCTAGTGGAACAGCGTCTATTGTCCAGCTCCATGCCCCCCCACCCGAGGGCCCCCAACCTGGAACATCCTTCCTATGTCTCTGGGGCACCCTGAGGGAAGGGGTCACAGAGTGAACCTGACCTTGTTTGGGGAGGGGGGAGTAGGAAAGATGGAGGAGAAGCTAAGGAGGAGCAAAGGTTGCCAACATCCCAGCACTGCAGCCCAGTGTAGGCTCACTAGGGACAATCTCTGGACTAGCCTGACTCTGTTCCAGCTTTAAAGATCTGCCGTTCACTTCACTCAGATCCTCTGGCACAATTAAACAGAGATCCATTTTAAGATTAATAGTAATTGGCATTTCTGTATCACTTTACAGGTTATTTTATTTGATCCCTATTTATCCCGATTTTCTAGATAAGGAAACAGGCTGAGAGATGAAGTGATTGATTTACCCAGCATCACTTAGCTAGTAAGGGTCTGAGCAGAATTTGAATTCAGGTCTTCCAGTCTTCGGGTCCAGTGTTCTGTGTGCTATGGTGCCCCCTAGTGGCCTCTTTGGGGACAGCAGATAGAGGCCTGGAGACAGGAAGACTCTTGGAATTCAAATACAGCCTCAGGCAATAGCTATGTGACCCTGGACAAGTCTCTTAACCCTGTTTGCCTTAGTTTCTTCATCTGTAAAATGAGCTGGAGAAGGACATGGCAAACCACTTCAGTGTCTTTGTTGAGAAAACCCCTAATGGGGTCACAGAGAGTCAGACAGGACTGAAAAGTGGCCTCGTAGGGACCAAAACCCTGCACAAAGTACAACACTGTGCTATTTATCCCTCTCCACACAATCCAACTCCAACAGTACTTCAGCCAGATTCAAGAACTGAGAATATGACCAAGTGCTTTTCATATATTGTGGAGTTAGAACCATCTCGTAGCTTGCTCATTCTAAGTCCCGGCTCTACTGTCACAGCCCCCTGGGCAGATGGGAACATTGAGGGACAGTTGGCAGAATTGGAAGGGGAAAACCTTCATTTCTTCTGACTCTTCTTCAGATCCCCAGGTCTGACATCTGAGGGCTGGAAAAGCATCTCCCTGTCTGGGGGATTGGAGAATATGGTTTTTATTCAACCCAACTGTAATATTCAATGGCTAACTAGCATGCCACTTTCTATTTCTTAACCTCTGTTTCCTCATCTGTAAAATCAGGATAATATAGGTTGTTGTGAGGCTGCAATTTGCTAACATATCAGGAGCGGGGCTTAGGGATGACCGCTCTCACCTGTAACCTAAGTATGGGTCATTACACTAGTTGACAACCACCCAGAACCCCCACCCCCCAGCCCACTGCTTGACTCTATTAATTCTCACCTCTGTCACTCATCAATTAGCTGAGTCAACAACCCCAGTTTATAAAATAAACACAAGAAACTAATTTTCCCATAACTTTTCTCTGTCTTTTCTTTTTTGTCTGAAACCCTCATCTCATAGGCTTAAATAAACACAAGTGCTGCTTTCTCTACAATTTATCGCCAGTATAACAAACAATAAAAAGACCCTGACGTATTTCAACAATGCATCATGGTAAGAAACAACAACTGCTGATTTCTCTAATCTGGAAACAGAGTCCCACCATTCAGGTCTTTCAGAATGGCCATCAAAGGCTCTCAAAAAATTCTCTTCAAAATATCTTCTCTGCAGCATATCCACAAGATAAGAGTTAAGCTCAGTCTCAAGAAATGCATGCAGTCCCTTGGTCTTTTTACCTTCATCCATCACAGTGAACAGTGTCTAGTCAAGATGGTTAACAGTGTCCAGATCACAGCTAAACTGCCACTAGAACAAATTTCAAGTCCTTACTGAAGGTACAGTATCCAGTCTCTTTGAAGTGGCCTACCAAAGCTGGAATTACACTTCTCCTCAGCCAAAAGTTGTTCGGTCCCTAAATTGTTTAGCTAAGGCACATTCAGTGTACACTAATACTATATATAATTACATGTATCACAATGTAAAGCACCACTTGACAGACTAAGTGTAAATAGACAGAACATAATATCCACATGTATTACATTATATACAAGAAAGAAAAAAAATAATGCAACGTCAGCAAATAATAAAGGCACATAAAGCATACATGACACTAAATAAACATGAAATAAATCTTAATAAAGCATAATACAATAATAAACCATTGTGCAAAGTAACATGAAATTCCTACTAAGTGCATAAGAGCATAGAATACAATTACTAAACATTTGCTATCATTCAACAGTGATTTCTACTTGGTTGCATGAGAAGCCCAGCACTTCTCCCTAAATACCATAATTTCATCTAGTTATAGGCTATTGATCTTTCAACATCTGTAGCTGGGTTGTTGGCTTCCATAGGCTCACTACCAGTATTTTGAAGCCTTCTATATTGTCTCTTTATCCTGGAGGTTCCTACAGAGAAGGTGTTAAGAGAGGAAAATTACTAGCCCCTTTGTCTGAGCTGGGGGACTCCTCAGATGCAGACAAATCGATGGAGATTTTTTTCTCCAGTGTCTTCTCTACTCAAGGCTGGCTGGTAAACAGGCCTTGACATTTTTCGAGCTATCTCAGTGTAGAGTTTTGTTTTGAGTATCTTTTAATAGCTCTTTCATATCAAGGTGATAGATGGTTTCAGTCTCTAGCTGTCTCCTTATATCTACAATATGAATATCTTGATTTCTTTGTAAACATGCATGTGTTCTACATCAGTCTCATTTCTCCAACTCTTTTTCAGGGCACTTAAACACTCCTATAATTCCCTTGGTCTTATAACCATGATTGGTCCCAAAGAACAAGACCTCTCTCTGTTTTTCTACCCATTGACTCACAAGACTTTTTAAACATGTTGGCCTTCATTTTTTTCAAATAGTTATAACATAAAATTTGCATTTAGCAAGCCAGTCACACTAAACTAATCATGAAACAGGCAGCATGTGCAGTCCTCAACAACGAAAACAGTAGTTTTATGTCCGAGACATACACCAGGACAGCAAGAAGAATTTGGATTGAATGGAGATAAGCTGCTGCTTCCAGTAGCTCCCCAATAGAGACCCTGAAAATGGTCATCTTTAAGGGAACCTTTTGAAATCACTTGCTGGATCTGGATAGAGGCTGGGCAAATGTCACAAAGGATTCTGCTGCCCAAGGTCAAAGGAGAGCCAGAGAGCAAGAGAGACTCTGTTTTATCCTAGTTTTCTCTATCAAACATTCTGTAAATTTCCTTGGAAACACATGTAGCCAGTGCCATGACCAATGCTGCAAGGCCAGCCATGTCTTCCGGTGATATCCTTGTTTTACTCCTGGTGGGCCACTACCTGCTGGTTTCCCATGGCATGTAATCTCAGTTCAACACTGGTCCCTGCTGGTCACTATGTTGCTCTGCTGGTCCCAGTGGCTGCCTTCCAATTTCAGTCTGAGCAAACATAAAAGGTAAGTTCAGAGGGCAAGATCATTATCTCCTCCTCCCACCCTATGCCACAGCAGGATCTCTTCTCCCCATGTTCCTCACCTTGAATGGCTAGGGCAGTAGACTTGGGGTTCATTAAGACTTGGATTCAAATCCCACCTTAGACAATTATTGTATCTGTGCCTCAGCTTCCTCATATGTAAAACCAAAGAGTTACACTCAATGGCCTCTAATGTTCCTTCCATCTTTAAATTTCTGCACCTGTAATCTTGGACTGGTGAGAGGAGAGAAAGTACTGGTACCACTGTTAGAGACTGACATGAGCTGGAATTCTAACTCCTATGAGACCCTGGGCAAATCATCCACTTTATCAGAATCTCACTCAACATCTCTGAACATCAACGTTCTCTTATGTAAAATGAGGGTAATAACACCTGCCCCACCTATCTCCTTGGGTTGTCCTGAGGAAAGCTCTTTGAAAATGTTTGCTTCAAGAAGCACTAAGGAACAAGAGGTAAATTACCTCAGAGCAAGGAAGCCCTGGATTCCAGTCTCCCCTCTGGCACAGTGGCTTCATGACCCTGGGTAAGTCACTTCTTATTTCAGTAAAGCTCAGTCACAGAGAAGATGCCACCAACCTAGACCACCAGCAGGAGCTCCCTCACAGATCCATTTGCCCTGCTTGTCCCTTTGGCAATGTCCAAGGTACTGGTGTCAAGTCCAAAATCACATAGAAGAGGAGCTGGGAAATAGGAAAATAGTGTGTCCACCCTATTTGAGGCCTCTCCTCTTCCCCATTTTTCTTCCCTCCCCTACCCTCCCACCCTCACCCCGCTCTATCAGGGTGCCCCAACACCTCAACCTCTGGGTAAGCCAGTTCATTCCTAGATACTAGTTTGGACCCAAAAGCATCTTCCCAGACTACTGAAAGAGGAATAAGGCACTTCTCTCCTTCCTAGGCAGCTGGGTGGCACCATTGTGCACAGAGTGCTGGGCCTGAAGTCAGGAAGATTCGTCTTCCTAATTTCTTCCTAATTTCAAATCTAACCTTAGACACTTACTAGCTGCGTGACCCTTGGAAAGTGACTTAACCCTCTTTACCTCAGTTCCTTCATCTGTAAAAATAAGTTGGAGAAAGAAATGGTAAACCACTCCAGTATCTTTACCAAAAAAACCCCAAATGGGGCCACAAAGAATCAGACACAACTGATAAACACCTTAAAGACAAAACAACTCCTTCCTAATCCCCAGGTGCCTTCTAGCCCACAAGATAGACATGCCAGATGGTTTTTCTTATAAACATTTTATTATCCAAGCACATGAATTATGCCACTCCTTCACCCTCAGACAATATTGAGGGGCCCAATTCTCTTCCCCTCTGCCCTCAGGGCAGAGGTTAGGCTTGAAGTTATCAATGGGGGGGGCAGGGGTGGTGGGAAGCCCTCAGGAATTTGCTATTGAAAAAGAGAGACTTCGTTGCCTGCCCTCTGCCTTGCAATGGGGGTAGAGGGTTTTGTCCTGTTGACCCCACTGGTCATTGCAGGACTAGGAAGAAAGAATCATGAGAAAGATAACAGAGGCAATTTCTTGGGCCTCTTAGCAGGTGAAATGCTAAAAGGGAGCCTTTTGTCCAAACACAGACTGCTGCTTCTCCACGGAATGAATTTACTGAATGTCTCCCAGTGAAGGACAACTGGAAGGAAAATACTTGGTTGGGCATTGATTGTTGGAGAGAAACTATACTTAAAAACCCCAGGTCACCAGTCTCTGCCTTTAAAAGGAAATGCCTCTTTGATTTGACTCATAAGAAATACATCGGGCCACATCCAGCCCCAGACCAGAGTGAAGGCGAGGTGATGGTCAATTACATTCCACATCTTTAATGACAGGAACTCCTTTGTACCACCCACCTCCACCTCTATCTCCCAGGGCTTTGTTGATATTGTTTACCCATGATAAGGGGCTGTACCAAATAGCTGGGCTGGGAGATCTGATTCCTAAGACTGTCAGAAATAGCTATAGCCGTTGGAAACAATGACAGATGGCTAACTACTTACTGTGTAGTGGGATCTCTTCTCTCTGTGACTCCTAAAGGCAGAGGCCCATCTAAAGGTTCAGGTAAAGAAGCTATTTCCTGTGTTTTAAGGGAGAAGAGGGATGGTGTTGAGCATTCAAGAGAAGTATCCTTACTTGACGGGGAGCTTCTTTAAATAAAGACAGGCATAACAGTGTAAATAATGCAAGCGATTCTCACCCAAGAGTGAGCATGAGATGAGTGTCCATGAATCTTTTGTTACATCTAGGGATCCCAGATCCCTGTGCCTCTCATGGTGTGAACATCTTGTAGCCCTCCTCTCCCCCCTAGGATCATAGAATTCCCACTTGATTCTCTCCAGAACCAGTCTGTTCATTCTGCTCAGGCTAGTAGAGTTCATTCCAAGGGGCAGCCTTTGAACATCCCTGCTGTGCTCCCTTTTACTTTATCGTGCCCTCTCTTGTATCAGAGTGAACAGGAAGAAGAAACAGTTACCTAGTGGTGAGAACACCCTCCAATATAATCTCATACCTACTGTGTGAAACCCCTGACACAGTGTCTTTGCCCCAATCATCAGTTTATCCAGCTTGCTAGGTCTTTACCTGGTTTCCCTTCTTCTATTTGAGGAGACATCTTGGTTCAGCCTCACTTCTCATCAGTAGTTGAGCTGGGTCTAGTGAAAAATAAAATTTACATTCAAGTGTTTCCATAGCAACTATCTCAGATCCATCTGCTCTCTACTATAGACTGCTTTCTTATAAGGGCATCCCAGCCCCTTTCTGACTCCAACTGTCCAAAGATACTATATGCTATTAATTTAAGGCATTTTTGAGGGTAGATTTTTGACCATGACTTTCATCATATATACTGCTTCTGACCGGATGTCATGACTGCCCCTACACCCCCATTTCTGCCTACCTCAATCCTCCATATCATTCCTTAAGTTCTAGCAAAAAATGCCACCTTCTCCATGGAGCCTTCTCTTCCAAGCTCCTGTTAGTGTCCCATTTTGATCACCAATCATAGGCTGCTGCCTTGTGTTAGCATATTTCTCCATGTTCTAGTTCCCCAAAGAGACTTAGTGAGGCCCTTGAGGGATGGGACCATGTGTTAGGAAATCTCTGTATCCACACCCCTCAACATACATCCCATCCTAGAACCTTGTACTGTTCCTTTCACATGGCAGATACTGCATAGATGACTGAGTGAAACTGACAATTTCATTAGGAATCATTTCTCTAGACAAAAGAGGTATCACGACACATCTTTTGTAATTTATATTGTAAGATAAGAAAAAAAGTATTTGCTGCCTAAGATGATTTCAGGCTCTTTTGGTCCTAATTGGAATATATCAAGAAAAAAGTCCTATGGGCTCATTGTACTACTACAACATACCTTATCTTTATTATTGTTTAATTTTATTTTTATGTCATTTTTGTGAAAAGAGAAGATGTAAAGATCACATGTGATTAGAGTTAGAGGCTAGGATTAGAGCTATATGTATGGCCAAAGCATAACTATGAGAAATCCATGTGGCCAAGGCACACAGGTAGAGAGGCAACTCACCTCTTTGATGCTGCTGCTGATCCTTTTGATATCTTCAGTCTGCTCTCACTTGGTCTCATGGATACCATGTCATGTATCTCTGCTGGTTTTAGACTGGCTAGGTTTCTCTCTGCTACCTGCTCCTTAGATTCACCTCTTCGTAGAATTTGCATTCTTTGAAAGGCTTCAACTATTCTCTGGGGCTATTTTATAGATTGGCAAGTTACCTGGACGTTCAGCTACTTGGAATGTGATGGTTTTCTTTGTCCAATCTGTCACTCTTTCATTTTATTGGTTTATTTAATCCATTCAGATTTAAATTTATGAGAGTAGTTTAAATTTCCCTTTATCTTTCTAAAAGTGGGGTTTTTTCAAGTTATCATTTTTTCCTCTTATGCTATAAACACAGTACTATTTTCCTTCACTTACTTTACCTTAATCTTTTATATAAGATTGCCTTCCCTTCCGCTCACCCCAATACTCTCTGCTCATTTTTTATCTCCTTCCCTTTGGAGTTCTATATATTTGTTCCTTTTTCTCTCCTCCTTTTTATCTAGTTATATCATTCTTCTCATCCCCCTTTTCCCTCTCAGTCAAGCAGATTCCTCCTTCCTTTCTTCCCCTTCAACTAGTCCTGTTCATTAGTCTTTTAAATTTCATTTTTGCCTCCCCTTGCCAGAAATATTTTCATTATCCATTATCCTTTCTGTCTACTCTAGACCTACATTCTCTGGCTCATGATTCCTATAATTATTTAGTCTCTATTCTCTATATTCCTCATGCAATCGAAACTACCAAAATATTCATTGTAGACTCTCCCCTCTGAGCAGATTCTGCCACTGCCTTGAAGAGCCTGCCCCATGGATTTCCCTTTCCTATTGTGTGTTGTGCCCAGAACAATGCCAACTCTTGCATGTGTCAGAAAGGACACTGCCCCATGGTAGCCTCCCCCACCCCCAACCCAACTCATCAATGATCTATACCCTCTCTAGTTAACAATTTTGTTTTCACCTTGTGTCTCAAAATATCTTCTACTCCCCCAAGTGCCAGTTACCTGTGACTTGTGACTCTGCCCTCCCATTGCTGGACAAGCAGATTCCGCTAAATCCCCCAGACCACATGCAGCACAAGGTCCCCTTCTCCCATCTCCCTTCATACAATATTTTTTTCACCCATAGAAGCGTTCATTAGCGGAACCCCTCCCACCACCAAGTCTTCTTTTCTTTCTCCTCCTTTTCAGTCCTTCACCTTGATACTCCTTACCCATTCCCTTATAAGTTCTTCTCTTACTTAGATCACAGGGGTCATCTTCCCCTTGTTGCTTGTCCTCATTTTAACCCTTTTCCACTGTGCCTCACTCCCAGAACAATGCCAATTCTTGAAGTTGTGAGAAAGGACATTGCTCCATGGTAACACCCTCCCCCGAACTACATTCCTGATTATGTAGCTCACCAATGATCCCTACCCTCTCTTCTTGACATATTTTTCAACATTTGTCTCAAAATCTCTTCCTCCAACAGTTTACTGGGATTTATACTCCCCAGATGTACAACATAGGTCAGAAGCACATTCCTTTGAACATACCAAGCAGACATCTCACACTTCTTATAGATACCTGCTGCCATCTTAGACCAGAAAAATCTGTTTTGTACCACCTCTAGGGTTCTTGACCTAAAATCCAAAGTAATAATATAGTACTTTCATGGGAATAGAATGTAGTGCCTTGGGTAACACCAACTGATTCCTGGTGATGTGTATGAGATTAATTAGAATCTAGTATAGAATTTTATTGACTACCTCCATCTTCTGCTAGTGAGTCAATAGTAGGACTGCCTTAGGAAGAATGAAGCTTGAGTCCCCCAGGGTCCCTCCCTTGCTTTCTAGCTTACATCACTTCTCATAGTCCTTCATCATTCGACTTCTCCTACAATCAATCATTCAAAGACAAATGAGACAAAGATAATTCACTCAAAGTAACAAAGTTCATAAACACTGATGGCACACTCTGGTAGACACAAGCACTTCCATGTTATAATGACATGTAAGGTGTCAAGCTCCCTCGAGAAGCCAGCTGATTGGCTTTAAGTAGTGAGGGTCTTGCAATGGGAAGTTTGTCAGCCTCCACCCTTCTTCCTGATCCTGAAGATGCCCCTTTTACAGACAATGGGTTACAGCCATCCTCTCTTTAATGAGGAGTTAAGTCCATGCATTGTCTCATCATCCTCAGCAAAAGGTTGAGTGACCAGTCTCTATAGGGATGCTGGAATGTACAAGTGGTACATTACAGAAAATTTACATAGCACACTACATTGAATGGCCTTTGGCTTGCTCAGAGTATTTCTTATTTCCCTAAAATGGCTCCCAGAGAGCATTCTCAATAACCTTATCCCCTTCTGTACTAGGCAGACTGGAAACTGGGAGTATACTAAAAGAATGAAAATAATTTTGCACCAGAACTCAAAGTTATGAATATTCATGGTACTAATTTTGTCTTAAAATAGTATATCAATATGGTATAACAACCGGTCTGACAAGTGAAGAAAAAATTGGAAAATATACTTTGCAAACAGAGTAAAAAAACCCCTGTAATTGGTTTCTACTGGATCCCAGAAACACAATAGAATACAAGGCACCCAAACTGAAGACACTTGCCAAGAAGTCACAGTGTAAGGGCCCGAACTTTCCCTTTCCCTCTTGGGCTCATTCTGAGAAGACAGCTCTGCAGTCCATAATACAGAACAGACTACACACCCAAGTCCAGTTTTCCATTAAGGGTCACATCCTGGTAACCTATGAGTCACCAATGGATTCTATCCCAGAACATTTTGCCTGAACTGTGCCTGGCAAGCAGAAAAACCCAAACAAAGAAGATTCTGCTCATTCTCTAAACAAAGCTCTCCAGATTTCCTAGAAAGCCCTCTCTGTGATACAAAAGGGAGCCTTCCCCACTAGTTCCCTACCTAGAAGGTCCTCCCTATTCCTCTAACCTAAGGAAGTACATGTTTTGTTCTCCTGACAAGTGCCCAAAGCTTGTTCTCCTAACTAAACTCACAGAAGGGAGTAGGACACTCATTTTGTCATACAACCATTATGTCCCATAGAAAGGGGCCCAATGTTAGCATAACCCAAGAGATTCTATGTCATCTCTACCTACCAAACAGAAGATCCTGGATAAAAGAGGTTGATTTTCATTCTCTGTACACAGATTCTAAATTCAAGATCTGAACAGAGCTGCAAAGACCTGTCATGGAGGCAAGAGAGAATAAAAACTCCCACATCCTTTCTACCCTTTGCCTTAAGCCCTAATACTAAGGTGCCCAGTGAACATTGCCCTTGTTTCTTTCAACCTCGAAGTCAGAATCTGTAACATAAATACTTTGTTTTAAACAGCATCCTGACACCAAAAAGAAGTATAACAGAGTAGTGTCATGACCAAGAGCATACAAATGCACACAATCACGAGGAATTCGATGGTTAAGATGGGTAGTTGTGGCAAACTCTCTCTGTCAAGACATAAACAAATCCTGTGGTTCCCTGCAACAACATTAGTTGGCTCTCCAGTGACCACAGCCCAGTATTTCAACTGGAATACAGAGTGGGTAGCCAGAATACATTGAGATTTCAAACCACAACCAATATAAAGATGATCAACACAAGGTCCTGAATCAAAAGGGGTGGCTAGAAACTGAGAAAGGGTGACACTAGTTGGCACTGAATTCAAAGGGATCACAGTCTGCCGTTAAAACAGAAGGACAACAAAGTTTAGGTTTAAAGGTCAGATCAAAAGGACTTCTAATAACTTCTTGTGTATGAGGAATTATTTCCTGCCCTTATTCTACAGAGGCAAAATTTGGGGCTCCAGGGATGAAATCCTATTTATCACCTAACAAGAATATTTTACTACCTCATATCCTGTAATTAAATAAAAAAACACAAAATAGGACAAGAGACAAGGTGGCAAAATTGCTGGTTCTGGCAAACGTGGTCAACATGGTACTCATGGCAGTTTACGTGGAGGGAACACCACAAGTGCTATACAAAATACTTGAGGCTTACATTCCAGAGAAACATCAAGAGCTTGAAGGTTCGGACTAAAGCACAGAATGGATGGATATTGGCTAAAATATTTGTAACTATGGTGCATACAAATGCATCCCAGTTCAGATGGAGTAACTATTAGGAGGTTTTACCCCCATAACAGGAAATGTTACCTCCAGAATACCATCAAGAACTCAAAGGTTAGGACTAAAGAATAGAACAGATGGATGTTGGCAAATCCATTTGTAACTCCAGTACACACAAATGCATCCCAGTTCAGATGAATGCAATGAAAACTATGACCTCCAGAGAAGCATCAGGAACTGGACGGTTAGGACTAAAGCAAAAAATCAATGGATTTTTGGCAAGCCTATTTTTTTTCTTTATTCATTCATTCATTTATTTAATTTATTTATTTAATATTTTTAGTTTTCAGCATTGATTTTCACAAGAGTTTGAATTACAAACTTTTTCCCCATTTCTACCCTCCCCCCCACTCCAAGATGGCATATATTCTGGTTGTCCCGTTCCCCAGTCAACCCTCCCCTCCATCACCCCACCCCACCCCATCCGCTTTTCCCTTACTTTCTTGTAGGGCAAGATAGATTTCTATGCCCCATTGCTTGTATATCTTATTTCCTAGTTGCATGCAAAAACTTTTTTTTGAACATCTGTTTTTAAGACTTTCAGTTCCAAATTCTCTCCCCTCTTCCCTCCCCACCCACCCTCCCTAAGAAGGCAAGCAATTCAACATAGGCCACATGTGTATCATTAGGCAAAACCCTTCCACAATACTCATGTTGTAAAAGACTAACTATATTTTGCTCCTTCCTATCCTGTCCCTCTTTATTGAATTTTATCCCTTGACTCTGTCCCTTTTCGAAAGTGTTTTTGAATACCTCCTCCCCCATCTGCCCTCCCTTCTATCATCCCCCATTTTTGATCTCCTTCCTCCTTCTTTCCTGTGGGGTAAGATACCCACTTGAGTGTGTATGTTATTCCCTCCTCAGGTCAGTTCCAATGAGAGCAAGATTCACTCATTCCCCCTCACCTGCGCCCTCTTCCCTTCCTACAGAACTGCTTTTTCTTGCCACTTTTATGTGAGATAATTTACCACCCCGTTCTATCTCTCTCTTTCTCCCTCTCTCAATATATTCCTCTCTATCATCCCTTAATTTCATCTTATTTTTTTAGATATCATCCCTTCATATTCAACTTACCCTGTGCCCTCTGTCTATATACATATATATATATACACACACATATATATATAGATGCATATATATAGATGCATATATATAGATGCATCTATATATATGTATATATATTCTCTTCAGCTACCGTAAAACTGAGGTCTTATGAATTATACACATCATCTTTCCATGTAGGAATGTAAACAAAACAGTTCAACTTTAGTAAGTCCCTTATGATTTCTCTTTCTTGTTTACCTTTTCATGCTTCTCTTGATGCTTGTGTTTGAAAGTCAAATTTTCTATTCAACTCTGGTCTTTTCACTGAGAAAGCTTGAAAGTCCTCTATTTTATTGAAAATCCATATTTTGCCTTGGAGCATGATACTCAGTTTTGCTGTGTAGGTGATTCTTGGTTTGAATCCTAGCTCCATTGACCTCTGGAATATCATATTCCAAGACCTTTGATCCCTTAATGAAGAAGCTGCTAGATCTTGTGTTATTCTTATTGTGTTTCCACGATATTCAAATTGTTTCTTTCTGGCTACTTGCAGGATTTTCTCCTTGACTTGGGAGCTCTGGAATATGGAGACAATATTCCTAGGAGTTTTCTTTTTGGGATCTTTGTCAGGAGGCGATCTGTGGATTCTTTCAATTTCTATTTTACCCTCTGGCTCTAAAATATCAGGGTAGTTCTCCTTGAGGATTTCTTGAAAGATGATATCTAGGCTCTTTTTTTGATCATGGCTTTCAGGTACTCCAATAATTTTAAAATTATCTCTCCTGGATCTATTCTCCAGGTCAGTGGTTTTTCCAATGAGATATTTCACATTGTCTTCCATTTTTTTCATTCCTTTGGTTCTATTTTATAATATCTTGATTTCTCATCAAGTCACTAGCTTCCACTTGCTCCAATCTAATTTTTAAGGTAGTATTTTCTTCAGTGGTGTTTTGGACCTCCTTTTCCATTTGGCTAATTATGCCTTTCAAGGCATTCTTCTCCTCATTGGCTTTTTGGAGCTCTTTTGCCTTTTGAGTTAGTCTATTTTTTAAGGTGTTATGTTCTTCAGTATTTTCTGGGTCTCCTTTAGCCAGTCATTGACTTGTTTTTCATGGTTTTCTCGCATCACTCTCATTTCTCTTCCCAATTTTCCTCTACTTCTCTAACTTGCTTTTCCAAATCCTTTTAGAGCTCTTCCATGGCCTGAGACCAGTTCATGTTTTTCTTGGAGGCTTTTGAGGTAGGCTCTTTGACTTTGTTGACTTCTTCTGGCTGTATGTTTTGGTCTTCTTTGTCACCAAAAAAAGATTCCAAAGTCTGACTCTGAATCTGAGTCTGTTTTCACTGCCTGGCCATGTTCCCAGCCAACTTACTTGACCCTTGAGTTTTTGGTCGGGGTATGACTGCTTGTAGAGTATAGAGTACTTTGTCCCAAGCTTGAGGGGCTGTGCTGTTGTTTTCAGAGCTATTTCTATACAGCAAGCTGTGCCACACCAGCACTACTCTTGCCCCAAGAACCGCCAACTCGGACTGGACTCAAATCTAAGCTGACTCTGCACTCCTGCTTAGATCCACCACTTAATGCCTCCCACCAAGTGGGCCTGGGGCTGGAGGCAATTGCAACTGTAGTTCTGTAGCTGCCCCCGGTGCGGTGGCTGAAACGTGAACTCCTTTCACTCTGTCCCAGCAGCTTTTTCCACTAACCTTCTCTGTTGTCTTTGGTGTTTGTGGGTTGAGAAGTCTGGTAACTGCCACAGCTCACTGATTCAGGGCTCTAGGGCCTGTTACACCTGCCTCCTGGTCTGGTTGGTCCAGGCAACACCCATGCTGGGCTCTGCTCTGCTCCGCTCCCAGGTCCATGCAATAGACCTTACCCCGCGACCATCTAGGCTGTCCTGGGCTGGTGCCCTGCTTCCCTCTGCTATTTCGTGGGTTCTGCAGTTCTAGAATTTGTTCAGAGCCATTTTTATAGGTGTTTGGAGGGACCTGGGTGGGCGCTCATGCAAGTCCCTGCTTTCCAACTGCCATCTTGGCTCCACCCCCACAAGCCTATTTGTTAGCATCCGAGTCTTTATTTTTTTTTTAAATTTCCCACAGACACAATCCTTTACACACTACAGAGCAAGCTCCACAACAGTATCCTGGTTCCCATAGAGAATACGTGAGAGCCACCATTTAGCTTCGACCCTAGAGGTCTTTCACTGGGCTGTTCTAAGTACAGGACTTCTGTAAAAAGGAAAAGGGAACAAGCATGAGCAGATGTGGCCAAAGGGTTTTGTAAAGACCAGGCTCCTTCATGCCCTAGACCCAGAGCCAACTTAATTAGGTAGAGACAAGTGGAAAATCCAATGTCTGTGCCCATAGGAGTCTCATCCCATGTAACAAACCCTTTATGGTTCTTCCAGCCTTTCCGTATGGGATGTGAGGCTTGCCTCAGAAAGCTGGACCCTTCAAACCTCTCCCTGATTGCTCAACATCCTAGCATGAAAGAGACTCTCTTTTTACCTGCAGTCCTACTCTCTAACCTTCAAAACTAGTTTTCCTTTCCAGATTTTGCTTCATTAAGACTTTTTTTCATTTTGCCACTCAGCTCTTCTTACAGTTGCATCCTGGTTTCCCCAATCCCTTCCATGGCCACGAAGAAAATCTAGCAAGGAAATAGCAGGCAGATGATGAAGTAGGAAAGGTAGCATAAGCTTACCACTTCCAGGTGGTTTGACCATCAATTACCTTCTCTCTGTCTTAAATTTCCTGAAATGCAAAAGAGGGATAATAATAGGTAGCAAACCTACTTGTACCCACGGTGCACAGAAACCATCCAAGTTGACATGTAGGGATAAGTAAGAGGCATTGACCGCAACATGGGAAATGGGATCTCCACAAAAGCATTAGGAACTCAAAGGTTAGGGCTAAAGCACAGAATGGATGATGTTGGCAAAACCGTTTTTCCCCACAATGCGTCCAAATGCATCCTCGCTCAGATGGAGGCAACACCAGGAGGCTTTAGACACAAAGTGGATTTGTGACTGCAGAGAAGGATCAGGAACTCGAAGGTTAGGACTAAAGCACAGAACTGATGGGCACTGGCTAATCTCTTGGTCACCATGGTGAACACAAGTACATCTAGCTCAAATGGAGGCAACTCCAGGAGGCTTTAGCCACAAAATGGGAGTTTGTAACTTCCAGAGAAGGATCAGGAACTTGAAAGTTAGGGCTAAAGCAGAGAAGTGATGGAGGGTAGTGCACTTATTTGTGACCACAATGCACACAAATGCATCCCAGTTCAAATGGAGGCGACTGTCAGGAGGCTTTAGCCACATAATAAGAATTGTGATCTCCCGAAAAGAATAGGAAATTCAACGGTTAGGACTAAAGCACAGAATTGATGGGTATTGGCTAATCCCTTTGTCACCCATGTGCACACAAACACATCCCTGTTCAGATGGAAGGACCACAAAGAAGTCTGATCCTCAGAGAAGGGTCAAGAACTCAAAGGTTAAGACAACTTCTTAGGACTAAAGCACAGAATTGATGCAAGTTGGCAAATCTATTTGTTAGCACCCAAATCTTCGTGGTTTTTTTTTAAATTTCCCACAGGCACAGTCCTTGACACACTACATGGCAAGCTCCACAACAGTATCCTGATTCACAGAGAATCAGTGAGAGCCAACATTTAGCTTCAACCCAAGAGGGCTTCCACTGGGCCATTCTAGGTACAGAACCTCCATAAAGAGAGAAAAGAAGTAAGAATGTGCAGATGTGGCCAAAGGGTTCTGTAAAGGCCAGGCTCCTTCATGCCTTAGACCCAGGGCCAACTTAATTAGATAGAGACAAGTGGAGAAGCCAATGCCTGTGCCCAAGAGACTTGCATCCCATGAAACAGGACCCATTATGGTACTTCCAGCCTTTTCCTGTGGGACATGGGACATGTTCCATGAAAGCTCTCCCCAGGAACATCTCCCTGATTGGCCAACATCCTAACATTAGGAGGACTCTCTTTTTACCCCAACACCTACACCCCAACTCTCAAACTCTAGTTTTTTTTCAGATACACTGAGAAAAAGCTTCCTCTTCATTAAGATCTTTTCATTTGGCTGCTGAGCCCATCTCATGGTCCCTTCCAGGTTTTCCCAATCCGTCCCATCCCCCTCAACCCCCTGCCCCAACCACATCCTAAAAAACCTAGCAAGGAAATAGTAGGCAAAAGAGGAAGCCAGAAAGGCAGTATGAGTTCACCAATCTCTAACAGTCAATTATTCTCTCTGTCTTCTTCAAATGTAAAATAAGTGCCATAATAGCTGAGACCTCCTGGGGTTATTGTAAGGATCAAAGGAAGTAACACTGACAACCACTTAGCACACAGTGCTGCACACATACTAGATCCTTCATAAATACTTACTCCATCCATCTATGGAAAGTGACCACAGCCATGGACATCCCAAAATCTGGAAGTAATCTAAATGCTTGCCTCTAACATCAACTTCTCAAGTCTTTTTCACACTTTCTGGGTAAAACGCCAGCTTGAGATCCCCTGTCAAATCTCCCATGGAGTTGAGCCTAATGTTTGCCTCTTCCTAACCCCTGAATGAGATATACCAGAACCATCTCCACAATCTGCACCCACCCAGCAGCAGATGCTACTCATTTCCTAAGCTCTGCTGCAAAACCCAGAACAAGATACTGTACTCCGAGTGGAAAAGATAACCTAGATCTCAATGGAACCTCCATACCTTGGGATACAAAATTTAAGACTAAAGAACACAATAAGTAAAGACTAGCAAATGGATGTTGAACACTCCCATCCATCAGTTTTGAGTCCCACATCTTGTTTCCCCTGTTATATATACACAGAGTCTGGCTGGCTGCAATCCTCTTGGATCTCATACTACACAACAGACTAGGAAGAGGATACACCTCTGGGGTCTTCTATAACAGGAATGGCTACTGAGAGACAGAGACCAAGGGTCCTTACCCTCCAAAAGATCTGTCTTTCACCTGCAGGCAGAAGAAACTCACACTTTAAAATTATAGGTCTCAAAGAAACCCTCTGAAAAGGAATTTTACCCTCACCTGTGTCCTGGGGTCTCTTGTCTCCACATCCTCCATCCTTCTTTCCCCCCACCCCATGCCCCAGTAACCATAACAAACTCAGAATTTGAGAAATAAACCTGAATCATTTCTTGCCACTTAACACCATCACAGAATTCAAAATAAATCATAAAGTACCTTACTCTTTCCTTTACTCTCACACGATGCATTAATTGAGAAAATTTTGCAGTCTACCACTCCCTCACCTTAAGCTGTGTTACCTAAAGAATCATGGTTAAATATTTTTTCTTGTTTTCCCCCCTTTTTATTTCTGTGTTGTAGTGTGAATAAGTTTGTTTCCATTAAATAACTTACCCAATTTTTAATTAAGCCACTATTTTGTGATAAGGTATTTTTTGTTTGTTTTTCATAACATTTTTCAATATAAATAGAAGTATAATTGTGGTATAATTTGGTAAACAACATATGTATGTTCATAAGTCACTGGTAAACATATAAGATCCTTAGATAGGACAGACCACTGCAGTAGCAATTTGAATTTGAAGATCTTTCCCACCCATTAATAGGCCATGTGACCTGTTTACATCACAGGAAGCCTAAGACATATATGGTGGGAGGAGCTTCCTGACAGGAAAAGGAAGTTATGTCAAAGGAAATGCTGAGAGAGAGAGAAAGATGTTATGGCTGCTAATGGCCACTCTCATGATTGTTAGAACTGAACAGGCTGACTTAGATGTACTGTGAGTTTGTTTTTGGGAAGACCCCAGCAGGGGGTCGGAGAGGTTTGGGGATGGCAAGGCTCTGGGTTGTTATATTGTGTGTGGAATGTTTTACTGCTGGGATAGTCTGGATAAGGGCTTGTGGGATATGGTTCTCTGGTGTCTGGATAAATGTTAGACTTCTTTTACCTTCATGGAGAGTCTCTTATACTTTGCGATACAGAACCACATAGGCATATTCACGATTATCACTGATGTTGTGTTTATTGCCTTACTGACACAACCACCAATGAGAAAATTTTGTTAAAAACTTATTCATTAGTTTATATCATCAGCACCTATCAAAGTAATTCACAAACAAATCAAGTCATTGACCACTAATAAGAATTTTTGTGTATCCACCTAACACTGTTAGCTGAAACTATAAGAAACCCATGAGAGACCTTGTAAAACCAATTTAGAGTTGAAGATCTTTCCCACCCATTAATAAGCCATGTGATCTGCTTACATCACAGGAAGCATAAGTCACATGTGGTAGGAGGAGCTTGCTGAGAGAAAAAGGAAAGTGTGCCACAAGAAATGCTGACAGAGCAGTTAGAGCTGGGGAAGAGAGCAGACATGTGCTGTGCTGTGAGTGATTGTTGGTGGCAAGGCCCCAGCAGGGGGTTGGAAGGTTATGAGATGGTGAGGCTCCATTCTGTGATATTGTGTTTTAAGTTCTTTGCTGTTATGATAAAGTGGGCTTACTGGTTTTGGGAGTTGCTTGCTGCTTGGATGGGTTGGACTTATGGGTTATGGGATTTGGTTATGTGGTGTCTGAATAGATGTTTTACTTCTTCTGTCTTCTATATGGAGAGTCTCTCATATTTTGCAATACAGAATTATATAGGCATATTCACAATTATCATCAATGTTGTGTTTATTGCCTTGCTAATACAGACCTCCAGACTTCAGCCTTACCTAAGGTGGCCAATCAGGCTAGTTCCTTGGTTTCCTTATACTTGAGAATCAGAGCATTTCCCATGTTAGCTTCAGGGAAATACTGATCTACTGACCACTATTTGTTGGCTTGCCAGGCAGCCACCTTGGAAGGACGCACATGACCTCCCCTTGGTTAGAGAAGCTACACTGTCACTGAGTATCACTATTAAATATGCTTGCAAGAAACCCCAGGTAATCAGGTGGGTGCTTTGTTCCTGATGGGATCAATATTTGTAGTATCTGATAGATAATATAAACTCATGTTTGCATGCATTTGATTAATTCATTTTGCTTGCCTAGAAAACTTCATTGGGAAGTTTAAGTCGAATTAGTATTTCCATTGCAGTAGTTAGGATAAATAATGGTAAATCCATTTTGCTTGTGCCACTTTAAATTACATAGGTTGAGTGAGTAAGGTGTCTAGCTTGGAAGTTTGGAGCAGTGGGGACCTTGGAACCCAGGATTACAAGCCAGAGTGTGCAAGCAGCCCAGGAAAGAATCCCTGATAAGCCAAGGTCCAAGGATGCCAACCAAAAGGGGTTTTTTTTTGACTTAGAATTTGGTGGGACTCATGCTAAGCTGTGAACCTAATCTTCTTCTTCTAAAACTAGGTAAGAAGGAGGCTGGCAGAGAGATTCTACTCCCAAGGTTTTGGGGAAAATGTTTGTATGTTTGCTCTAAGTATACATTTAGACTAAATATTTCTGTATAAAAGCTAATCTGTCCAGTGGTTAAGTGAAAATGAGGTGTTTGCGGGCCCCTAAAATTGGGAGAAACATCAAAAATACAATATTGAGCTAATGACAGAAAGAAGAAATTCTCTGTGGAGAATGGATCTCTAACCATTGGTCCTTTCTGGGGAAATCTTGAGGTCTCTCAATCCTAAGGGTCCATAACAAAGCAACAGAAAGGGACACCTTAAAATACAAATCTGGTAAAATACTCAAAGCCTCCTAAGTGATGAAGCATCCCAGGGCTTGACCCTGGGATATTCTTTCCCATTAACATCAACTAACATTTCTCCCAATTTCCTAAAAAGCCTTCTCCCTAATAATACAGCAAGGATTCAAGTTAAATTACTGAATGTCTTCCCACCTCATTCTCCTAAACCAAGAAATACATCTCTTCTTCCCCTGCTCTATTACTGCCACATAATTTTCTATGGATTTCCTTCAAGAGGCAGGAAACCTTTATTTTTCATACCCCACTCCCACCCATGTAGAAAAAC
The DNA here is from genome assembly GCF_011100635.1 of Trichosurus vulpecula. Classification (NCBI taxonomy): domain Eukaryota; kingdom Metazoa; phylum Chordata; class Mammalia; order Diprotodontia; family Phalangeridae; genus Trichosurus; species Trichosurus vulpecula. The sequence continues at coordinate 6,145,117 of NC_050582.1, read as the reverse complement.
TCAATAAATGACTTTGAATCATTGTTAGGTGTTCTTCTAGGCAGAGGTGGTCCAGATCTGGCTGGAATCACAAAGAGTTTGGAGTCTGGCAATGGACACAGGAGAAAGGAACTCAGAAGTTAGGATTAAAACACAAAATGAACAGATGTTGCCAAACTGTTTTGTCAACACCCTATACCATCCTCCATTTGTCTTGCTACCACCCTAGTTAGGTCTCCAGAGACCACTGCCCATGGTTCACCTGGGATTCAGGATGAGTAGTTGGGATTCCTCTTTATATTAAGCATCCCAACAGCATAATGCACTCCAAGACAGGATCCTGGACCAAAGGAGGTGGTCAGAGATAAGGAAATGAGAATCTCATGGCCTTGCCCACATGGGATTTCAGTCTGCCATGAAGCAATAGGACCTCACAGTTTAGTATTAAAATACAGAATGAATGGATTTGCCAAAGATCTTTTCAACACCTGATTCTTTTCTTCCCTTGCCTTTTAGCCAACATACTTGGAGTTCCAGTGACCATGGCCCATGTTTACCCTGAACTTAAGAGTCTTTAACAAGATTCCTTCATCTTTCATAACACCATGAATGCATTCAAAACAGTGTTCTGGATGAGAGGATGTGGCTGTACAGACAGATAGGGTTGCCATGGGACTTTAGCCACAAAGGGATGTCAGCCTCCAGGGAAGCAGGAGGACTACAAAGGGTAGGACTATGTCACTGACTCAGTGGATGTTGCCTAGCTGTTTGTCAATCTATCCTTCCTTTGTCCCCCAACCACCATACTTAGTTCTCTGATGACCACTGCTCCTGTTTCACTTAGAACTCAGAATAGGTAACCAAAATCCTTCCTTATATCATACCATCCAACAACATGATGATCAAAATCTGGATATGAAGATAGAAATGATTGGATACAAGGGGTGATGGAGAATATAATGTCAAGGGTGACACAGAAGTTGTAAGGTGCCTTTGACAGTAAAGGCGGAGTTGGGAAGAGGGGAGGGTTTGGGGAGAAAGTGAATTCTGCTATGAACATACTGACTTCAAGATGTCTAAAAAATATCTAGTGAAAGATATCTAAAAGGCAATTAGAGATATGAGCCTGGAGCTCAGGAGAGAGACTAGGGCTGTATATATCAAGCTGGGAATCATCTGCATGTAGATGATTGTTGAACTCGAAGGATCTGGTGAGATAATATGGGGGAAAAGAGAAAAGAGCTCAGAATAGAACCCAAGGGGACAACCATGGTTATTGGGCAGGACCTGGATGAAGATCCAAAAAGGAGCCTGAGAAAGAGTAGTCAGAGAGGTAGAATAAGAACCAAGAAAGATGATCAGTCAAATGAAAACCTACTGAGTAGAGAGCCTCCAGGAGAAGATGATCAATAGTGTCAGAGGTCAAAAAGGATGAGGATTTTTGACAAGGCCATTACATTTGGCAATTAAGAGATCACTGATAACTTTGGAGAGTAAGGAAGGAAACTACTATATGCCAAGCACTGCACTAAGTGCTTTACAGATAATCTCTTTTGATACTTATAACAACCCATTATTATCTCTGTTTGACAGTTGAGAAAACTGAGGAAGACAGAGCTTAAGTGGCTTGCCTAGGATTACACAGTTGGTAAATATCTGTGGTAGGATTAGAACTCAGGGTTTCCTGACTGGAGGCCCAGTGCTCTAACCATGTACTATCCAGCTAGCCCTAAGAGGGCAGTTTCAGTTGAATAATGAGGTAGGAAGCCAGACTGGAGAGCCTTTAGAAGAGAAAGTGGAAGCACCAAGTGTCAGTACCTTTCTCCAGGAGTTTAGCCAAGAATGAAAGATAGGAGGTAGCGAGTGAAGAAGGCTGAATTGAGTAAGAGCTTTTTTTAAGGACGAAGAGACATGAATGTGCTTGTAAGGAGCAGGGGAAAACTAGTGAGCCTGAAGATTATCAAGAGAAGATTAGAGGGGATGGGATGAAGTGTGAATGTGGCAGCGTTGGCTTTGGCAAACAAAAAGGCCTTTCCATCATCAGAGACAAGAGTGAAGGAGGAGGTGGAGGAGGGGTGGAAGGATGTCTGAGAGATGGGAAGTAAGGCGGCGGGGAGAAGAGGGAGCTCTTGGCAAATAGATTCCATATTTTCAGTGAAGTTTGTCCTCAACTGACAGGACCTGGGGGTGGGTGTGGAGGGTGGGAAGCTGGAAGGAGGAAAACATTTGGAATAGCCTTTGTGGTGAGCGAGAGGGAGAATCATTTGTGGCAGTGCCTTGCAGGATTGCCTTGTTGCAGTGAGAGCCTAATTGAGATCATGTAATGTAAATTTGTTGTAGATCCAATAACCCAGGTTCAGTAACTATCTCCATTTCTGTTCAGCATGTGAAGAAGACAGGAGGTGAGAGTAATCCAGGGTTGGGCCTTGGTAAGGCACGAGCAACAATAGGGCAAAGGGGCTAGGGAATCAACTGCCACCTCACTGACTTATTCCTCATTGCCTTTGAAACTGATCCAATCTATTGGAGGTCTTTGTGGGCATGAAAGCAAGGATGGGGGGTCCAACATTCAGTCTTAAATATCCTCTCATCTGCAAAGCTGGGCCTGAGGTAACATTGGCTTCTCAAGGTTTCCAAAGGAATGGGATGGGGTGTCCTAGAGGCTGCTGGGAAGTCTCAGGCATTCTTCCACCTCCATCCTCCAAAGAGCCAGGAATGTCACACAGTCAATAAGAGTGCTATATGATATTTCTTCAACTCCCTAGGTACTTAAGTTAATGAAAAAAATGAAGACAGCCATATTTTCTCAACAGATGCCTCCTCCAACCCTCTTCATGATTTCCAGTCAAGCTAAATTTGGCAGTTGCTCCCTTCTTGCCCCAGTGAAACTACTCCCAGTGCTTCAGTCTATGATGCTAGCTTCCAAGCAAATCTAACATCTGGTACATACACATAATAAAAGACAAAGGAAAGCCACGTCATCATCGATCATTATTATGTTATAAAATGCCTGAAATCGATTGCAGGTTTATAGAGGTTGTTTACATGGCATCTTTTGTCCAAAATCCACTTTCTAAACATTAGGCTAGATTTTTATCCTTGTCCCTTGAAAAAGAAAGTGTTAGCATTATTATAGCAAAGGGAGAGAAACCCACCTCTCCATCCTGGAAATAGTCTAGGGAATTGTTAAGAAGGCATTTCTTGGAAGCAGCTGTTTCTGTAGAAAAGCTTCTTGGATTAGGGTGGAGTGTGGGCTGTCTCTATGTGAGTAAAAAACAAGACCTTCACCAGGGCTCCTCCACCACTACCCCCCTCCCCAAATCAGCCTGTTATATTTCCTTTCATAAAAATGAAGGGAAAGTGAGTCCTGCAGCAGAGAACAATACAGCCAATGGGCAAATCTGCAGATGTACCAAGTGGATGTTGATGTGTTAGTGTGCTCAAGAGAGAAGCCCAAAAGGGGAGGGAAAATCCCTGAAGCAAAACCAAAAGGGGGAAAACATGAAACCACATAAATAAAACCTTAAACAAAATGATTTTCTACTCCTCGGCCAGTTTTCTGGTCAGAGGCCCAAGGAATAGCAATGTTCTGAGCCTGATGGCAAACCTCCAAAGAGACTGAGGTGCAAAAGCTGTGTGCTAGGAAAGTAGCCACCCTGGTTCACTGTCTCAAGTTATAAAGGAAATTGGCTTTCTCAGGAGGGCTGCAGCATAGTATGGGGGAATGAACCCCAGACTCGGAGTCAGAACACCTGACTTCTACTGGAACCCAAATGAGATAAGAGATGCAAAGCTCTTTGCAAACCTTTAAGGACCACCCAAATCTTTCCCTATTATGATGATCAGGAATTAGTTGTGTGACGGTTGGGCCGGGAAAACAGACATTCAGTGTCTTTATGCTTGCAGAACAACTCCTGACTAATCTCAGAAGAAAGATGGCAGTTTATGTGTCAAAATAGCATGGAACCATAGAATTGTTTCCTAGTCAATGTAATCAACAGTGAAAAATATGGAAATCCAAGCTATGAACAGCCATATGAGAAAATTCTCCAAATCACTTACAATTAAATGCCAATTAAAGCATTCCACCTCACACTCATCACAAAGATGACAAAAGAGAAAAACGACAAATGTTGGGAGGGCTGCAGGAAAACAGGCACATGTCTGCACTGTTGGTAGAGCTGGGAACTGGTCCAGCCATCCTGGAAAGCAATTTGGGACTGTGTCCAATAAGTTACTAAAAGAGGAAAAGAACTTACATGTATAAAAATATTTATAGTTAGTCAATAAACATTTATTAAATGCCTACCATGTGCCAGGCACCATGCTAAGTGCTAGGGATACAAAAAGAGGCAAAAGACAGTCACTTCATTTATAGAAACCAAAAAACTGGAAACTGAGGAGGTACACACCTATCAGGGAATGGCTAAACAAAGTATGATATGTGAACATAATGGAATATTAATGTTCCATTATGAACTAATGCAGAGTGAAATGAGCAGACCAGGAGGACAATTTATACAATGACAACATTATAGAGAGATACAACTTTGAAAGACTTAAGAATGCTGATGATACAATGATAAACCACAAGTCCAGAGGACTGAAGAGGAAAAATGCTCCCTATCTCCCTTCTTCCAGAGAAGTGATGGACGTAAAATGCAGAATGCGTTATACCTTTTAGGACATGACCAATATAGAAATTTGTTTTGGTAAAAAATTCATATTGGCTATGAGGGTTTTAAATTGTTCAATTGGAGGAGGCAGTAGGAGAAAAGATAATAAATTATTGTAAAAATATTTTAAAATACAATTTTATTGATATTTTTTGTTTTGATATTGCTTGCATATACATTTGTAGTCTTCTTCCTCAGCCCTCCCAAAGAGCCACCCCATGTAACAAAGATTTTTCTTTTCAAAAGCAAAATAGGAAGAGGAAAAAATGATCAACAAATCAATATTTCAGCAAATCAGTGAACAGTACTTCAAAATAATCTAACAATAAAGGGTATTCCAAAAGTCTTGGTGCAGTTTTAAACTTGATTAGCTTAAAACGTTACTACAACTTTGTTTAAAACTGCACCAAGACTTTTAGAACACCCTGAATAAGCAATGTTCTGCATCCACGGACCCTTCCACATCTGCAAAAGAGTCTGGGGGGCTGTGGGAGAGAAGAGAGTTGCTTTCTCATTCCTCTTCTTTGCAGCCAAGCTTGCTCTTCCTAATTTTACAACATTCATTTTCAATTGTTTTGTGGTGGTTGTTCCGTATACATTCTTGTAGTCATTGTATATATTGGGTTTTTTCCCCTTATTTGACTTTGCGTCAGTTCATGTAAGTCTTTTTTTCCTTCTTGATATTAATCATAGTCTTCATTTTTTACGGCATAGTAATATTACATTTATATACAACAATTTGTTGAGCTACTTCCTAATCAATTGAAAATTTGCTGCCCCCAAAAGTGCTGCTATAAATATTTTCATGTATATTTAACTTTTCTTTTTATGAATGACTTCCCTAGGGTGTATACAGTGGAATCTCTGGGTCGAAGGGTATGGACTTTTTAGGAATTTCATTTGCATAGTTCCAGATTACTTTCTGCTAATTCACAGCTCCACCAACAATGCATTAGTGTGCCTATCTTTCCACAGCCTTTCCAACATTGGCTATTCTCATCTTTGCCAATTTGGTGGATATGAAGTGAATTTTCAAGATTATTTTGCTTTACAATTCTCTTATTATTAGTGATTTGTAATATTCTTTCATATGGATGTTAATAATTTCCATTTCTTTTGAGAACTGTTTGTTCATATCCCTATTTCTCTATTAGAGAATGGCTTTTGGTCTTATATATTTCTGTTAGTTGCCTATTTATTTTTGAATACAAACCCTTCTCCCAGAAATTTGAGGCAAAGATTTTTTTTCCCAATTGACAGCTTCCCTTCTTCTGCTAGTTGCATAGATCTGTGTAAATCTTTTCAATTTCATGTAATCAAAATTATTTATTTTAGCTTTTGTGATTGCTTCTACTCCCTTTTTTTGCTTAGAATACTTCTCTCAACCATAGATGTAAAAATATATGATTTGCTTGTCTTCTAATTTTTTATAGTCTGGTCTGTAACATTCAGATTGAGTATTCATTTTAAGTTAAGAAATAAAGTCTTGGCCTAAGCCTACTTTCTGCAAGACTGCTTTCCAACTTTCCCAGCAGTTTTTATCACATAGGGAGTTCTTTCTTATGCAATTTATGTTTGGGAGTTTATCAAACATGGAGTAATTAGATTACTTCGCTCATTTCCTACCAGCTGCACAGCTTGGATAGGACTTCACCATCATCATGGCTCCCCAGGAAAAGGTCATCATCATCATGGGAATTGCATCAGCTTTGGTATTCTCATCTCATCAGTTCTCTAAGCTGCCTCTGCCCCTCTGATTGGAGGGCTGAGTCAAAATCACCTCCCAAAGCCCCCATTTAAAGAGAATTCAGAAGCCCAGCCAACTCTTTATTTCCCACTAGCCACACTGCTTGGATTTGACTCTATCATCATCATGCTCCCACCAGGTACCTTCTCTCAGTTCCCTCCTCCCCTTTTAAGCTTCTTTTTGTGTGTTGTCTTCCCCCATGAGATTGTAATAAGCTCCTTGAGAGCAAGGATTGTCTTTCTTTTTCTTATTTGTGCCTGGCATATAGTAGGTGCTTAATAAATGTTTATTGTATTATCTTTTTGTATTCTAATTCTCCCTTACCTAATCTGTTCCATTGACCTACTTCTCCACTTTGTAAATACTACCAAATGATTTTGTTGACTACTTCTTAACAATATAGTTTGAAGCCTGGAAGTATTAGTCCCTCTGTATTCCTGCCTTTTTATACTGTTTAACCCTTGATATTCTAGCTATTGCTCTGCCAAATGAATTGTTCTTATTTTATTGAGTACCATAGCTCTTTGATAGATTGATTGGTATAGGATTAAAATTATAAATTAACTTTGGTAGTAGTATCATTTTTATTATATTGGTACTACCCAGCCATGAGCACTGCATATTCCTCCAGCTATTTAACTTGTTTCTTTAAGGAGCATTTTGTAACTGATCTATACTAGTGCTGAGTATGCTTTGGTAGATTGACTCACAAATACTTTGAATGGGATTTCTCTTTCTATTATTGCCTCTTATATTTTGTTACTATACAAAAAATTGTTGATTTTTGTGAGTTTATTTTGTAGCCTGACACTTTGCTGAAGTTATCTCAATCAGGTTCTTTGCTGATTACCTATGATGTTCTAAGTAAACCTTCATGTCATCAGCAGTAGGAATAGTTTTGTTTCATCTTTGCCTACCTTTAAACCTTTAATTTCTTTCTTTTATCTTATTGCTATTGCTAGAATTCCTAGAACTATATGAAATAAGAGTGAGGAAAGATAGGAGGGCATCTTTTTTTTTGCTTCTTTGTTTAGATGGAAAGATTCTAGAGTATCTCTATTGTATATTATGATTGCTTTTGGCATTAGATAAATATTTTTATGATAATAAAGGCCTCTTTCTGCCTATACTTTGTAAGGTTTTTTGGCATAAATGAGTGGTATACTTTGTAAAAAAAAAATTTTCTGTACTTATTGAGATAATCATGTGATTTGAGGTGTTTTTGTTTTTCATGTAATGATGATGTTTATTGTATTCCTAATATTGAACAATCTTTGCATCCTCAGTATAAATCGAACTTTATCATAATAATGATTTCTTGGATAAATTACTGTAGATTATTTGATATAATTTCATTTAAAATTTCTGAATTCATATGGATTAATTATATTGGTTTGTAGCTCTCCTGTGCTTTATCCTTCCTTGCTTTTGGTATTAGGACTATATTTGTCTCATAAAATAGGTTTAGTATAATTTTTTCTCACTTTTTTGAGACTATTTTGTGTAGTATAGGTATTAATTTTTATTTTAAAAGTTTCATGCAGTTCTGTAAATAAATCTGAACCAGAAGTTTGGTTTGTTTGTTTGTTTTTTCCTTTAGTAGTTGTTTAACAGCTGGTTTAATGTCCTGTTTTTGAGATTGAATTGTTTGAATTCTCTATTTAGTGTTCTATTAATTGGGATATTTTATATTTTTGTAAGTAATCCTCTGTGGGTTTCTGATTTTTTAATGTGCAGTTCATTAATCTTCTTCTTTTCTCTTTTGTTAATGTATGTTTCTAAAGATGTAATTTTTCCCTTAAAGACTACTTCAGTTGTATCCCAGAAAATAGCATATATGTTGTTTCAACACTGTCTTCTACATAATTACTGTTTCTCTGATTTATTCTTTGACTCACTTATTATTTAGGATTTTATTATAAAGTCTCCATTTAGGGCTATGTCTTTTGTATACCCTGAGTTGATTACTGTTTTTATTGCATAATAGTCCTTAAAGCATATATTTAGTATTTTTGCCTTTTAGCATTTATTTGAAATATCTTTGTGCCCTAATACATGGTAAATTTATTTTAAAGTTCCAGATAGTACTCAAAAGTATGTATATTCTTTAGTGGTTCCATTCAAAAGATGCTCCAAGCCTTTCAGCCCCTTTTTATCCAGCAATTTGTTCAATTCAGGCAGAGTAAACTCCCTATCCCTCCTCTCCTCCACTCTTGGCTGTTAAGAGTTACTGGTCTCAGCTTATTATAAAAAATGTTGTGGTAAGGGCAAGGGTGGTGTGTTTTGGCAGACTGCAGCAGCAGGGAAATGACTGAGAGGATCCCAGGGTACAAGCCAATGGGTCATTTTTGGACCTTGTAAGAACATGGTGGCTAGCAAAGAAGGGGAGCACAATTGAGTGAGCCCTAGGGGTTAGGATTTTCCCTGGTTAATTCATGGGGTAGTTATCTTGTTCAGCTCTTCCATGTCTTGTGGAGACAGCTGTAATAGCTATATGTCTGATGCATAATTACTCTTATTTTGTGGGTTGGAGGTTGAGTGTTACTGGGCACTAGAAAAAATGTCTGGTCCTCCATCTTATTGATCACATCTACAATAGCCTTCATGTACATTTTCGTCAGTATCTTTTTTCATATCACCCAAATTTTCCCCAATTCCTCTCTCTCCCTCCCTCCAATTAATTTTGAATTTTCTTCAAAGACCCTTTATTGAGCATAATTTTTATTGCTTTGTGATCAGTAAAGAATGAATTTAATATTTCTACTTTTCTGTATTTTTGTGAGGCTTTTATGCCTTAATATATAATTTATTTTTGTAAAAGTTCTATGCATGGTTGAGAAATATGTAAACACCCTTCTGTTCCCACTAAGGAATTTCCATAGATATAACATTATTAATTTTTTTCTAATTTCTTTTTAGGTCCTTACCTTCTTTCTTGTTTATGTGGTTATATTTGTTTAGGTCTAAAAAGGGAACATTGAGTTCCCCCACTATTACAGTCTTATTTCTCCTTGACATTTAATTAACTTTTCTTGTATTTTTGGATGCTATGCTGTTCAGTACATATATACTAAGTATTAATACTGATTTATTACCTATGGTGCCTTTAAGCATAATATTTTAGTTCCTTGATTATTTCTTATGTATATTTTTACTTTATTGTTGCATGAAACCATGGTTTTTATGCCTGCTTTTTTGAGTTCACATGTAAAGATTCTACTCCAGCCCCTCATTTTAATTCTGTATTAATCACTATGTTTCAAATATTTTTCTTGTAAACAATATATTGTTGGATTTTGTTTTCTCATCCATTCACCTACCATCCTCTACCTCTTGGGTGATTTTATCCCATTCACATTTTTGGTTATGGCTACTATTTGTATATTTCCCTCAATCTTTTCCTCTTGTACTTTTCCTTGTCTTTATAAAAAAGTTGGTAAATTTTCCCAACACCTATGATCTATAAATGACACAATCTGTATCTCTGTTCAGTTGCTCCTCTTCTTTTCTTCTCTGCCCTGTACCCAATCACAAGTTTTTACCTTTTTTCTCTTCTTTCAAGCTTCCTTCAAGTTCCCTCCTCTGATGTTGGACATGGTTTTTTGCTTCTGACTACTCCTTCATCTATTATTTTCTCCCTGTTAAAACTCTTTAGCTCCCTCCCCATTTCCACTTATTTCCCTGTTGAGTTTAATGTATTTTCATACCATATGTCTTTGCACGCAAGTGTGTTTAACAAATGCCCTTTTCTTGTTCAGATGAAAGTGACTTTTATGGGATGCATGGTTCCCCCACCCTGTCCTCCATGCTTTTATATTCGTAATGTCGTATTCCTTTATAATGTGAGAGTAAATTCCCTCCTCTTCTTTTCATCCCCAGCATTGTTCCCTATATTTACAATTTCTTCTTCTAAGACCAAGTCCTCAGACTGTGTTATTTAACTTTCTCTATGACCCTTGAAGAAGTCAGGGTTCTGAGAGAACACTTGTTTCATCTGCCTGTATTAGCATGTAAATAATTCATCCTTGCACAGTCCCTTCATATGTATGTAACTTTCTATGTTTCTCCTATCTCCTGCTTTTCCATTTCAAAGTGTCTACTCAGCTCTGGGCTTTGCATAAGGAGTGTGTGGAAATCCTCTTTCATTAAAGGTTTATTTTCTCTCCTGTAGGATGATGCTCTGTTCTACCAGATAGGTTATTCTTAGTTATAAGCCTGTGTCTTTTGCCTTTCCAAATAGTGTATTCCAAGCTTTCTACTTCTTTTTAGTGATCGATGCCAAATTTTGTATGATACCAACTGTGGATTCTTAAAACTCTAACTTTTTCTTGCTGGCTGCTTGCAGTGCTTTTTCTTTGGCCAGAACTCTGGATATGGGCTATGATGTTCCTGGGCACTTAACCATTTTCTCTTCTAATTCTACTTGGCAATTTCTCCTTCCTTGCTATTACATTTTCTAGATCTTATTTTATTTCTTCCAGGTACTCTTGAGGCTAATATACTTATTAGTGAATTCTTCTCACTTTACTCCTTGGGCTTATCTCAATTCAAGGTATTACTTTACTGTGTTGAATGCTATGTACTCTTATCTGCAGCCTCAGTTTCCAGGTTTATTCTAAGGTCAAACTCCACTTCCATACTCTTGGATTGTGTCAGTAGCCCTGCAAGATCTTGAGTTCAGTGGCTAAGGCTAGGCCTGCCTTCTGCAGGAATTACTGGGCCATGTCTCCTGCTGTAGTTCAGACCTAGGCTGACTAGTTACTATATTGGGCTGGTGCTGCTTGCATGCTGTGTTGGGCATGGGCTGCCTGAACATTGTACTAGCCCTTTCTCCTGCTGCCCTTGGATGCCTGTGCTAGGTGCCACTCTGGCCCTGTCTCTACCATCAGTGGACTCCGCTGTGTCACTCCCTTCTGTTCTGGCCTTGGATCTTGCTGGGATGTTTCACATTTCACCTTCCAACTACCCTACTGTATCTTTGTTCCATGTTTATGGAGGATTCTGGCAGGTTTTTGTACATCTCTGGGCAGGATGGAGGAGTTTATAGCTGATTCCCTTTGGTTTTCTTTATCACTGTTCCTTCTAGCGCATTTTTAAAGCATTAGTGGAGTGTTTATGGGGGATTTGTTTACCTGTAGGTCCTAATATGTTATCATCTTCCCTCAATTGCCTCAATCCCCATCAATGAAGGGGTATCCTTGGAGAAGTATATCCCATTCTTGCTAAACATGCTCAAAAGACTTTAATTCAATTTATAGCATCTCTCAATCGAGATTCTTAGTCATAGTCTCAAAAAAATATAAACCAAGAAAGAAACTAGAGCCTGAATGTGAGATGTGGGTGACTCTTTCAAAAGCTACACTGAAAATCAAACTATTAGTTGACAAGAAATAGAATTAAAATCTGACTAATCTATTTAATTGTATTCTGATAAGCACTTAACACTTTTATGATACTAAAAAATGTTGTTTTCAATAAAATTGCCTTTATTAAAAAGTAATCTATTTTATGTATCATGTATATATACATGATGAACTCTAGAATTTCTTTCTAGGAGTTATGGGAAAGTTTACTGAAAGCTAGGGAATCAAAAATCGTGGTCTTCCTAAGTTAACTTGTATTTATGAAATTCTTACCATGTGTTAGGCATTATACTAAGAATTGGGAATAAAAAGAATGGCAAAAAATTGTCTATACCCTCAGGCGGCTAATTATCTAAGGGGGGGGGGGACACCATGTAAATAATTAGATACATATCAAATATAAAATCGACAGAAGGTAATCTGAGAGGGGGAGGCACTAGCAGCTGAGGGGACTGGGAAAGGCCTTGGGTATAAAGTGGGATCCTATGTTATTTGAAGGGCTCCCAATGGCAGGTTGTCTACTTGACAAGGACTGCTTCCTCTTCAGGGAAACTTGCTCTCTCATTTCTAGGAAGAAACTTAACCTTGTTTCTTAGCTCCAGGTGTCCCATAAGCCTTCTTTTGGCCTTTCTGCTCCTCTTGCCATTTTTCTATTCCCAACCTCCTGACATAGGGCAAGAGTCTCTTCTGCCTTGCCAGGTGATTTCCCTTCTTTGCTGTCATCTGGAAGCCCTTTGTGTGGTGTGGTTTGGTTTGGTTTTGAAGGGACATTACATTCTCTAGGACACCCTGGAGAGTGCTCCAGAAATAAGTAGGTCATAGTCCTGTTGTCCTTTGTCATCAAGTCCAATTTCCCCCTTTTACAGATGAGGAAACTGCCCAGATAGATTGTGATCACATAGCTATAGGTGTCTAAGTCTTTCTGACTCCCAATCCAGCCCACTTCACTAAACACTGGGCCATTTGTTGCTCAACTGTGGTTTTTGGTTTTTTGTTTTTGTTTTTTTAAGTCATGTCCAACTCTTATTTGGGGCAAAGGCTACTGGAGTAATTTGTCATTTCCTTTCCTGGCTCATTTTACAGATAAGGAAACTGCTCAGGGTCACATGGCTAGTAAATGTCTACATTTGACAGATTTGAACTCAGGTCTTCCTGACTCCAGGTGTGACACTGCACTGTGTCACCTAGCTGCCCGACAGGAAGCAGTACTGTTCCCGTTATCTGTGCATTTGGTAACAGTGACTAGTGAAGGAACGGCAAAGCAATTTAGGCTGGGCCTAAAAGGTTGGTTAGGCCACGAGCACAACACTGGACCCTCGCCGGAGGAGGTTGAGTTCAGGCCTGGTAGGCCCGGCTAGGCCTCAGGCCGGGGGGCGTGGCCACACTCAGACACCTACGTAACTCCAGGGCGTCCCAAGAACCCGGCTTTGTGAGCGCATAGAAGGTGACGCAGGACGCAGATGCGGGCGCAAGCGCAGTCCGAGCCAGGGAGAAGGCGGGGGCTCCGGACGTGCGGAGAGGCAGGCAGGCAGCCTGTCCGTTTGTCCACGGCTAGTCGAGAAGCTGGCCCGCGCACTGCCCCCGTGTGCCCTTCCCTTTCTGTTCCTCCTCCTTGCCCTCCCATCACTCTCTCCTTCGGGTCCTCCTTCCCGCTCCCCTCACCCGCCCGCCGACGTCGACCTCGCCAACGCCGCCATCTTCACCTTCGCCGCCACTGTCACCGTCACCGTCGCCATCTTCGCGGGGCCTCGCTCCCACTGTGCACGAGACTGTTGTCGAGCGATCTTGTGGGCCCGTCGCTGGACTGTGGTCATGCTTCTCGGAGCAGCTTACCTGCTGCTCACCGGTGGCATCTTCGTAGGCTTCTGTACCCTGGTGTGGATCGAGGCCCGGAAGCGATTTAAGGTAGCAGACCAAGCCGCAGCGAAGGACGTCGACACAAAGAGAAACAGGCAGAGAGAGGCAGTGAAAGAGAAGGAGAGGAAAAGAAGGAAGAGGAAGAAGCAGCAGCAGCAGCCGCGGCCAAGGAGGAGGGGAGGGAGAACCCACTAGAGAGAGAGTGTTGGTGCCCCTCCCCCCATTCCTCTGCCCTTTCCAGGAACCCCGCCCGACCCTCCTAACCCCCTTGCCCAAAGGAAAGGTAGACAAGTTCTTGTAGCAGTGATCCAACCTAGGAAGATTATCCTCGTTTTTTCTCTCCTTCCCCTCCCCCACCCCTCACTGGGAGACTAAAATAGGCATAGCCACCTAAGCAGGTACGTGGAGGGAGCACCTGAGGCCACTGTTGGTGGCCCTCTCCCACTCCTTATCACTCAAACTTTTTGCCTGTCCTGGTTCTCTTGCTATTCTCCTGCCTTCATCTCTCTCTTTTTTCCTCATTTCCTTTGAGTATGCCTTAAGCTTGCCAGTAGCACCTATTCTCTGTGGGCACTGCCAAGTAGTTCTCCAGGTTGCTGAAGCCAACCCTCAGGAACACTGAGTTGTGTTCTTAGCACCTGGATGCTTGGGGGTTAGGGGGAGGCTCTCGTATGTAAAACAGCCCTTTGTGGCTTGACATTGCCTGCTTCCAGCAGGCTCCAGTAATCAAAGCCTAGAAATTAAAGTAGGTAAAGTAGGTAACCTTGAAAAGGTTTTCTGTGAAGAATGTATTTCTTTTTGAAAATCAAGCCACTTTTCTTAGTTAACAGGCAGGATGGCCTTCCCTTGGAGAAAGTCTTTTTAAATGTGTTTAGTTTTAAGTAAACTAAGTTTTCTTGAAACTTCTTTTTCATTTGGTTCCATTCTACAACGGTGCCCAAAGATAGATTTGAACAATGAGACAGTAAGGAGGAAAACCCTACTAGCAGGCTGGGTTGGTTTTGGATGTCAAGGAGAATAGCGTAATAACTTCATTGGCCTAGTAGATGTTCATTTGCTCCTCACTGCTTCTGATGCCACTCTTTCTTATATAGTATAAAGAGTACTTAAATTAGTGAGATAACATGTTTAAAGCCTAATTCTGCTGCTGGTTAGTTTGAGCATGGCCAAGTAACTGTTAATCAGGGTAGGAGCCTTTGGTTTGTTCTTCAGTGAAATGGGGACAATTTTTGCTTAACTCTCAGGGGTTGTAATTAAACTATGCTGTATAGAAATAAGTTCTTAAATGGAGGCTAGTGCAGGTTTGAACTCAGCATGTACATTATATCCCTAAGGATCAGAACCTGGGAACATTTTATCTTGATCTAGTTGGTAAACCTGATCCTGGCTCTTGAATTCTTCAAGTGCCAAGGCTGGGGAGACATCCTGTGAGTTCCTGAGCCTTGTTCTCTCAGTCTAATTTAGATAAAGAAGCCGTAGCACCTAGCACAGTGCTTTGCACATGGTAGCTGCTTAATAAATATTTACTAAGTGCCTCAGACTCTTTGAGGGAATAATTCCAGACTCTACATCATTTAACTACTGGTCAGAAATTTCAAAACTCCATATACCATAGATGTATAATTTCTTTCCTTTCCAGAAAAAGATCCCTGAAACAACACCAGATGATGATGATGCTACTTCAAAAGACCGTATAGAAAATGGATTATCTGTGCGCAGCCTCTCCAGAGAGATCCTGAATGATTTCCCATACTCACTTGCCATGCAGAAAAAGATTCTGTTAAACCTCAGGATAGTAGAATACAAGCTGGCCGAGCTGGAACAATTTCTAGTTATACAGGGCTTAGGTAAAGGGTACCGGCGGATGCCCAAAAAAGGTCCATGTTGTAGTATTCATGGGAGCCAGCAATAAAAAAATTTAACAAACTCAAAGCTGTTGATTTGCTTGATATCATTGGTATAAATATGAGCCTGCTAGGTGGCTCAGCGGATAGAGGACTGGACCTGGAGTCAGGAGGACCCCATCCTTAGATGCTTACTAGCTGTGTGACCTTGGGCAAGTCATTTAACCTCAACCTGCCTCAGTTTCCTCATCTGTAGAATGGGGAGAATAGCACCTACCTTTCAGAGTTGTTGAAAGGATCAAATGAAATAATATTTGTAATGTGGTATGTAAATGCTACCTATAGTTATTTATTCCTGATGAAAGAATCCTTTGAGCCTCAGGATATACTGACTCAAACCTCAGTGACCATCTGCTGATGCATTTTAACAAATTAATTGATTACTCATTAATAATGGACTCACTGTAGTCAGAAAGAAGGAAGTTTAAGGAGATGATCTATTTGCTGAAAAAGTTATCACAGTTGTGATATCACTTAAATGGTACAAATGTTCCCTATCCTTACCCTCCCTTTACCATACTATGGGGAAGTCCTAATAAGAAACTATTATAGCATGAATAGGAAGGTGTGCCTGAGAAACGTAAGTGCTTTTTTTATCCTTAATAGGATTCCCACATCCCAATACCATTAAAGCACACTGGAATGAATGAGTGGAAGAAAGCCCAGGGAATGCAAAGACAGATGAAACAATCCCTTTGAGGAGTTTACATTCTAGTGGTGGAGAAACATGGGAATGGTGGTCAGGGAAGGGAGTGTTTGTTGGATAGTGAGAAATAATGGTCACTTGTTGAAATGTAACTTAGGTCAAATCCAGTTAACAACAGAAACCTAGTCAAGCTCTTGCTGATGTCTTACTGTTTGCATATTGCAATTCTTCTGTATCAAACAAGGACTGAATCCTTTGGATTTCTTTTAACAGTATTTGATGATAGTACACTTATCATTTTAAGATTTATGAGGTACCTTGGTCATAACCACCTAGCAGCAGGCAGTACAAATATTCCATATTATAGATAAGGAAACAGGATCGGGTTGTGACCTATTCCTGGTCATGAGGTTAATGTCAGCTCACCTTTGAACTTAACTCTCCTGACTTCAAGTCTGATGTTCCAATCACTACATCATGCTGGCTCTGTGATAACAGAACCATATACACTAAAAAAAATCCATGAAATGTTAAGCACAGGTTAAGTCTTTTTGTAAATAGTATTTTAATTTTTCCAATTACTTGTAAGAATAGTTTTCAACATTCGTTTTTATAAGATTTTGAGTTTCAGACTTTTTTCCCTCCTTTCCTTCCCCCTTCCCTCCCCAAGACAGCAAGCAGTCTGATATAGGTTATACATGTGCAATCACAGAAACCGTCCCACCTTAGTCGTGTTGTGAAAGAAGAAACAGAACAAAAGTGAAAAGCCATAAGAAAGTGAAAATAATATGTTTCAGTCTGTATTTGGACTCCATAGTTCTTTCTCTAGATGTGGATAGCATTTTCCATCATGAGTTTCTTGGGATTGTCTTGGATCATTGTATTACTGAGAAGAGCTAAGCCAGTCATGGTTGATCATTACACAGTGTTACTGTGTATAATGTTCTCCTGGTTCTGCTCACTTCACTCAGCACCAATTCATGTAAGTCTCTCCAGGTTTTTTCTGAAATCCACCTGCTCACCATTAATTACAGCACAATAGTATTCCATTACATTCACATACCACAGCTTGTTCAGCTATTCACCAATTGATGGGCATCCCCTCAATTTCCAATTCTTGGCCAGCACAAAAAGAGCTGCTAGAAATATTTTTTGCATATGTGCGTCTTTTCCCTTTTTTGTGATCTCTCTGGGATGGAAACCTGGCAGTGATATTGCTGGATCAAAGGGTATGCACAATTTGATTGCCCTTTGGGTGTAGTTCCAAAATATTCTCCAGAATGGTTGGATCACTTCACAGTTCCACACCAATGCATTAGTGTCCCAATTTTCCCACAACTGCTCTAACATTTATCATTTTTCTTTTCTGTTATATTAGCCAATCTGATAGATATGAGATCATGCTTCAGATTTGTTTTAATTTGCATTTCTCTAATCAATAGTGATTTAGAGCATTTTTTCATATCCCTATAGATAGTTTAATTTCTTCATCTGAAAACTGCCTGTTCATGTCATTTGACCATTTATCAATTGGGGAATGACTTGTATTCTTATACGTTTAACTCAGTTCTCTATATATGTGAAAAATTAGGCCTTTATCAGAGACACTGGTTGTAAAAATTGTTTTCCATCTTTCTTCTTCTAATCTTGATTGTATTGGTTTTGTTTGTGCAAAACCTTTTGAATTTAATGTAATCAGAATCCGTTTTGTTTTTCATAATGTTCTCTATCTCTTGTTTGATCATAAATTCTTCCCTTCTCCATAGATCTGACCAGTATGCTATCCCTTGCTTTCCTAATTTGCTTATAATATCACCCTTTTTGTCTACATCATTTACCCCTTTTGCCTTTATGTTGGCATATGTAAGCACAATTTAATTTTGCCTATTGGCAGTTTCCTGGGAGGAGAGTCCTTTTCACATATGGAGGTAAACCTGGATTCTTGAAGGCTTTGAGGTATGCAAGCTATGACAGGTCTTATCCAAGGTAGAAATATTTCAAATATGGGCTTGGCACAATAGACTCTTCCCTAATGCCCTAGCCAAGTACAGAGAAGCTCATCACTAGAAGACCGCAAAGTCATGAACTTTTGGGCCACAGCAATTAGTGAAATGTAGAAGGACTGGGATCTGAGTTGATGTAAGGAGTACCGATATATGATACAGTATGTCTTCATTATAATAGGAGAGAGTTCAACTGCATACCCACCATTTATTACATCCCTTCCCATACACACTAAATTTCACTGTTAAAACAATTTTCAGTCATCACAGACGTAAATGATGATAATAAGAGGAATTGGAAATCTATTGTATCCCTAGAATTTTTCCTCACAATTTTTTTTACCATGACAACACTTAGAACGATCACCAAGCAAGAACCAACAATTGAAGAGTTGGATAGCATGGGCACTGCCTATTCCTTCCCCAACTGTTTTGTGGAACGCTGGTATTTTAGGATGTGAAGTGTTGACCCATGGAAAAAAAATTGAGGTTATCACTGTGTGTCCCTCTGAAGTATTTAAATATGAATTTTTGTATATATAAAAATATGAGTCAGTTTTCTAGTAGAAAATATTTAATTGCCCCAAACTTTCCCTTATCTTCTTCTATATTCCAGGGGTATGACAAAACACCAGAGCCTTCCCTGAACCAGCATTGATCAATTTTGAAGTGCTTTGTAGGGTGATATATAAATGTGAGTTGTGTGTTATTTCAAGCTGCAAAATCTGGGGCTAGATTGGAAATATGCTGCCTCAGAAGCAACTAAGGATGCAGCTCAAACAGGATTCACGGTCAGTAGACCACACCATTTAAGTTACATTTCATGTAAGGAGTCAGAAGCATCATACAAGCCTGTTTTGTCCTGTAGTTTACGTTTTCATTACTTTTGATAGGGTACGATGATTAGGTCAAGAGATCAGTACTTCTTAACAATACCAACTGAGTCATAAGACCCTGAATTCTTCATGGTCAGTTTAAAGGGCCTATGCTTAATAGGTCATCAGTCTGTGAGGTATGTTGAGTAGTAACCTGTTTGGATTGGGTCAAAATGAATGCAAATTGACCTGCCAGACATGCATGATTGTTTTAAGACCATTGACCACTAGGGTTGCCTATAGGAAGTAGAACATAGGTTTCAGAGGGTATTCCCCTCAATATGCATAAAGCATAGGGAGGAAACCAGTTAGGCTCTAATTTTTCTCCTCATACACCATCTATCATAAGCAAAAATAAATATGTATATATGTGTGTATATATCTATGTATGTTTCTATACACGTATATGTATGTATGTCACACTGAGTATGGGAAGGTGACATTAGAATTAAATGGGAAATGTAGAAATCAGGGATTCTGGATTTTGTTGTTCCATCTTCTACTGGATAAAGAATCCCTCTCTTTCTGCCTTTTTTTCACCCCTTATAAAATAGCAGTCATCATCAATTTCATAATAATCATCTGAGAAATAGCCAATGCATGAAAGTATTATTTTCAACTTACATATTTTATATCACCAATTTCATCATCTCATTTAATGTTCTCCCTAGATGTATATAATTTCCAAGAGAAACTCGTTTCTATCATGCCTTTAATATCCTAGTTCATTTTTTTCTCACTTTATACAATCTCATACACTGCACTAAGAAAATATAAGCATATGGTTCAATAACATTTCCATAGAAAAGACAGCCTTTTGCTAGCTAAAGAACCGAATCAACAATAAACTTCAATTATTAGAAAAACATTACAAGAATAATTTATTACAAAAAAAATCATTGTGCAATGTAGGCAGGTGTGTGCATGAGGAGAGACAGATACACAACAATGACCTGATGGAAATTCAGATGCAGATTCACTCCATTAGGTTAAACTCCTGCTTACATGGCAAGAAAATATCATAACTAAATTATACATATAGTATATACATGTTTTTACTCGATGAGCATACAAATAAATACTATGGCTTTTCATTTTCTGTATTCTCTCCATTCTAAAAAATCACATGAAATCTGTATTCCAAATGAGTCTTACTCTGGTTTTGTATTGCCACTGACAGTTGGTATTTCGTGGTCATGCTCTTTTCTAGGGTCAACCATGCCTCTGTATCTCTCGCCACGATGCCGCTCTAGGTATGGGCCCCAGTTGGAAGCTGGTCGGCAGCAACTTATAAAACGCTGAAAGGTGAAAAAAAAAGTTTGGTCTGAGAACTTGAGTGTTGCAGTCGAAGTATGAGATTTTCATTTTAAAAAAAAAGATTTAAGTTGATCATTGCTAAACAAAGACGAGAACAGAATGTACAAATTCACAAATGGTTAGGCAAAAATCTTCTTTTCTGCATGAAAAATGCTTATCCTTATTATTGATAATGCATATTCCACTGAGAATGAAATTATATTTTAATTTAATTACTGTTAATGAAATTATGTTAACTGAAGTAGAAAATCTGATTATGTAAATTATTTCATAAGCCAGAATAATGTTCCAGTGCCTGGTGCCAAGGGATGATGAGGAAAAGAACGTTCTGGGGCTAACTGCTCTTCATCTCACTCACCCCCCCCAAATTCCCAGTGATTTCTCTGGTTCAGGCCCAACACTAGAGGTGAGGACCTGCTCCAATCTAGAGCCTAACCAAGCATGATCTCTTTACGTTTTTGCAGTGGGACAAAGAGAATAAGACAGTTCCAAAGTCATGCCATAGTGAGTGGAAAGTTGTAGGTTTGATTTCATCCCTCCACAGGACACAAGCAGTTGACCTACGCCAGCATGGAGAGTGTCCCTGGACAGATGGGCATGAGGCTGCTCTCCTGTCTATAACTTGGTAGCATATAGCTTTTTGCATTTTGTCTCCCCCATTAGACAGTGAGCTTCCTGAGGGCAAGGACTGTCTTTTGCCTTTCTTTGTATTCCCCAGAGCTTAGCATAGTGCCTGAAACATACTAGGCACTTAAGTGTTTGTTGCCTGACTGGTGGATAATTGAGATTATTTGTTTTATCATCACCTTATAACTTAATGCATTTACGTCGTGACCATAAGTAAAATGCTTGTACCGCCCCTCCCTCACCCCAGAACTTACCTGAACAAAGGTGCCCTTGGCTTTTATTATTTTCACTATTGCCATGATAGGGATCCATATGATGCAGAAAATAATCATGCACCAGCCTAGAGCAAGTGACCAAGTAGGATATGGAATTTCACCGTACTCCGGTTTCCGAAATGCCACCAGGGACCAGATGAAAATGGTCTGTTAGGGTGAAAT
The DNA here is from genome assembly GCF_011100635.1 of Trichosurus vulpecula. NCBI lineage: Eukaryota > Metazoa > Chordata > Mammalia > Diprotodontia > Phalangeridae > Trichosurus > Trichosurus vulpecula. The sequence continues at coordinate 6,123,686 of NC_050582.1, read as the reverse complement.
TGAGGAAATCAAAAATTAACTTCAAGATCAGAGTGTTCTGTCCAAATGACATCACCACTAAAACATCCAATCAAAAATACCAGTCATTTGTCAGGAACCATTCCAATTTAAAAGAAGTCTAGAAGATTAGTTGGGCATTTCAAAGATAGAAGATAAAAATAGTATGTGGTCAACAAATAACCATTTGGACAAATTCTTCTTATCTCCAAGTAGATGGGTATTCTGTATGTATTTCAATAAATACTCTGCTGCCAGTATACTTGCTTAAAAGTAAAGTCAGATTCTAAATGGGTATTATGGCACTGGGATGGAAGGAACTTTTTTTATTCTGGGGAAATCTGGGACATGTATCAATTCAAATAGTTCCAAAATGAGAGAGTAAAATATGAAACAAGCATTGGACAAACTCCATCACCCACTGCTGGGAGGCCAGGGTCCTCTCCTCCATGCCTACTAATTTTCAAACCTCTTGGAGTGGGGGCAGAGGGAAGAAATGAGACTCAGTGTATGTTTCCATAGAGAAAACTAACTGTCGAAAAGGAAAACCCTTTAAGGCCGCATCCACATAGCACCAAAATGAAGGTGCTTCAAAGTCAAAAGCTAATTCAAACTAGGTGTTTCAAAATGTGTAGATTCAGTGACGGTGACATTACCTGGGTTGTATGCTTATTAACTTTGTCCATTTTCCTTTGATGGAATCTAGCACATGTGCTCCTGGCTATTTAGCCTCTGTCAAGTGAACATTCTACAAGTTTGCTTTTGAAACTCAATGCAGCTTTGCAAAAGAAATCATTGAAGTTCCATTCATGTTGCCCATTCCACTGGTATGCAGATATCTGGCCTTATGCTGGAGCCAGCGCTTCTCCACAAGAATACTTTCCTAAGCCTTGCAAATGTACTTGTTATTTAATTGTAAATGTAAATGGTTATATTTGGGTATAAGTAACAAAGGTAGGAATGATCATAAATTTACTGCATTGTACACAATCATTTTATTTTAAGGGACTGGGCCTGTGATTCTCTCCATGTATGGCACTCCTGGTGTGGAGCATTCTCTCTGCCAATGGAGATTAGCAACTTGTCTGCAACTTAGAGCCTTAGATAATTGCCTGTGTCAAAAGCATAACAAGAACCAACCAGGTCTTCCTTATTTCAAGGATGGCCCTCACCCCACTACCTCATGCTATCTCTCAAACAATTATATATAATAGACCAAGAGTGGGGAACCTGTAATAGACCATCATGGCTATTTAATCATTTGAACAATTACATGATGTTCCCAATTAATTCAACTCCACCATAAATCCCCTCCCTCCCAATGGACATTTTCCTGGTTTGGGACATTTTTAAGAATTGCAACTGGGTGTCAGGCTTTCCAGGAACTCGACTGTGGCTTCTCGTAAAGACTGGGTAGCTACAAAAACAGCTCAAGTGAAAGGTTTACAGCATGGCTGTAAAATGCATGTGTTGACAGCAACTGGGCTGCCTTAATGCAAAATGCTGCCAGAGTGATCAAAGTAACCAAAAAAGGTTTTTTCAAGGGAAATTCTAGAATTAAATAGAATAATAGCTGCCATTTTTATAGTCCTTTAAGGTGTGCACAAAGCTTTATAACCATTATCCCATTTGATCTTCCCAACCAGCTTATGAGATAGAATATTTTTATCCCCCCCCCACTTTATAAAGCAGAGGTTTGTAAAGGTTGAGCAACTTGGCCAGACATATACAAGGGGAGGGGGGAGGTCAGAGACAGGATCTGACTCTAAGACCAGCACCCTTTGCAGTGCAATGTCATGGTGCTTCCTCAGTTCAATTTCCATTTTCCTTGGGGATGACTCAGACTACTAAAATGCTAACTCAGCTCATAAGAATTTTCATCCATTGCTGTCGTAGGCCTTGAATGTTAGGGTTAAAGTTCAAGAAATCTATGTAGGAGCTATATTATTGGGAAAATGAGATTCAACCTACTTCCACTTTCTATAACCAAGAAATGGAAATCTCTCGATAGGTTCAAGCTACCTAATCTTCCTAACTACCCTGCTAAGTGGACAGGTATTATTACAGAGATCTTCTTCCAAACGAAGAAATCTGAAGACAAGCAACTTTTCTATTAGTCACTCAGCAGTGAGCATGCACCGAAGGATAATTGCTATGATTTCCCTTTTCTGTTGAAAGTGAAGCTCACTAAAATCCAACTCCTCCCTCTCTGATTTTACAGGGGAAGAAACTAAGGGCCAGAAAGGGGAAGTGACTTGGCCAAGGTAACACAGTTAGAATCAGAGGATGCTAGTTCCAGGGCTGATGAAGGCCAATCTCTTAATTTTACAGATGAGGAAGCTGAATCTAGAGACATTAAATGATTTGCCCAAGGTCATACGGATAGCACCAAACAGGTTTTCTGTCTCCAAATCTAACATTCCTTTCTGCATTCCAGCTGCCACTCATTGTCAATACTTGAATTGTTCTTGAAATGTCTTGGGGGTATGTGGTTTCATCTCCCTGACAACCCTATAAACTCAATACAAGGACTATGTTAATTCTTCTGTGTTCCCACAGCACCTTGCCCACAATGCTAATAGGTACAAAGTGGGGAGGCTTAGTAAATATTTGTTCAATTGGTTGCCATCTACCTCACCCCCTGTGAAGGACACCCCCGCTTCAGGGGACTCCTGCATGTATCATGTAGGGCTCCTCAAAAGAAAACTGGTGGAGCAGTTACATCCTGCAGTTGATAGAGCACAACCCTGGAGTCAGAAGACCTGAGTTCAAATCCAGCCCTAAACACTTACTAGCTGTGTGACTCTGGGCAAGTCACTTAACCTTGATTGCCTCCCCCAAATAAGTGGCTATAAATGAAAATAAGAGTGCTATTTCTTACTGTTTTTTGTCTTTAGCCTGTTGTCTGATCGTTTTTAAAAGAAACCTCAAAATGCCAGATACATGTGTATGTTCTTTGCTACCAGATCTGTTTCATAGTATTACTTACCATCAAAAGAAGAGGAGTAACGAAAAACCAGCAGGCTCTCCACCACAGCCAGAATATCCACCTCTTGGCTCCGATCATCATCTCTATGTCTTCAATGAATCTGTTCCCACCTAACGGAAAAGCCCAGCAAAGAATGCATTTTGGCCAACCATCACATATGCCTCCAACAGGAATTTTTGTCTCCAATTCTCTTGGCATGCCTGAATTATTTTTGTCTTTTACAACAGCAGGGATGCACACGCCCCTAAATATGTCTGCTTAACAGAGTGGACAACTCCATTGAGTTCCAAATCACGGTAGTGAAAAGTGATGAAAGGGAAGCCATGTAAATAAAACGTCATAGTAATAGCCTTTACAGTAATGCTTTTACCGTCAGTTTCACAGATGGCTTACCATAAATCCATATGATCCCTATTATTTCCAGTATGGCTGCAATCAGAATGCCCCATCCAGCACAGAAATGGTCAATGAGATTGACCCAGTAAATTCCAGCCTAGCAAAGAAAACAACAAATCATTGGTAGATACGCGGGGGAAACGGAATTGCATAATATATGTTTTTAAGCTTCTCAGAACTCCATTTTGCTCATTGCATTTAAATAGGTTCTGTGGCATTCCATTCCACCCAAGAAATGTGAAAATGACAGGCTTTCAAATGGGTATGGGGTGCCTATAGAGTATCAAAGCAGCTTTGAACCATCCCCTCTTGCTCTTCCCTGCCTCACTCATTAAGAAGAAGCACCCAGAACAGTTCCTTTAGAAGTTGCCAAAGATATTTCTGTAGGATATAGCTATTGTGTGATAATACCGGAGAAAGACATGGCCAAGAAAACCCCATGGGCAGTTATGGTCCATGGGGTCATGAAGAGTCAGACAAGACTGAACAGCAAAAGTTCTGTGATAATAGATCTTGAATTGGAAGGGAACTTAGAGGTCACCAAATCTGACATCCTCCTTTTAGAGATGAAGGGCCTAGAAAGATTGAATGCCTTCCCAAGGTCACACAGATTTAGTGGCAGAGCTGGGATTTGAACCAGGTTCTCTGACTCCAAATTCAGTATCTTTTCAATTATACTACATCGTCATCCAATAGAGATCAAATAAACACGTGCATGTTTGGTCAAGTCCGATAGTTTATCGTAATCCAGGGACTTATTTATTTGACCCATTTGCCTCTGAAGAAATGCAAAACATTATTGATATGAAAAAAAGTAAATGTTCTACCTGAGTTACACAGACCAGACCTAGTAAAAGCAAAATCAAGCAGCAACCCAAAGTTATGGGACCTCTCAATCTCTTCATCACTTGGGGAAATAAATCTTGAATGGTTGTCATAATTGTTTCTGTAGAGGAAAAATGATAATTTACCTGTCAGCTCAGTGATCAGTAAGGTCTACTTATGATTCGCAGAATTAAAATGCAGTGAATCCCCCAAATGGTTATCAAGCATATCACTTTGGTGCACAGGGCCAACGAAATCTCTGGGGACACTTCTCAGTCTTAGGTAAGGCCCCTTATCATCCTCTTTCTTCCCTCTTGCAGTCCCTAGGCATTGGCCAGCTGGCCTTCCTTTTGGCTGTCACCACCCAGAGGTTCTGGCCAGAAATTCCCTCTTCTCTTGGCCACTGAAATAGAGATAGCAATGGTCTTCCTATTTCTCCCTCGCCTTGTTATGCAAGGGTTTTCTCCTGCTAGTAACAATAGAAAGTGGAAAAGGGATATAAAAATGAAAACCTCAGGGTTAGGGTTGCCAAAGTATAAACTGTCTCAGAATAAAAGTCCCCCCTGCTCTTTACTGGAATGTAAATGGAGCTAGGCCCCGCTTTCTCTTCATTCCAATTATGTTATCTTCTTGTTCTATTAGCTCCCAGAAACTCTCCTTCCCTTGAGGAATTTTCAACCATAGGCTGAGTCCACCATACCTTCTGCAATTAGCCCTATAGGAACAAACAGATGCACTCATGGGTGCTGAAAGTGAGCATCAAAAGGACTGAAGTCAGATTTATCCCTGTTTTGAAGGGAAACCTTAGCCTCTTCGTGTCTTCTTTCTGTACAATGGAGGGCTATCCTAGGTGTTTCCTTACTGATGCTGTGAACCTAAGTGCCATGGTTGATGTTTTTGGAGATAAATAAAACGCATAAGATGGGATTTCTTTCCTCAATGCGCTTACAATCTAGTTGGGGAGATGATACTAGTACCCATGAACCATGAGCAAACAAATGCCAAACAAGGGATAACTAAGTACTTAGCTGTAGTACTTTAGTTCAAAATTCTCTAATGCAATCGTTAGTCATAGCACCATTATGCATAATAGTGTGTGTGTGTGAGACATGCCTCCACTTGGAAGCCAGCTCCAAGAGGGCAAGGATCCTGTTTTATGGAAACTTTGTGTCTCCCAAAATGTGAGGCACAGTGTTATCCTTGCAGCTGGGACTCAATAGATGTTTGACCACAATCATGTCGATGTAAAGAATAATTTTTTAAAAGAACGTTATATAAGTATAATCACCAAGAAGCTCGGACTTGGAAAAAAGTGGAGAAAACATGCCCCCTTCCTTTCTTTGCAGAGGTGGGGGACCATGAGTACGTTACATCGCATATACTGCCAGACTGACTTGATATGTTGCTTGGTTTTGTTGAGTTGGTTCTTTTCTTTCTTTCTTTGTTCTTTGTTACAAGATACCATGATTGGTGAGGGAGGGAGGTAGAGGGAGGGATATCTTTGCAATAAAAGTAAGTGATGTAAAAACAAAGGATACTAATAATTTTAAAATCGAATGAATGGGAAAGTCAAAGTACTGATTTAACTAGAGAATAGGTGCATGCTGGGAAGCAATGGAAATCAAAGTAGGACCAGATGATTACAGGGTCTTAAAAAACAGACCAGGAAATCTGGCCTTTCTCCTGCAGACAACAGAAAGTCACTGAAGGGTTTTTTTTTTCCCGGTGGATGAGATAGGCATAATGAAAGTTGCGTTTAAGGAAGACTGGTGTGTGTAAGCAGGAGGCAGTCTAAAGGAAGCTGTCTTGAAATAAAAAGGACCTGAGTAAAATATAAGAAACTTTTCTTTTGAAATACTACCCAAATATTGCTTACCTATTAAAGCAAACTGAGAGTCGAGACCCAAAGTCAAAAGCATGAAGAAAAATAATATAGACCAAAACGGGGCAACTGGGAGCTGTGACAGAGCTTCTGGATAAGCAATGAATGCCAGATCAAAACCTAGAAAGAAGGTAGGATGTTTGAGGTTATCTTGGTTAAAAACACAAAAACAAAATCAAACAACAACCTCTACACATTTCCATATTTTTCATGTTTCAATTTGCCCGTAATATTCCTCGGCTACATATATTCCTTATCAACAGTGACATTAAAAAAAATTGATTTGTTCCATGATATGAAAATGAAAATATTCAACTTCATCGAGCCAGTCTTAGGTGTTTCAATAATTATCTTTGGAAATACTTCATGTTTTGGAATTAATGAAGAATAACACTATGCTTCAATGCCAAATACTTAAATGTGGTTTGTCACCTTATCTGAGTCAGAAACATTGACTCATTCCAAGTTAATTCCAGAGTCAAAAAAAGATCATCTGGGGGACCAACTTCTGAGTATTCAACCTTGCCTCTTTTCCCCCTGAGTCACATAATCCACAATATCCCTCTACCCAATAGGGGATTCCAGCAAAGTTGTAGGTAAAGGAAAATTCTATAAATTGAATTCTGTTTTCACTTTAATGGTACATCACAGATTCAGAGATTATTCATCTTCACTTCTGATTCATCTTCAGTTGCCCAGAATCAGTGTAGAATATATTTAGATCTGGAAGGGATCATAGAGGTCATGTAATCTAACCCTCCTCAAATTACAGATAAAGAAACTGAAGCTTGCTTCCTTTAAGTCCCATCTAAAATCCTTCCTTCTCCAACTCTTCTTACTTCTAATGCCTTCTCTCTGTTCATTATTTGCTATTTCTCCTGTCTTTAGTTTGTTTTACAGATATTTGTTGGTATGTTGTCTCCTCTCCCCATTAGATTGCAAACCCCTTGAGGGCAGGGACTGTCTTCTCCTCCTTTTTTTGTATCCCCAAGTGCTTAGCATGCTGTCTGGCACACAGCTGGTGCTTAATGTTGATTGATGGATCAATTGAACTGACTTGCCTAAGGTCATACAAGTTATACATGGCAGGCTTCTAAGACTCTGAAGCTCCTCTCACTTTCCCCAGCACTGGAGTCAGGTGCTCCAGGCTCCGGTGCCAGTGGTGTCACTTCCTTGCCAAGGCTGGGTGACCTTGGGCAAGTTATTCAGAATTTAGGAGCTGCATGATCTTTGGCAAGTCATGCAAGCTCTTTGAAATTTAGCTTCCTCAATTGCAACACAGGGACAAGAATAACAGGTCTTTGTAGATCTCCACTGATGTTGATGCTATCACCATCATCATCATCATCAACGTCATCATCAGCTCCCTCTCTGGGTCTCAGTTTCCTAATCTATAAAACAGAATCATTGACTGAGAAGAAATCACAGATTTTAGAGCAGGAAGGGGCCTTCGAAATCATCAAGTCATTGTCCAGGAGACAAAGCTGAGGCTCAGAAAGATTCAGTGACAACAAGGGCTCCAAATCTAGCCCTCTTTGCACTATCTACCACAGCTGCTTTTCTTGTTTAGTTGATCAGTGGTGAACCCTTTGGGCTTTTCTTGGCAAAGATACTGGAGTGGCTTGACATTTCCCTTCTCTGGCTCATTTTACAGATGAGAAAACTGAGGCAAACAAGGTTAAAGTGACTTGCCCAGGGTAACCCGAGGCCAGATTCAAACTCAGGTCCTCCAGACTCCAGGGTCGGCACTCTATCCACCCCACCACCTAGCTACCACAGCTACTAGCCAGTTTCTGAGATCCACTCCAGCTCTGCCGTGGGATGATCTTAGTTCCTCCCTCCTGCTCTGTCAAATGACTGAATATTTTAAAGGAACCTGGGAATGGAGCCTGTTCCTAAATCCTTCAATAAGGCCAGTAATCATCCCTGATCAATCTATTTTGTAACCTGGGATTTGCATCTATCAGATTCTCTCATAGAGTATGTTAAAAGAAGGCTATTTTAACTTCCAGCCATACGGCCTGGAGGTATTTTTGAAGCTTAAATAAGACTACAAATGTAGAAAAAAGCATATAGTAGACCTGTTGGTTGGATCTCTCCAACTTTTACACTTCCTCCAATACTACCTTGGGTACGAGGAATATTGCAATTCCACTACCATCGTCAATGATGACTGTTCTAGACAGTGGTCTATGAATATGCTGTCAAACTTGTTCCACTTCACATCTATTTGTGGTCCTCCTCCCAGCTTCCCGTAGAAGTGTTCTTTGGAAGATTGGATTTTAGCTGGATCTTATGCCAAGCTCTGGGTAGGCTAATTTGTAATTCCTCTCCTCTGTTATGTAAAGCAACATGATTCAGAATCTTCTGACTCCTCCTCTTTGTTTTGCAAATGAGCTTCCAGAGTCACCCTTGGCTGCCATGTCCTGTTTGCCTGCTAAGGCAGTGTAGAGGTTCCTGAGACTTTATTGTTGTGGTGACTGTTTTGCATTGCTAAACTTATCTAAGAAATGGTGATTGAAACTGGGTCTTTATGTTGGACCATTTCCCACTTTTTAAGAGTCGACAGCTGACAGCTTGTTTAAGCAGGGCAGGCTAGAGGTGCTGTAACTGTGCACAGACCCATCTCCTTTTCATCTTCTTTCTAATCTAGTATTGATTTTGACCTTCAGAATAAGAGTTGTTGATCTGATTCTGAAATGCCTATGGCAGTTGGCATCCATCGCCATTTTGTTCAAATAGAATCACTCGTTGGTTTCGGTGACACCTTTAGACTCTTGAAGATTACAGGCCTGGAGCCTCTGAGAAGCCTCCAAGCTTTGGGATGCTCTTGTTTCTTGATGCCAAACTGTATTTTCTCCCATAGTCTGGCCACCCTCCCCTTTGACCATCTTAGCACTGGAGTCCGTGGGTATCAAGGAATGTATTGACTTCGTTTGTAGGACCTGGTGGAGTTCTTCATAGACCATTTCTGTTTTTTCATCCTCTGCAATGGATGTCAGCTCATGAGAAGTCATTTTCTCCTGTGGCCCTCCACTTGCTCATGCTCAACCTGATTACTACATGGGTACATGCATGGTGAAGCATCTCATGAAATAACATTCTATATCGACTTGCATGCCTGATGAAAACAACTGCATGGAATCTTTTGTCCTTCTCTTCCAGGAGAACTTCAGTGAAAGCCAACCTTTCATTCAGCTGCAGCTTCCTTTTGTCTGCTCATTTCATTCGTAAGCTCTAGCTTGTGAATGTTACCTATTATAATCATTTAGAATGAAAATATCAACCTGCAAGTAGTTCAGTCCCTTCAGGTGTTTATCGAGTCTGGTTACTGAACAAAGATCTCACCTAGAATAGCAAATATTAAATGAACATTTGTAGACAGTCTCAGAACTCAGACTTAGTATCCTCTGACTCCTTCTCAGATTTTCCATTGCCATCACTGCATAAGCAAAATGGGATGGCAAAAAGGACATTAAGGTAAGGTCCATTTTTCAGTTGTGTCTGTTCACGGGGCACCATCCGCCAAAGAAATCACCGACTTGTGGTCAAGCTGCTGATCATAAGCCCCTTGGCTGGGCTGACTGATGGCAGATGTTACCTATTGTCAGGCCTGTACCCAAAGCCTCTCCAGCCTGGTAGGAGCTGCCAAAGCTTGTGCTCTAATGATAGAGGCCTTGAGAGCCCAGAGTTACCTCTAGCTCTCAACACTTGAAGCAAATCTTTCTGCATTTCTAACAGCTTTATAGAGAATTCATGGAATAAGCACTAGATTAACTGTAGTTGCTAAAACAGATCATTTCCTACCTGATTTTACAACCTGGGAGACCTCTTTTCCAGATATGTGAGCCATGTGTCCCAATATGGAAAAAATGGCAAATCCAGCAAACACACTGGTCAAGCAGTTTGTCAGACAAACCATGATGGCATCAGAGTAGCAGTTGTTATTAAATTTATTGTAAGACGAGAGAGCAACCAAGCCACCCCAGGCCACTGAGAGTGAGTAGAATATCTGGGTAGCAGCATCTTTCCAGACCTAAAAACAAAACAAATTGGATGAAATGGGACCCTGAAGTATGGCCCTTTTCATGCAGCAGGCCGCGCAGCACCCCCTCCCCGTCCCAGAGCAGCGATTCTCAGCCAGATCTCTGCCCCCTTCTCTCTCTCTTGGACTACATCTGACCTTTCACATGCTCCAGCCCTTCAGGTCCCTGGACCTAAATTCAGAAATTAAGCCATGGTAATGTGTGTTAATAGTTAATATGGTATACCCTCCCAATGGAAATGTAGAAATTTCAGAGACCCTCATCATAGCAATCTTACCCTTAATCTTTGGTTAATTTATTTTGATCTTTTGGATCAGTGTGCCCCTAAAAAACCCAGTATCATGAATATCAACAACAGGAAGAATCTTTGAAGTCTGACCCCTGTAAGGGAGGTACTCACAATTCAACAAATATTTATTCATCTTATTCTAATAATAAATTGCAGTGATTGTTACTAACATATACAATTAGAAATAACTTACATTTCTATGGTACTTTAGAATTGAAGGAGCACTTTCACACCTATTATCTCTGTGCAACGGAAGGAACATTGGCTTTGGAGTTCGGGGCTGGGTTCGAATCCTGAGTCTGACACTCCCTCCCTATATAACCTTGAATAAGTCAATTAAACTGTCTAGACCTCATTTCTTCCCTGCCTTACAGTTGACTTTTCTGTAAACTGGGGAAAATGATGCTTACATCATCTCCCTCATAATATTGGGGGTGGGGGGTGGGAAGGGAGCTTTCTAAACCTTCCAACATTGTGGAAATAGGAGTTAATATAATTATTATGTAAATATACAAACAAGCTCTGATTTTTCTCATTATGAGGATTCCCTCCACCCAACCAGATCACTAACAGTCTTTCTTGGACTTAGGCAGTTAGTCCTAGAGTTGCCTAAGTACTAATAGGTTAAAAGACTTGCCCAAGGTCACACAGCCAGTAAGTGTCTGAGGTGTGATGTGAACTCAGGTCTTCCTGACTCCAGGTCCAGTACTACAGCCACTATGTCTGGTTACCCCTGTAATCAACAGTCCCTGTAAAATGAGGGATTGGACTAAATGACCTCTAAGCTGCACACACACCCACACACCCAGCTCTAAAGCTATGCTGCCATGAACACTGTTTTATCCTCATAACAACCCTGTGAGTTAAATATTATTAGTATAATTATCCCCATTTTACAGAAGAGAAAGCTGAGACTTAGAGAGGTACAGTGAGTTACTCCAGTGTCACTGAGTTAGTTCATCAGAGCTGGGACTAGAATTTGGGTCTGGCTTCCAATCATACTGTGCTTTGGAGATACAAAGTGTGTTATGTACATTATGAGCTAGCCTCCCTCCAACCCAACTGAGAATGGCTATTTCTGCTTATTCCCAATTTCCAGAGTTTTGATGTAATTAGCATCCCTCAGAATAGAGCCTGCTGTTTTATTTTCATCCTGTTGTAATTTTTAGCTAAGGCCTTATGGGAAGTTAAGAATGTGTCTTCCTTGTCATTGCCTGCCCGTGTTGGAAAGATGGCGCTAGATAAGAGAAAGGAGGGAGGTAGGGGAAGCTAGAGGCCAGGAATAAAGAGGAATAGTCAACTGAAGTTCTTGACACACACATTATACACTGGGTGCGTGTGCAATCTGGGCTTTGGTGCCATCTCTCCATTGCTAGTATAGCCCATGGTGATAAAAATAGCCCCTACCCTCACAAGGTCATTAGGAGCATCAACTAAGATGGCTATAAAATGCTTTGTAAACAAAGCCATGTTTAGTTGTTTTCAAATTTTGTTGTTAAAAAACATTGGGGAGAGTACTTCATTCCCAGAGAGATCATTGGTATGCAGTTCAGGAGAGGAGTGTATGGTTAAAAGATGCATTCAAGTTTCACAGAAACATTTAGAAACTCAATTAGAGAGGCATCACTTAGGGGTCGCTCTCATCTTTACCCATGCTCTTACTCAGACAATCATTGGTGACGAGGATGATTATGGCTAATTTTCATGCTGCTCTTTAAGATCAGAAATTTTGAGGTGGAAGGGATTTCTGGTCAGTCCAACCCTCTTGCTTTACCCATGAGGAAACTAAGGTTCAGACATGTTATGTGACTTGTCTAAGGTCACACAGGTGGTAAGCATCAGAGGCAAGAACTGAACCCACAGTCTCTAACTTCAAAGCCAGCATTCTTTGCACTACATACATTTGACAAGTGTCTTACACACATTACCTCATCCAGTCCCATTGAAAGCTCGATTGGATCTTACTTACCTCTGCTTCCTTCAGTTTTGTGAAATTCGACTGCTCTCCAATGTAGTAGGAAATACCTTTGGAGGCACCTTCGAGTGTTGCACCTCGCACCAACAGGATCAACAAGACCACATATGGGAACAAGGCTGTGAAATAGACCACCTACCAAGAAAATAAAGGAATGGTGATCATCATCTTTGTAAACATCAGGTCTGGGACTACAGCAGCCAGATGGTGCTGCAGTGGATAGAGCACTGGGCCTGGAGTCAGGAAGACCTGAGTTCAAATCTGGCCTCAGACACTCACTAGCTGTGGGACCCTGGCCAAGTCACTTTACCCTTCTTGCCTCAGTTTCCTCATCCATAAACATGAGCTGGAGAAAGAGATGGCAAACCACTGCAGTATCTTCACCAAGAAAATTCCAAATGTGTCCACGAAGAGTCAGACACAACGGAAAAAATGACTTAACAACAACAACAACAAAGGTCTGCTATTACACTTTTACATAAAGAAGAATGACTACCCAGGCCAAATAGAGGCAAGTAACTTCAAAGCAATAGAGAAATCTTCCAAGGGACCCAGAGATACCAAGGTCATGCCAGTTTCTGTAACGATTAATTCTCCTTTCTGGCTTTTCTCTAAGGATCCATTTAAAAGCACAAATAAACAAAAACACCTTCCAAGAACTTTTCCTGTTCTGTTTATAAGTGAAAGCCTAGATAGCCATGATAGTATTAAGAGTAAATATGAAAGTCTTCTATAAATATGTCTAGGAAAACCAAATTACGCCTGCCCTTCCTGGTTGGAATATATGGGAACTGGTACTGCAGGGCGCCATCTATGAGAGGCAGCGTGGCTAGTAGATGGAGAGCCAGTTTTGGAGCCAGGTTCAAATTTCACTTCTGAACGATTACTGGCTGTGGGACCCTGAGCCAGTCACTCAACCTTTTATTGCTCTAGGCAGCTCTTTAAGTTACAAAAAAACTTGCCAACCTGCATTGGTAGAAGGAACTTATTCACCCAGAAATTCCCTATTACCAAATGAAATCACAGGCCTGGTCCATATTACTATCTCTATTTTTTGCACGTAGCCCTCAAAGAGAAAATAAAAGTACTTGGAAATGTATCTTCTCATTCTCTAAAAGCAGTTGGAAATGCCCACAGGATCCCTACTGCTAATGCATTAGTCCAACAGTCAGCATCCCAATGCGAGGCTTGGGTGTCCTAGATTACATGTGGTTCTAGCAGGCAGTCACCATGACTGTGATCTATCCTAAATATGGGCTCTCTTTAGAACATTCTCCCAGAGATAACTTCAACAAGTGCCTTGAAAGGCTGTCCAAATTCAGGCAAGACAGTATTCAAAGGGATTCTCTCAATATTGACAACACAAGGAAGTGGGGTGCTGTGTTTTCAAAATGTTCAGGGGCAAAGTCAGTCCTGTGAAGTTGCCCCTGGGTGTACCAGGAAGAAGGCCTGTGGTAATCACCTTGATTTAATCACCTTAAGGTGGGGTGGGGTGGGGTGGGGTTCAAGGAAAATGTACTATGATCTCTTAGAGCACAAGCATTTTGGTTTGGTGGGAGAAGGGAGGATTCAGAGCTGTCATCCTAGAAAGCTTCCCAATTCTCCCTCCCAAGACTGGATTCCAGAACTATGGGACTGATCAAGTCCCAGAAATAGGCATGGAGAACATTTCATGATAACAGGAGTGTTGAGGGGCAAAGGGATTTCAAGCTGGAGACTTGGCATCCCTAAATGGAGCAACACCCCAGGGTGGCCAAAGGCCTGGCTTTGACCACTGACTGCCAAGGGAGAGCAAACGTAGAGCCTTGCCAATAAGCTTGCCCAAGCCCAGAGGAAAGGCCCGCTCCAAATGCCAGATTTGTCAATCTGAAGACTCTCAGACTCTTAATCTCAGGGTCCTGGATGCACATTGGGCATGCAGATAAGACAGTCAAAGCCTCTCCTTGTGGCTGAGCTTTACTATTCATTGCTGAACAACTTAGTGAACTCAATTATCTAGGGCTGGATTTTCCAGTTAGAGGATTAAAGGTAAACACTTTCTACATATTTAAATATGACTATACAGCATATACAAACACGCATGGCTACAGTGCTTGAAACTGACTTGCTATGAAACTGGCAAATCTGCCAGTCAACAGCTGCCAGTAAGTTCCCCTGTGTCTGTGGCTTCCTCCATTAGGATGGCTGCTTCTCCCGGATGTTGATGTCTCAGGCTTTTGTATTTTATATCTGGCATTCATTACAGTGTTTGGTTTATGGTGAGCACTTCACAAAAGGTTCTTCATTCATTCAAATTACCTTGCCTGAAGATTTGATCCCTTTAAACAGTGCTGCTCCAACTATAATCCAGGCCAGAAGAAGGCAGAGTGCCAGGTACCACACAATCACACCAGTTTCATCCATGCTACTGGAACGCTGGAGTGCCACTTTGCTGAAAACACAAAAGCCTGTTTATGAACGTAGGGCCACTTTTAACCACAAAAAAGCTTGGGGTAAGTATCATATAAAGCTCCAGGCCTGGAGTCAGGAAGACCCGAGTTCAAATCTGGCCTCAAACACTTACTTGGCTGTGACCCTGGGCAAGTCATTTAACCTTGATGTTTGGCTCAGTTTCCTCATCTGTAAAATGGAGCTAATACTAGCACCTACCTCCCAGGGTTGTAGTGAGGATCAAATAAGATAGTAATTGTAAATTATGCCTCATACCTAGTAAGCACAATATAAATGTGAGCTATTGTTATCACCATTCATTCATTTGCATCCTAGGCTCACCCTAGGAGGCTTATGGGAGTCAGGAATGAACTGTTTTTCACGGAGTGACCAAAACTTTCTCTGTGAACCAGAACCAAACTCAGGCATTGCCTTCAAGCAGCCCACTGCTCAGAACCCTAGGAGATACGAGTGTTGAGTGGAATCCTTCAGCTAGCATTCTGGAAACATTACTAAAAACTGCCTTTTCTGGAGAAAGGGGCTTATTCCATTGCCACCACTGTTTCCCAAGTTAGAAATGAATGGGAGCACGTTTGAATTGTATTTCATGTTTCTAACCTCATCCCATTGTGAGACTTTACCTGATCCCAATGCCTCTAATGTTTGTACTCAGACATGCCCCCCCGCCTTCCCCCCCCAAGATGGCTGCCTGGAAGAGGGGGCTCCTCCTTGATGGGATCACTTCTGGAGTCTATACTTCTCTAGAGGTTGACCAGGGTAGTGAGGCAGAGGAGGAATAGTTGAAAACACTGAGGAGGCCAAAGTCTGGGGAAGTGTGGCTTTAAGTCTCTGAAGAGCTGTAGTATAGATGAGAGTCAAGTATTCTGGGTGACTCAAAGGACCAGAATTCAGACCAATGGGGAGAAGTTGCAAGAATGCAGATTTCAGTTTGCTAGAAGGAAGAGCTTCCAGGAAATCAGAGCTGTCAAGAGCTGACTGGGATACCCAGGTGCGTGGTGAGTGCTCTGTCATTGGAAGTCAAAGAGTCATAGGTCTTAGAACTGGAAGGGACCTTGGCGATCATTCCCAGAGGAGGGAAATGAAGACCCAAGAGGTTAAATGACTTAGTTGCCCAAGGTCGCTGAAGGCAGTACCAGAGTTGAGCTCTGATTCCAAAGTTGGCCCATTTTCTACTTCTCCGCATAACAATGTCTGACCAAGGCTGGGCAACCATTTAGCAGGTATATTGTAGAGGGGCTTCTATGATTTTTCCTGGACTTGCCACCACTAAGACTTTCTATACTGCCTTCTAGCTAGTGTATACATTGTTAAGTGCACAATTGACTTTTCAATCGATGCTTATGGAAAGAATGAATTGATGACCAATGAGCTTTGTAGATAGCCCCTCACTGAGGGCAGGCAATAGTCAGGGTTGGCCAGAGCCATAAGTAGCAATCCTGCTGCTAGGGCAAGGGCCATAAAAGCAAAGGAGGGGAGCCGGGGGGAACCTCAAACTTCAGGACACAAGACCCTTTGCTAGGGACACTGAAATACCAGATTGCTAACTCCTGGGATCAGGAGACCCCAGGTATCAGGAGGACACTTCTGGAGAAGGAAGGAGGTGGGGACCAGCCAGTGAGAATCTCACCTGGGGGGAGGAGGGTGAGTCCTGCAACCCAACCTAGAGTTTCCTAGTTTAACCAATTATTTTCACCATGTGTTAGGCTCATTTGTTTATTTTACTGCTGAAAGAGTGAGTACAAGTGTCCTCAGCTCTTCTAAATTTCAACAACATGGGGAAAAACTTCAGCCACCCCCCCCACTTTAGATGTGGTTCCCAGGCTGTGTGGGTAGAAACATCAATTCCATTCATTTCAACTCAACCAATGCTTATTGGGAGTCTGTTTCGTGTGCTGGACAAAGCCAAACATGAAAGCAGTCTTTGTCCTCAAAGAGTTTACATTCTACTAGGAATGGAAAACACTCTGATTTCATTTCTTTAACTTTTTACAAGAGCAAGATGAGAAGGAGACAAGGCTGTGTTTGGCCCGGCCTCTTGAAAAGACTCTTCGGCATTCTGCTGGCCACTTGCCTGGGCCTCAGAATATGGGGAGGGGGGATACTTACTCCCAATACTGCTCACTGGGAAGCTGCCCCGGCTGTTCCACCTTAGTGCCGTTTATGCAAGTCAGATTGTTTTCA
Organism: Trichosurus vulpecula; assembly: GCF_011100635.1. NCBI lineage: Eukaryota > Metazoa > Chordata > Mammalia > Diprotodontia > Phalangeridae > Trichosurus > Trichosurus vulpecula. Next base: position 6,106,655 of record NC_050582.1, on the reverse strand, counting down.
AGTACCAGCGAATAGTTCATTTGGACAATGACTCCCATATTCAAGCTCACATTACAGTGAGTTACTGAAGAGAAAAAGATACCCATGGTCAGTGCTGTGAAAGGGCATATGTTTTTCCTGAATTCATTTGTGGGTGGGAATGTATATTTGGGTTTCGTGTTTCTGAGATTTAAAGTATCGCTGCAAGTGCTCATTTTTGAGCAGAAAAAAAATAAAACAGTGTATTCCCAGTGGAAAGAAAATAAGAAGAACCCCTATAAGTTTCTCCTATTACCCTTGGGAGAACAGCTAAGGGGCAATTGCTCCCACACCCAAACATTCACAGGAGCAACAGTCTTGCTACAACTCTGTGAAGCTGAAAGGGCGATGATAATGCCATAGCTCCTTCGGATGATATTTAGCTAACATCTGTTGTGAGTGTAGCTAAGGTGTAAATAGGGCCTGTGTGCAACTGTATTCCCTGGAATGTTCACAGAAGTCCTGAGATATCTATTGAATTGTTTGGTTTCTGGCAGTGATGTCACTGAAAGATTTACTCTGGCTCTCCTCTCTCTATATCACTCTTTTCCTGCTTCTCTCCCTCTTCTTGCCCTTCTTCTTCTCTTTCATTTCCTCGTCTCCTCTTCCTGCTTTACTCCATTTCCCATCTTCCATTCTTCCTCCACCCTGGCTTGTAAGGGAGACCTGCCAATGGTCAGCCCAGGCTTTACTCAGCCACACCGGCCGGCCCGACTCAGAGTTAGATATACTGCTGACACAACCAATCGTCTGTCTGAGGTCATTAGTCTTACTCAGATTTCACTTGCCTTCACCAAAAACCAAAACAAAACAAACCATTATTCCTTAATTGTCCGGAAGAACCCTCAGCCCTTCAGGTTTCTTCTGAACAACAGCAAGGAAACAACATAAGTCTTCCCAGCTCGTCTGTGTCCAAGAGGGTACTTTACCTATGGGGGTTCGGCTGCAGTTGCTATCTGCCCAGTAGAAGCATTCAGACCAGGGCAGGACTTTTTGAAATGAAGCAAATAAATAGTAGAGACTATAGGCGATGATGACATTATAATAGATGGCTACGAAGATCGAGATCAAGATCATAGTGATTCCCACACCTAGGAGAGAGAAAACCTGGTCACAATGAACACAAACTCAAGGAAGCAGAGGATTAGTCCATCTCCCACCAATCTCCCTCATGATTCAGGCCTGGGAGGAAGAGATCCGTTTGGGAGAAGGGTTTGGGAGGCTAGTCTGATTGAAGGCTCTTTGCCTGGATCAAAATAGCAGTAATGATGACCATAAGCAACATTTCTGTAATGCCTTTAAGTTTGCAGAGGCGTTTCGAGACATTAACAGCTTGGAGCTTCTCAAAAGCCCAGGGAGGCAGGTACTAAAGATGGTATTTGCTCCATTTTACAAATGGGGAAACCAGCTCAGTGACAATGGTCACTGACACTCAACTTTGACAATGGTCAAAGTCTCAAGGGCAGAATATGAAGCCAGGTCTTCAGGACTCAGATCTGGCACTCAACCCAGGCTAGTTCAAATCCCTGCCTCTCCAGAGCCCTTGTTGGCGACAGAACAGGCTGACCTGATGTTAATGTAAATTTATTCCTACTTTTGGGGGAATCACAAATATGCCAAGGACAGGACATAATTATTTACTTTCACGGGCAATGCAATAAACCAAATAACACTACCAGCTCACATTTCATGTAGCCTTTTAAGGTTTACGAGACTGACAGAAGGACTTGAAACTCGTCAGAATCGAAATTCCTTAAAATCTACCATGAGTCATTTCCAAAGCTGCATTTAATAAAATTAGCATATCAGGAGCAATAGAAATTTGAGGCTTCCCCAAACAAGTTGAAAACATTTGCAGTGACTCCTTCTATGGCAGCTTTTCTAATGTGCGCTCAGCTATTAGAACCTTCACTTTTCTCAAAATGTACTTTTCATGGAGCATTCCAATTATTCCAGATGCTTTTTGGGAGCTGCCTCATAGCCAAAGCATATCTGATGTCCTGAGAGGAAGGTGCTCTGAGCTTGGAGTGGAGCCAAGGAATGCATCCATTGCACGGTGGCTCCCTGTTCTGTAGGGTCCATCCGATACATGGAGCAGAATGCCGCTGAGCTCTTTTGGAGTGGGCATTGGAAAAGAGATACGAAGTAAGAGATGCCAAAGGCAGTTTCAAGTCATTCATCCTCCAACCAATCAGGTTCTGAACACCAGGGCTGTGCCTCAGGGCAATTAGAAGTGAGGAGAGAGGCAACTAGTGACTACTATTCTAGAGTTGCTATTATATCTTATGTAGTTGGTTGACCCCAATCCCTCTCCAAGAAACTCTAGCATTCACTAAGGTGACCTTAAATTTCAAGATCACTCGATAGCTTTCACAGTATGCTTTGGTATGTATTATCTAATTTGAGCCTTGCCCCAGCCCTTCAACATAAATTAGGCCAGCTCTAGGATGGAAGAGGCAGGAAGAGAAGGAGGCCAGAGTTTCTGCCCGCATGGCACTGACAGGCTAAGAGGAGAGAGAAAGTGAACAAGTACAGGGAGAGAGAGAAGGCGCAGAGGAGAGGAGACATGCCAAAGGGAAGCATGAAGGCTTGTGGAGTCCCATAAGGCCCAGAGGAGAAGTTCCTTCCAGCCAGAAAGCTGCAAGACTGGGGAGTGGGAAGGTTGGAAGAGGGGCATGAGGAGGAAGGGAGGAGGTTGGCAAAATAAGGAAGTAATTCTAATACCCACCTTGAAAAAGTGGCAGAATCCTCCAAACTGAAAGTGGCCCCAGGCTGGCGAACTGTCCCAGTGAGCACTCCAGAAAGAACAAGGGCAACCCCGCCAGTGCCAACATTATTGTATAGGGTATGAGGAAGGCACCTTTCAAAGGAAAAAAGAAAACAAAATCACATTTGCCTTCTCTGACTGAGGCATTGGGGACAGGACATTTTTTGAAGCCAAGTTTCCTTTGGAACAAGGTGGCTGACTTCTAAATGAGAAGACAGGTACTTGTTAAAAGCCTCCTTCCAGACTTTGGGAAGGATTCCTAATCCAGAATTTGCATTTAGTTTGAGTAAGAAGTCAAGCATTCAGCATTGCTTCGGATTGCAGGGAATGGTACCTGGAAATGTCCCTTATCTCTTTGCTCCATTAGTAGAAGAAGCTGATCTAATAGAGCTTCTCATTACGTAAAGAGTGACAAAGTTCTTTCCCCTGGCAGTCAGGATTTTCCTGGTATTGTACAAGAACCTCAAGCCTTTTCCTGATCATTAAAGAAATGTTCATAGTCTCTTCTAGATTTCTTGGCATAGGTTAACCTGTGTATGAATAATCAAACCTTCTTGCTTCCTTCTTCTGCCCACAGAGACGGAGCTTGCAGTCCACTAAAACTCCCATGTCTTTTTCAGACAAAATTGTGTCTAGCCCTGCCCTCAATTTGTACTCAGGAAGTGGGTTTTGGAGTCCACGTTTAAGACTTACATTTATCCCCATTATGTTTCATCTTTTTTTGCCCTAGCAAAAAGCTTAAGGGAAAAAAAGGCCTTTGCCTTACCTTACCAGATGGTAGGCATGAAAAGATTGCAGATAATTGGCCAACTTTTCAGCTTATAAGCTTTGTCAAAGTGTTGATGGAAGTAATGAAACTAGAGGCTAAAATGAGGCTTTTGTAAAGCGGGCAAGACCTTTCTTGACACCATAGTCCTTTCCCCTACTGAAATGGAGAGGAGAATCTTTAACTTCACATATGCTAAGGAACTCCAAAGGCCAACATCACTTAACTGAAAAAGCCTGAAGGTTCCTTAGATTCACTTCAAAGTGGACATACCCTTACGATGTGAACCACCTCAACCTTATTTGTCACTGGTTCAGTAGGACCAGTTGGGGAGGGTGGATGATAACAGTTGAGATTATCACTATGAATGATCTAACCTTAAATCATACTGGTGGTATAATGGAATATCTGGTGTCAAACCAAAATCAAACCAAAACCAAAACTACATCATTGGGAGGAAAAAGAAAACAACTGTTTTGAGTCATTATGAAAGTTAGGTGCTAAAGGAATTATTATCCCCATCTTTGAGATGAAACAAATGTCTTTTGCCTCTTTTTGTATCCCTAGCACTTAGCACAGGGTCTGACACATAGTAGGTGCTTAATAAATACTTATTGACTGACTGAATATGAGAACAGTTAACTGAAATGCCCAGGCTACACAAGTAGTAAGTATCAGTTACAATTTGAACCCAGGACTTCTTGACTCCAGGTCCTAGCCAAGTACTCTCTCAACTGTTACAAAGTGAGATAAAACTTTCAGCCAGAGTTTATCATTTCATTGATAACTTAAGAGGATGCTAGCACATTTGGTTTAAGTTTAGACATCAAAGACAAGACAACGTGTTCTAAACTCCATGGGGAGGGCAAGCTTGAAAAATTAGCTTAAGTATTTTCTTTGAAAGAAAATCAACCTGTTCTAGGTAGTTTTTTGAAAGAGAAAACACCGATTATAAAAACAAAGTTCAATTTGACTCAGGGATTCTACCTCATTCACACCCATCAAATTGGCAAAGGGATTGAAATGCTGAGAGCCAATGCTGACGTGGCTTTGGGAGAGCAAGCATGCCAATAGCCTGCAGCTGGAAATCACTGAGGGCCTGAACAACAGAGTTACAGAAGCATCTGTCCCCTTAGACCCAGCAGCCTAAGGAAGTTGCCCCACTACTGTCGTTACACCCCTGGAGATTATTAACAGGCAATGAAAACCTATCAGCACTACAATATTCCAAGCTCGGCTGTCAGAGCAGCAACCCCCTCCCCCAAATAACCCTGAAAGCAAACTGAAGCTCTAACAATTCTGGGATGGCTGAACAATGCATGGCATGTGAACCAATGGCATATTGTTGTGCCATAACAAAAAACAAATAGGAAAAAATATCAAAGAACTATAAGGAGACCTAAGTAGTGGCATAGACATAAGAAATCAGATCAAAAAGAACAGCATGCACATGGACTCGAGCTGTGCAATGGAAGAGATGGGTCCCAGTAACGAATAATACACAGAAAAGAAACTCAAAAGGGATCATGGAAACAAACACGAAGATATAGGTGCATCTTTGGCTTTTTAGCCCATGTGGACTGTGGCAGCTCACAAACACCTGCACATGTGTTTACAATCTCTCATTTTGTTTATTTGTCCTTTGTTTCTGGTTTCTAGGTTTGAATACTTGTACTTAATAGAAAGTAAAATAAAATTGACTTTTTAAGAGAAAACGACTGTTCTTCTTCCCTGACTATACTAATGGCAAAAATCCTGCTTTCTGGAGCCTGATGTGATCAGTCCACCTTACGAAAACACGAATGTGCTAAGGCATTGGATAAAGTGGGCGCTTTCAGCACTAGAGACGGTTAAACTCAAGCAGTATTCAAAGAATCTTAACTGCTCGCCATAGCTTTTCAACCCAACTAAATGTCTTGCTACCTGACTTATGAATGTTAGAGTCTCAACTCCTTTTCTTAACCTACCTGCCTACCCCTCTGTTGGAGGTAATCCTGACTGGTGAATTGGCCCAAAAAAAGGTCAGTGGGAGGGAAGAGATATTTGAGAGAGTATGTGACTCCCTCCTGTCTTACTCATCCTGATAATCCTATTTCCAGAATCTCAGAGTTGTATATACCTCGGAGGCCATCTAGGCTAGGAAATACCTGCCCAAGAATGCCCTCTCTGGCATCTCCAACTGTTAGAGTTGACTTTGGAATCCATAAAACCCAAATATGTTTTCTTTATGCTGGTCCAAAAGAGAGGGGGAAAACCTGTTGCAGGGTGCTAAGTTCATGGCAGGTATTCCCTAGATGTTGTTTAAAACCACTACAAAGACTTCAAATTGGGACTGAGATTGGGGAGCATTTCTGGGCTCGGTCCTGGAAGAAACTTCTCATTGTAAGGCCCATGTCTGCCCAACGAGAAGGGGTCGACAGTTTGCCCTACATGTCTGACCATCATCCCAAACAATTGATCTCTGAGCCATTGTAGCCAAACAAGGTCATGGCTCCTGACTCATCTTCTAGCCAAATCACACACATGATTGAATGAGCTTAAGCCATCGAGAGGGGGGATTTCTGTGACCAGCACCTAAGGGTGTGCTAACCAGGGCTCTTTCCTCCTTATCTGAAGGCCAGTGTAAAAGTTGTTATCCACCTAATTAAAAAGGGGGAATGACACTAGAAGATCTCAAGCACAAAATCCTATTGTAGTAAGCAAAAGTCATGACAATGGCACAGTTTCATTAGTACTGGGCGGGAGTTATGAAATACAAGGGCACGTCACCTCTACACTTTTATTGGAACCTGTAATTAGCAAGCAAATAAAATAGGGTGTAAGTGAAAAGTTGTTTCGACAGTACCAAGGGATTGTGCAATGTCTTCTTGCCTCCCTTTGTGTATAAGATCAGGATTCCCCCCCTTCTAATCTACTTTGCTTAAATGGCCTACAAGCTATAAATAATGCATCTTTCAAAAATGAATTACACATCCTAGGCTTGAATTAAACTAGAACAGCTTTGAGAAGAGCCTGAGTCAGATACTTCCCACTTGAAAGAATGGGCTTGGGCACATCCCTGCTTAACCTCTCTGGGACTCAGTTTCCTGCTGTGTCCAATCAAGGGATTGAACCCAAGGTCCCTTACAGCTCTAGGTCCAAAGAAACACAAATTCTTTCTCTTCCAGCTCCAGAGTGATGGTCGTGTAGTGTTCTGCCTACAAGCTACAATGGAAGCAAATTGAGCACTTTGAAAGGCAGAAGGTCCTCCTTCTATCTTTCCCTCTAGGAAAAAGTAACACAATGCTCTAATTTAACCAACTCCCTAAGAGCTAGAGTCCTCTGATTTGTTCTTAGATTCATTTCCAGATGGAGCAGATCGAGGAACCTTTACATGGCACACTGCTTATGCAAGAGGTACAGAAGCTTGTCACAAAAAAACCTTTTCCCGCCTCCAGTGTGCAGAGAGTCTAATTTAATTGGCCATCTAGGACATCTGCCTTCCAGGGACCACAGCTTCCCTGCCCCATCCAACTTGGATTCTGTACACTTTTTTGGTCACTCAGTGGACAGTTCTTTTAAAAGTATATTTTGAAAATACCTCCTCCATTCTGGTAAGTCAAATAAGGAAATCTCCAGACATTTCCCAGTCCTACTGCATATCCAACCATGGAGAGAAGATAATCAGATTTTTGGGACCAGTTCCCACGTTCCTGGTTCTCATCATTTTCTCCCACGTGGAAATTCTCCGATGAAGCAGTTACTTTCTGAGGGATGAGAGAAAAGACATCTTTGGTCACTAGAGGTCTGTAGCCTAGAAAGCATCATACAAGGCATCCTTTCCCAAGGCCAAAGAGTGGCAGTCAAGGGGAAGCCCAGAGAAGAGTGGACGGTGTGCTAACTAAAGGCTCCATAGAGTTCTGGAGATTGCTAGAGACAGCTTATCTCACTTGGCAACTGGGCCTGTCTCCTGTCAGTACTCAAGTTTGGAAGGGCTAGAAGGAAGGAGAGGTTAGACTCCTCCTTCACTTAGTTCCATTTACATTTGATGAAAAAGTCACGAGCCTCGATCCCATCCCGGGAAGAAGAAAATGGGGAGAAATTGAGACTCCAATAACAAATTCCCCAAAGGAGGAAAGCGCAAAGTCAGCACCCCGAAGGCTCCCGGAAATCTTTGAGAGATTGGATCCCCACGGGATCTCTGCCAAAAATCCACAGAGGAGGTCACTGGGGCTCTCTTGGGACGCGCACCTGGAGAAGACAAGACCCTTCCCTGCCCAGAGGAGGGCAAGCAGAATGATTTGGGGGGGAGGGGAGGGGCGGCGCCAAAGAGGGAGGAACCAGCCGCCCATCCCCCCTTCCACTGCAACCATTAGGACCGCACGGGGAGGAGGGCAGGAAGAAGAGGCAGAGATGATTTGTGAACCGCAATGTGGCACTCCAAGATGCTCACGGGATCGAGTGAGCCGGAGAGGTCGCGGTCCTAACTGCTGTTTCTGTGGCTCGGGCAGCCACCTGGCCTCGACCTCCTCTGAAATAAGAGGGTAGGACTTGGGGGTTTCTCGGACCCCTCGCAGTTCTCCATCTTTGATCCCGAGTCCCCCTCAGCCCAGGCAGACCCCACCCCTCAGTCCCTCTGAGGCTCTCTGCCAGCCGCACTTGAACTCGCAATGGAGTGGGCAAGGAGGGCAGACACGGGACGGAGGGAGGGCGGTAGAGAACGAGGACCTGGGGGAGGCGGAGTGAGATGAGAGCCCAGAGACACCCCCAGTTCGCCCCACGCTGGCCCGCCTCGGTCCTGGCCCCTACCTCTTTCCCCCCGCGCCGTAGGAAGGCGGGTAACTTGAACTTGTCCATGCTGTGCTCGCTTTCCGTGAGTGTGTCCCTCTCTGGGCTCTCCTCGCCTCAGAGGCAGGCTGGCTGTCTGGGCTGGGCTGGGTTGGGCTGGGCTAGGCTGGGCAGCGCCTTAGCAGGTGCCGGCTCCTCAGTCCCTACCTGGCAGACTGATGCACCTTCCCCAGGGGTGGGACCGTTTATGAAGGCTGCGCTGCCCTCCCGCCCTCCAGTCCTCCCTCCCTCCGCCCCCCTGCCCCAGGCCCGGCCCGGGCGCCTTGTGTCAATCACGGGAAGGGACAGACCGGAGCCCAGCTCTGGCCTGGCCCAGGTGAGCCGGCACGCAGCAGTCAACCCCTCTGTGTTCAGGCCAGGACTGAGCTTCTGGTGCCGGTGAAGGGCAGGGTTCGCCTCAGAGCCCCTTTGCATCCCTTCACCCCTTCCTCAGCCACTGCCCTACCCCTTCTTAGCTGCGGTGCCATCCTGTCTCCTGGACTAGTGCTGATCCTCCCCTCTCCCCTCTCCCTGTCATCTTCCTCCCCACCCCTATTAGTTCTGCTCAGGCTGTCCAGAACACCTGGTACTCTCCTGACCAGATGCATCTCTGCCCCACCATTCACCCCCTCCAACTCCCCCACCCAAGGCCCTCTCTATACCTTCCAGGCCTCCAGGGCTTTTTACCCCTGCACCATTTCCACCCCCACCCCCATCCCCCAATGCTCTCTCTCCCTGCCTTCACCGAAGCCCAGAGAGCCCTTAGTCCTCAGGGGACTCCTGCTCTCCTGGGGAACCCTGATTGCATTGTCTGCTTTCCAATTGGAGCCAGCTGGTAGGTAAAGTGAGCTGCCTGGCAAAGTGTGACATGAGCCAGCTCAGCTCTGGAACCTGGGGCTCCCTCTCTTCCCAGGTGAGAGCTCTGTGCCCACAGGCATCCTTTGTGTGACTTCCAAGAGGCCAAAGGGAAGCAGATTATGGAGAAGGGTTATGGGAAACCTAAAACCAAACAAAGGCTTGTACTGCTTCTTCCTCATGAGCAAGGTGAGGGCTAGAGAGGAAGCCTGGAAGGATCGGCCTGGCCTACTGGCCAGGCAGGAAATGGGAATCGGGGCCAGTGCCTTCCTGAGCATCTTTCCAAGGAAAAACTGCCAAAGCTTTCCCCCAAAGCCCTGTCCTCAGCAGTAGATGAGAGAGGTGTCGGGACTGGCCACTGCTGGGTGCCACCAGATCACTGGCCCCACAGCTGCTACCAGGTGGGGGGGGTCCATTCACAGTTAACACTTTCTTTGGGGTATTCAAGAACTTCAGGAAAAGGAGAGATCAGAAGAAGGGTGATGTGACCGAGACTTGGGGGAGAAAGGATTAGGTCCAACTCAGAAAGAAGCCACATTTGGGGCTAGAAGAGGTGTCAGTGTCATCCTTCTCCTGCAGAGGAAATGGGCCCCAGAAAGGGCAAGTGACTTGCCCCAAGGCAGACTGCTAAGAAGTGGGAGAGCCCTCTGCCTCCCTGCCTGGCCCCTCCACTATGCTGCCTTTCTCTGGTGGCCATGCTGGGCAGTGTTTTATGACAGGGGGCTTTGCTGAGCAGGGGAGTAACCTGCTCCACATAGTATGTGAGCCAGGAGGAAGAAGCCACCCAAGCACTGCATGTGATCTCATCTCCCCCAGCTACTGGAAGGCTGGACTTTGACTATGGACTTTGAATATGCCTTCCTCTTCGGGGAAGGCAAGGATGTAGGATGGCAGGTGATGAGAGTCTGACTGAAACCAAAGCACCACTGACCTTGAAGGTGGAAAAGTTGCCAGGCATATAAAAGCAGCTGGTATTTGGTGATTTTTTTTCAGGAAATGAAGGAGACAAACACTCCAGATAGCTACCACTTACCGACAATCTCCTCCCTTCTTATTAAGATTAAGTCTATGTGGTAATGGTGTGAAGTCATGTTTTGTGGCAGCTCTTCCAGGATTAGCTATCGGCAACTAAACAGAAAGGGACCTGCCACCTTGAACCTGATTCCGGTCATTTGGAAAGGACTGGGCTGGGCAGACTCCTGAGAGTGGACAGTAGCACACCAATTGTCAAGGGGTTCGACTGTTCCTGTGATACCCAGCAATATGTTGGCTTTCATTGTCTTACCGGGAATCTCTCCCAGCACAAACCCTGATACTTTTAACAGATGAAATGGATGGAGGGCGGCAGGGAGGACAAAGACACAAATACACAACCATCAGGGACTAGATCCGAGTCAGTTTTGTAGAAGAAAAATTGTTTGAGCAAAAGCTATTTCTCCCATGGAAACTGGACTCTAATACTCCCGGGTTCTCCATTCTCATGGATGTGGGCATTCTCTCCAGTGAGCAGATGACAGCCCATCCCCGTTGGCCCACCCTGATTTCTTCATATGGACTTTACCTCCAGTAATGCAGATCCCAGCCCACTGTATGCAACTCTTTTCCCTGCCCTCAGCTAGGTTAACCACAGGCTGTCTACCCGATGTCCTGGGGGCTTTCCTTTCATTCTCCTAACTGAAAATCCCTTGAAACATATGTGTTGGCTCACTGACAAAACATGGCTGCCAAGGTGAGTTCTTTGACCCCTTGGAAGCATGAGCATTGCAGAGATAATCTGCAAAGATAATTCTACTGCCGCCCTCAATATAATGATTACAGATGGATTATCTAACATCATCAGTGGGTGACTAGAGAAAACAATCCCAAAGTCCCTCCATGCTGTTAGTAAGTAAAGAGCTCTTCAAGGAAATGGTCAGCGTCTTTCTGCCTCACTGTCACCCTCAGCTCTTTACTCACACTCACCCCACATGATGAAGCCATTGCCAAACATCTACAATCTCAATCAGATCCATCCCCTTCTGTCCACTCACACAGCCACCTCCCTAGTTCAGGCCCTCATCACCTCTAGCCTGGACTATTACAACAGCCTCTTAATTGGCTCCCTGCCTCATGCCTCTCCCCTCTCTAATCCAGCCTTCATTTGGCTGCCAAAGTGATTTTTCTAAAACCCAGGTCTAGCCATGTTAGTCCCCTGCCCCCAGCCCCTTGGCTCCCTGTTATCTCCAGGATCAAAGGTAAAGTGCTCTGTTTGGCATTTCAAGCTCTTCACAGCCCAGGCTGCTGCCACCTTTGCAGTCTGCTTATGTCTCACCCCACTCTGCCTCTTCTGTGACCCGGGAGCATTGGCCTTTCTGCTGCTCCTTACACACAGTACTCCATCCGTCATCCCTGGGCCTTTTCCCTAGCTATCACCTGGGCCTGGAATATTCTCCTGCTACCTTTTAGTTTCCCTGGAATCCTTCAAATTACACCTTCTGCAGAAGGCCCTTCTTGGTCCTTCTCCTGCCCAGCTGCTGGTGCTGCCCCCCAGCTGCTGGTGCCTGCCCCCCCCCAGCTGCTGGTTCCTGCCCCTTAGCTGCTGGTGCCTGCCCCCCAGCTGCTGGTGCCTGCCCCGCCCCAGCTGCTGGTGCCTGCCCCTCCAAGCTGCTGGCACTTTCCATCTACTCAGTATATATATTACATGTGCCTAGCTATTGCCAGGCTGTCTCCCCCTCTAGAATGTGATCTCATTGAGGGCAGGGACCAAGTTTTCTACTTGCTTTGTATCCTCAGAGCTTCTCCCTAGTGCAAAGCACCGACTAAGCACTTACTGAGTACGTGTTGACTGACTGGCCCCACTAAAGCCCTCTTCTGATACATGGCCGTGGTACAGAGGTCTGGCTGGCTTCTTGGAGGCTATACCAACCAAGCTCAACCTCTGGCAGGTCCTTCAAGTATGGGGTGAGCAACACAGGGGGCCACCTCTGCATCACCTGACAACCAAACTCCGGGAGGCCCAGTGTCTTGTTGGCCTTAAGGGATATGAATTTGGCAAGCAAAGCATCTCCTGAAGATCATTCCCCAAGTCACTCCGGCAGTCATCATCTGCCCTGATAAAATCATAGAACCTTGGTGTGTTAAAGAAAAGCATTTCCCCTTAAGGATCCTTCTGCCTCTAAAAGGTCACGCATCTCATTGACCACTGGAGATAGAATGAATCAGAGATCTAGAGCTCAAGAGACCTCAGAGGTCTTTAAGAAGGGAACATAGAAGGCATCTTGTCCAACTCCATGTGCAGGTGAGGAAATTGAGGCTTAGACAGAGAAACTGAAGCAGTGATTTCCCCAAACCATCCAGCAGTGTCAAGGCCAAGATTGACCAGAAGGCCAAAGCTTTTTCTACCACTTTTCTTGTGGTCTAATTCCATATGAATATGTGATCTTCTAGTGGCCACAGCATAATCCATAGCCTTAGAAAGCCCTGGGGATTGGGCCAAATAAGGGAAGGAAAAAAGACAAGGAGAAAGGAAAGGAAAAATCTAGCCCCTTGTTAGGAGGAAAAGGACCAGCAGGGGTGGGGAATATGTGGTGGGTTTTCCAGCCCCGGAATAGAGTAATAAGGAAACAGGGAGCAGCCTGGCAAATCCTGTACATGTGGTATTTCTGATGTTGCGCAGGAGCCTGATGCCACACATCACAAGCTAGTTATTACCTTAACGGGAGGAATGGCCTCACATGGCTTGGCTGCACCGGCTCCTCCTTCGCCTATGGAACCCTAGCCTGTTTCAAGACCTGGGAAAGGCCTCAATGAGATTGAAGAAGTCTTTTATATTCCTACATCACTGTATCCTTCTGGGCCAGCTTCCCAATGGCTTACAGAGCAGGCCACTCACAAAGAGTCACCTGCAAGAGGTCTCACAAAGTCAATGTACGTTTGATATCCACGCGTCAGTTCCTTCGGCAGCCTAGATTTCAGCCCTTCTGTGCTAGAGATAAAAAGAAAACCCTGGGCTCATGTTGTTATCTAAGACGTAAGACAAGAACAACTGCATGCAGAGCCTTGGCCAACTTTGAATGGAGTTAGGATGAGGCCTGTCATGGGTATAGGATGGGGGTGGGGTGGGAATGGGAGACCTGAACTAACTTGACGGATACATTAAAGCAGAGAAATACTTACAATTCAGCCTTTTAAATGGCCTGCTATAGGCACATGTGGGCTGCCATCCCTTAGAACTGTGCCCGGTGACACTGGGGGAGGCTTTTGTGGAATGGCTCCATTTGGTCCACAGAATGAGGGTTTGCCTCTGAAAGTCAAAGCCCACTTTTAGTGATATCACCATTCTGAACCCCATGTACCAGAATCCTTGGAAAGATGCAGCCACTTGTTTGGGAGCGATTGTGTTTACACTGGAGACGCCTCCCATACATTTTTAAATGTCCTCCTCAAATAAAGGACAATGACATTGAGGGACCACAATGCGGTCTAAGAGGGACAATCTCACGAGTTACACATAAGAGGACAAGACTTCAAATCCTGGGAATGGGAGTGGAATATGGGAGATGGTGATGGCAGGCTGTACAAAGAGTAGAGGCTTTAGAAACCAAGAAGTAGGATTTATGTCTTGACTCTGTGTCTTGCTATCTGTGTGACCTTGGCTAACTACTTGCCCTGTCTGGGTCCTGATTTCCTCATCTGTAAATGGGGGGGTGGAGGGAAAATAGGTGGCCTCAGTGGTCCCTTTCAGCTATATGTCTCTGATAATATAATCCGTAAGTGCTTTCAAGGGCTATAAATGTGGGAACGGGTAATTCAGGGGACTCTCAAATCTATCTCTCATCAAATTACTGGCCACATGAAATGCAACTCTTTCAGTTCCCCTTTATGTGTTTCCCGTCCTTTTGTTCCATACTAACTGCTAGTCCCCCACATGATGGTCCGTCTTTTCCCTCCGTGCTTTGGTCCAGACTCTAGCCCATGCCTGGAATGCAGAGCTGCACTTGGAATCCCTAACTCTCTTCTCCTAACATCTCTTACTAGAGGCCTCTGTGGACCTGCCTGGGTGTTGGTGCTCCTAATTACTTTGCATTTCTTTCACATATTTGTTGTTCCTGCCCTAAATGTTGGCTCCCCAAGAGCACGGACTGCTGTGACGTTCAGGACGCATTAGGTGCTTAATCAGTGCGTGCTGGACAAAAGTTAAATAAAATCTGTCATGGTACAGCAAGATTCCAGTCTGCTTCAGGCTCCACAGTTATGTTGAGGGAAAAAACCAGCTGATGAAAGGTTTCAAAAGAGCGTTGGTCATGGACGGCAACGCCGTTGTAGAGCATCCTCCACACACAATAACAATTACGTTGAGGAGCTGCAGTGTGGTATTATTGGGTTTGGAGCCAGAGGGTCAAAGTTCAAATTGTGACCTGGAAGTTTCCTAGCTGTACCTCCTAGAACAAGACTCTTCCCCTCTCTACTTCGATTTCCTTATCTGCAAAATGTGAGTGGGGTTGTCAGATGATCTCTCTAGTTTCTTCCAGCTTTCGTATTTGAGGAATTAGATAATTATCCCAGTGAAGTAGAAAAAGCAACAGAAGTTGGAAAATCGAGAACTCCTGCCAGCTCTGTTACTAGCTGGCTGTATGACCCTGGGAAAGTCACTTTCCCTCTCTGAGCTTCAGTTTCCTCACCAATAAAATGAAGCTGAGTTAGGTTCCTGGCCAACTGTACAGCCCCTGCTTTTTCTTCTTTACCTTCCTCCTTCTCCCCTCCCCCTTCTGTCAAGGACCAAGCAAACAATCATTAATATTCTCCCTTCCAGGATCTGCCTAGATAACCCCTTAACACCTGCTCACCATGTCAGTCCACAAACTCTGGAATCCAGGGACAGTGAGGAAGGAGGAGATCTGGTCTTATCCACTTGGAAGGATGTCTTGTGACTTGCCTGCCTACCCACCTACTTGCCTTCAGTGGAAACTGAGCTCAGAAAACTTGTAGCCTAGGCAGGAGTGCCTAGGAAATGAGGAAGCTGCCATCTTGGGGCAGGCCACCCTCTTGGGGCAGCTCCTGGTGGCCAGCCACAAAGCTAATCTGCTACCACATTTACCCCAACTGTTTAATATTACCTTCTCAGTGGTCAGATTGTTGTTGTCTAGTGAGGCTGGGCACCTCGAGTAGCTGGGAATTATGCAATGCCAGCCAAGGAAGGCTAGTGGGATTATAACTTGACTCACTTGTTTGTGTTTCTGGTGTCTGGAAGTAAAAGAGGGCACTGTGTCTTTAAAACTTGCTTGTAAAGTGTTATTGAAAAATTCAGGAAATCATTAAAAAGACCACACATTCTATAACACCTTTTGTCCTCAAGAGTTTTTGCTGATCACCGTGACTCCCTCTAGGAAGGTCAGTATGGAAGACTTATGTCATGTATGGAAGTCAACTTCTACCTGGGCCATTTACTGGTTCTATGATCCTGGTCATGTGGGGCAGCTAGGGGGTGCTGCGGGGGATAGAGGGCAGAGCCTGGAATTAAGAAGACTCATCTAACTGGGTTTGAATCTGGCCTCAGGTACTTACTAGCTGTGTGACTCTGGCCAAGTCCCTTAACCCTATTTGCCTCAGTTTCCTTGTCTGTAAAATGAGCTGGAGAAGGAAATGGTAAACCACTCCAGTATCTTTGCTAAGAAAACATCACATGGGGTTATGAAGCGTCTGGAAATGACTGAACAACAAGTGACATCACCTGTCTGAGGCTCAGATTCCCCGCCTCTAAATTAAGATCAGAATCCCTGTAGCCCTTGCCTCAGAGAGGTATTTTCAGGACTAAATTAGATCTTGGACACAGGGAAGAGACTACAGACAAAGAATGACATCAGAAATACCCTGATGATAATGGCAGCAGTGGGGATGGTGCTGGTGACGATGACAATGACGGTGACAGTGATGACAGTGAAGATTGCAATGATGGTGACACTGATGGTGGTGGTGACAACGAAGGCGACAGTGACGGTGATGACAGTGCTGATAACAATGGTGATGGTGATGACAATGATGGTGATGGTTACAATGGCAGTGACAGTGACAACGGTGATGGTGACAGCAGTGATGATGACGGTGCCAATGCCAATAATACATGACTTTCTTGGAGCCTCAGGACAACCTTGTGAGGTAGACACTATAGGCCCCCATTCTATTGCTTGTTTTCCGTAGTGAGACTTCTGGCTTTGACACTTCTCATTTCTGGATACACCACCAGCCCCACCCTATAACAAATCAAAATCTATTTGATTCAATCCAAGGAGCATTTATTAAATGCCTACTATGTTGGAACCATTATGCCAGGTTCCCCATGATAAAACAGTCCCTGTCCTCTGATGACTTTACCTAGTAGTGTGTGCAGTATTCTGTACCCATAGTCCCCCACCTCTAAAGGGAAAGGAGGGGGATGAAAGTGGTAATTCCAGTCAGTGTTTGGCTTCTATATCCTCCCTTCGCACATGTTGATATGGCGGCTCAGCACAATGAAATCACTGGCCTGTGCTGCCATGGCTGATAAATGGTACTTCTGAACTCTGGTCTTCCTGATGCCAAGGCTGGCGTGCTACCCACTGCACCATCTTTTGCCTCCCACTTTGCAAACTGCACAGATCAAAACTGACAAAGAGCTGTAGAGTACTAGACAGAATGGCACATGGTAGGACTGCTGTGGAGCCAGTTTCCTGGCAGTGTCTTAGCTCCCAATCCAGTCAGCCCAATGAGTGGTAGAAATCACTCTGCAGTTGGGCCAACCTCTATCCCCAGAAGCACAAATGGTCCCTAGGAAGGCAGGTGGAGGGCAGGCCCACTAGAGCGTGGCTACTCCAAAGCTCTCCCCCCCACTCCGGCTCCCCACCTGAGGTTGTGGGGAGGGTGCTGCCCTCCAAAGACAGTGCCCTCTAGACCACAGATGCCCCTTCCACTTCTCCTGGGCAGCGGAAGGCACATACAGTCAGCCAATTACAGGGAGAAACAATAATCGTGTGTGGACATTTCCTTCCCTTCGAAATTATAAGACACATTAGGTCAATTGCAGGTAAACAATGCCATTATTTAAATGAGTTGGCTGCAGCTGACTCAGAGCAGGCTGCTGATTTGGCTCTCCCTCCCGGGGTGACTGGCTCCCACCTTTGGCCCCCATCCTGGGATTCCTCAAGCCTTCTTTGCCCCACCCTGAAGCTGCTCTCTCCTTGGCCTCCCAAACCCGGCCATCCCTCTCAGCGTCTCTGTAGCAAACTCTCTTCCCTGGCTCCTTCCTGCTAGCCTTTCATTCCACAGGGCCATCCAGTTTCCTTCAGATCAGATCTCCACTTCTCAGCTTCACCCAAGCCCAGCTTAAGAGTGGGGAACCTGCAGCCTTCCAGCCACATGTGGCCCAGCTTGGCCGCAGAGCTTGTGGATTTTCTTTCATTTGTAAGTTGCACCTCTCCATTTCCAAGGGAACCATTCCCAGTGAGGCCTATCACACAGCCTGCCTGTCAAACGATTCTTAGTGTGAAACATTAGCATATCTGAAACCCAGTTTACACTGTGATTAATCCTGCCCCAACCAGATATGTACCTCCTCTTTCCCCAGCCAACACACAATGGGCAAGCTGGATGCCAACCTCTGGCTGGGCAAGTATGCCCAGCTCAGAGAGGAAGGCTTGGCACGGGACTCGACAGGTTATCAGAAGTTCCTCCAGACCACAGAAGACCAGGGAAATCCCAGCACCACTTTTTAACAAGGACATTCACCTAAGCCAATGGCTTTGTAGACAGTTAAGAGAGAGTAGACAGTGGATAGAGTGCCAGTCCTGGAGTCAGGAACACCTGAGTTCAAATTTGTCCTCAAATACTTCCTAGCTGTGTGACCCTGGGCATCTGTAAAATGAGATGGAGAAGGAAATGGCCAAACCACTCCAGTATCTTTGCCAAGAAAACCCCACGTGGGGTCACAAACAGTCAGATATGACTAAACAACAAAAAACCTTTCCTTTTAAAGGCCTCTTCTGTACTGTCCAGAAGCCAGGGGCAGAGGAGCATCAGGCAATAGCTTACGGTGAGCTTGAGTTTACAGTGAAATGACTGAAGAACAACAATAAACACCAGCAAGTGCCTGTGCTTCAGGGCCAGGGGAGCAGTGGAATTCCATTTCCCAGGTGGCGGGCACACCCACTCCCCCAACCTTGTATCTCTAGGCCAAGCATAGGCCTTGGACAGAGAAGGCATTTAATAAATGCCTATGGAAAAGAAGAGTTAAGGGGCAGCTAGGTGGCACAGTGAGTATAGCGCCGGCCCTGGAGTCAGGAGGACCTGAGTTCAAATCCAGCCTCAGACACTTGACATGCATACTAGCTGTGTGACCTTGGGCAAGTCACTTAACCCCAATTGCCCTGCCTTCCCCCCTCCAAAAAAAAAAGAATTGTTAGCTTACTTTTTGTGACAGCAAAGAATGGGAAATCCAAGAGCTACTGAGCAACTGAGGAATAGCTAAATCAATTGGGGTTCTCTCCTATCGTGAAGTACTACTGACCAAACTGTAAGAAACAATCAGAATGAAGGGAGCCGAGCCAGGAAAAGCATATGCCCAATAACCAGGACGATGGAAATCAAAGAAAGAAAAGGAAAGGTTGTGAAGTGACAATGAACAAGGTTGGCACCCTCAAAAAGATATGGGAGGCCATCTCTCCCCACTCCTCAGAAGATGCTGAGGTGGGGGAGGGGCTTCTGCACAGGTGGAATACTGCCCAGACTGTGACTTTGTCGATATATCGATCGATTTTGCTAATTGGTTTCTCTTCCTCTTTTTCTTAAAAAAATTTTTGCCATAAGGCAGGACTTTCTAGACAGCTGGGAGGGAATTAAGAGAATTAAGGGACAAATTTAGGCAATATAAAAACAAAAGATTTTAATGCAATTTATTTTGAAAATAAAATAAATGCTAAATGATTTGTGAAAAAAATGACAAGATATGCTCATTCAAAAATGTTTATCAGCTGCCATTTTGTCTTTTGAGAAGACAGACTGAATCATAACTTGAACTGAATATATATATATATATGTGGAGAGAGAGAGAGAGAGAGAAAGAGAGAGAGAGAGAGAGAGAGAGGATGGATAGATAGATAAAACCTTGATGGGGCAGTTAAGTGGTGCAGTGGATAGAGCACCAGGCTTAGAGTCAGAAAAATCTGAGTTCAAATGTCACCTCAGACACTTAGTAGGTGTGTGACCCTGGGGAAGTCACTTAACTCCTATTTGCCTCAGTCCCTTATCTGTAAAATGGGGACACACTGGAGAAGGAAATGGCAAGCTCCAGTATCTTTTCCAGAAACAACAATATCTTGGTAACTTTCCTAAATATGACCAATTTTGTTCAGATATGCCAGGCCCTTCTAAAGTAATCCTGGGATGAGCAGACAAATGTGAAATACTGAGAAGCTCTTGTTTTACTTGGTCCATTGTTTGTTAACTGACAGATTGGGAGGGTCATAGAACTGCATTTGACCATAATTGTACCCCTGGAAACCACTCTGTGCTCACAGGATCCTAAATTTGGAGATGAAAGGAATCTCAGAGATGACCTGTACAATCCTTTCCCAACTCTGAGGGCCAGAGGAGTAAAGTGACTTCCCCAGGGACATACTGCTAGTCAGTGGCATAAGCCGTCCTTAAAACCTTGTTCTCTCTTCAAATTGAATGTTCTTTCTCCTGCCCCATACTGCCTTCCACTTTGCTAAGAAGAATGCCTAATGGATGGGGGTGGGGTGGGCAGGGTGCAGTTTTCAAATATAAACACAACACTTAATAAGCCAGCCCACCAGGAGAAGATAAATGGGATCCTGGCAGCCTTTGAAAGGTAGGATGCCTGGCCTAGCTCAAGTGGCTCCGACATGGACATGTTGGTTATCTGTTCCTCTATCAATAGCTGGGTGATAACTTATTTCACAAGACTGGGCATGAATGCTTATCCTTGCCTCCTCATCTGTAAGTCTTGCGGACAAATATCTAAGAGGGCCACACAAATATCTGAGGTAGAGAGGCCTCAGGAAGTCCTTCAATAACAAGGCGGAGCTCAGTCTAACAGGAAAAGAAATTCCCTGCCTACATCCAGGCATATCTCTTTAGTCCAATGATTACTTTTTAAATTTAATCAATGCTGTTTATATATATATATATATGTATATGTATGTATATGTGTATGTATGTGTGTATATATAGCTATTACTTCCTGATGACTGCCCTCCAATGGAACAGAAGGTCTAAACAAATAAATTAACCTAAGCAACACAAATCAATACATTCTTTACCATTGTTATGATCATCCCAGTTTCACAGGTGAGGCTCAGAGAGGTTAAATTATTTGCTTGTGGTCACATGGCAAGTAAGTAGAAGAGTCATAATTTGAACCCAGAACTCTGGACTCCAAGGCAGGCATGCTCTCTACTCCACAACACCTGCCTCTCTATTACTGTACACAGTTGGAAATCTGCCTGAAATGTACCTACTGATGTCAGAGAGTTGGCACAATAGGACATGGTGAAGTCCGCTATAAAAGACTGTGACTTTATATATGGAGTAGAGATTGTAGGGGCAGCTGGGTGGTGCAGTGGATAGAGTACTGGGCCTGGAGTCAGGAAGACTCACCTTCCTGAGTTCAAATCAGGCCTCAGACACTTCCTAGCTGTGTGACCTAGGGCAAGTCACTTCACCCTGTTTGCCTCAGTTTCTCATCTGTAAAATGAAGTGGAGAAAGAAATGGTGAGCCACTCCACCCAAAGGGGGTCACCAAGAGTTGGACATGATGCAAAAATGACTGCACAATGACAGTAATGATTGTGATGGCATACCATTGTGTTATAAGAAATGACAAGGGGCGTGGTTTCAGAAAAACCTGGGAAGACTTTTTTGAACTTATGCAAAGTGAAATGAGCAGAACCAGAACACTGTACACAGAGTACATTGGAACAACATTGTAAAGCTGTCCAAGACAGTTCTGAAGGACCCATGATGAAAATTCTATGGAGAGCTGATGGAGTCAGAGTAGAGACTGGAGCATGCTTTTATTACTTTCTTTATTTTTCGTGTGTGTGTACATTTTCTTTTGTAATATGGCTAATATGGAAATAGTGTATGGCATGACTTCACATGTATAGTTCATACATTGCTTGCCTTCTCACGGGGTGGGGAAGGGGCCAGCAAGAAGGAGAGAATTTGAAACTCAAATTTTTTTAATATGAATGTAAAATGTTTAGAAATGGAATTGGGAACTATTTGATGAAACAAATAAAATATATTTTCAAATCTGTTTATCGATTTCTGTCAGATTATGTGCCAGGTGCTGGGATGGGCTCTGGGGACACTGGCCTAAAGCAGCTTCTGTCCACACTCCAGGGAGGGCCTTACCTCACACACCACTACGGGGCAACAGGAGGCACCCGCTGGTGGCACCGGGGGCATGAGGGAATGCTTCCTGGAGGGAAAGGATGCAGGGAAACAGAGGCGGAGTGGCACCCAGAATGGCAGCCAGGGTGCTCGAGGCGGAGGATGGCAGGTGTGGCCTCGTGTTTGGATGCACTTTGCTGGTCTACAAAGGCCTTTCAGACTTTATTTCATTGGAGTCTCACCCCAAGCTGGGGAAGGAGGGGCTGGACTCTCCTCCTTTTACACTGGAGATCACTGAGGCTAACTGACCGTTGTTGCTCTGTGGGCCAGCCGCCTGCAGCCTCTTGCACCACACCATAAGAACTTTTTTTCAGGTGCACTCACTACTTACCTGGGCCTCTGGCAGTGGAAGTACCCGCCCCAGAGGCCTCTCCTGATTGGTTGGCTCCTCCTAGACCCTCCCTTTGAAGGAAGTTGCGTAGGCTAAATATGGCTTCCTTCCTGTCCAGGCTGCGGGCGGACCTCTCCTCCCGCAGCTCACTCAGTAGAGTGTAAACTCTTGGAGGGCCGGGACTGGCTTGCATTTGTAGCCCCAGCCTGGCACATAGTAAGCACCCAATAAGTGCCTCTTGACTTCACTTTTCTTGAAGTGAGGTTAAGTGACTTGCCCAGGGTCACACATTGAGTCAACGTTTGTGACAAGATTTGGGGCCCGTCTTTCTGATTCTGAGTCTAGACCCTCAGGTTGCCTCAAGTGATCAACGTGAAGTCCGACTGAAGGTAGGTAGGAGCCAGATTGTAGATGGCCTTAACTTCGCGCTAAAGCATTTGGTTTTTATCCCAGAGGCCACAGAAAGGCCGTGATTCCTGAACAAGGACATGTGATCAGGGAACTTGGGGTTTGGAAGTGTCCCTTTGACCAATCCGAAGGATGGATTGGAGAGGCAGGGAGACTGAGGCCATTGCAGTATTTCAGCTAAAGGGTGGTGAAGGCTTGGCTTATGTTCCAATGCTGGCTGGGTCAGTAGAAATAAAACTGACTAGAGGAACATACATTTGGAGCTGGAAAGGACCCTAAAGACACTCCAGTCCAGCTGCTTCATTTTACAGAGGAGGCAGCTGCAGCCCAGAGAGGTGTGAGGGATGAGGTGGAGGAGGCAGAGAGAGGTGACCTGGGCAGATCCTGGAAAATACCATTCAGCTGCTCCTGTGGGGCCTGTTGGCCTCTGAGCTGGTTCCTTCAGTGAAATCGTCTTTCAGCTGCTTGTTTCATTCACAGTTGAGTGAGAGGCACTCCAGTTGGGAGGTCCTGGGCTAACTGACCTGGCCTCTCCCTTTTAGTAATATGGACTGGTTCACAGAACAGATGAAAATCAAAATATTTCAAATTATCACCACCACCACCCCCGCACACACACACACACACCCTGGAATCCAAACAAGGAGAGCTGCCCTCCCTCACCCCCAAGCAGGAAAGACAAATCTGTTGGGAGCCCAGGTGGACGTGCTGTCAATAGAATTTTAAGGGTACAGTTGTAAGGTTTCCAGTGCTCCCTTTCTCCCATTTCTCAGCTCTAGCCCCAACCATGTAGATCCTTGTTTGATGGAAGCCCCCCCTGAGATACGTGACAGTTCTCAAAGCTTCAATGACAAAGAGGTCCCAAAACACTCTGTTCCTCTTCTGACCTCACTAAATAACCCTCTAAGAACAACGTGGGTATGAACTCCATGTGCCCCAGAATCTCTTAAGATCAAGATCCATAGAGCAAGAAGTCCATTGAGAGCCCTTGGAGGCAGAACCATCATGCCAAGTGTTGAGCTCAGGCCAAGCTAGCTGTTAATGGGCCTTGAGTCTTCAGCCTGGAGCTGCTCAGGAGGCAGTGTGGGAGCTCTGGAAGCCTTTCTTCTCTTGCCAACCCTGAGAGGTCTGGTGATCTAGAGTGAAGAAGGCTGGCCTTGAGCTCAGGAAGGCTCAGATCCCATTTCTGATGCTCAGCAAGTCCCTGCACCTGTGTAAGCCTCAGCTTACTCATATGTCAGATACTGGCCTCACACGGTTATGGAACTCACAGGAGATAGAATATGTACAAAGTGCTTGGGAACCTTAAAATGCTAAAGAAATCTCAGTTGCTGTTATTAGTAGCCAGAATTAATCTGTTAGACCTTGAGAACTGGTGCAACTCAAAGTTAGGCCTCACTGATGTCCAGGGATTCTTGCAGGGGAATTTGGGATTGATAATAATGATGATAAGAAGCATTTGGATGGCCTTTTAACGTTTGCAAAGTACTTTATAGATATCTCATTTGAGCCTCACCACAATGATGGGGGGTGGGATTGGAATAGGTGCTATTATGATCTGCATTTGACAGATGAGGAAATGGACGTAGACAGGTGAAATGATTTGACTACAGTCGCCCAGCTAGTAAGTGTATGAGGCTGGATTGGAACTCAGGTCTTCTTAGCTTCATGTCAAGCCCAGAAATTGTTATGAGGCCCATCAATGTCACTGGCTGAGCAGCCCTGTGCTTTCCTCTGCTTGTGTCGTTGTTAGCCAACTAACAACTAACAATGTGCTGACGGTAAGAAGGCATTCCGGACTGACTGACACGTTCCTGCCCTCCCCCTCTTGCTGACCCTCTTTGGTCCCAACATAAGAAGGTCCCAGACAGCAGCTGCCCCCGAAATACTGTGCACTTTCAGTTCCAGGACACATCCACAGCCATCATCTCAGCCCATCTTCATGACTGCCTTGGACGGAGATGGTACCAATGTGATTAGCCCAATTAGGCATATGGGAAAACAGAAAGTTAAGTGCTCAGTGGGTAAGTGAGAGTTTACGTGACTCCAAGGCTAGCACTCCCTCCCCTCTACTATGCCACCTTCTCTACACCATATTAGAGGTCTAGCTGCAGATTAATGGCTGGCCAAAGGGCCATGTGAGCTGAGACCATTAAAAAGCCAAATCAGACCCAAACCCTGAAATTCCAGAAGACAAAAAGGAAGCTAAGATATGCTCTAGGTCTAGGATGTGATAGTTGCTAGAATTGCAGAGCACAGAGCAAGAACAACCCAAACCGAGTCTGTGTTCTAATTATGAAATGTGCCAGAGCTAGAGTAAGGGTTGGCACTTTTTGAGTGGTAACCCCCCCAACCATTAGGCCCCAAGTGGATGACCTTTGACTGGAGAATGACTGAGCATAATGAGATAGCAGCATTGTTCCATGACGAAACCAAGTTTGAGACTCACAGGCTCAGAAGTTTGGAGCTGGAAGAGACCACTGATGATGAGATCCAAGCCACCACCCACTCCCCCTCTCCCCCTCATACGGAAAGGCAGTGATCACTCTTGGTTACACAGGACAGATGATAAATTGAATGACTAACTCTCTTCTCTGTGGAGAGGTGGGAATCTAGGGCCATGGAGTGTTACATACACCATCGTCTTGACTTGTTGTGTCTGTTGGTTCTTCTTAACTGTTTCCTTGTGTCAATCAAATGACAGTCAGTCAGCAAACATTTATAGGAGGTGCTGTCCTACCCTCCAGAGGGTCAGAGATACATCCAGAGATGACTGGGATGAAAAAGACAAAGGACACTATTGAACTTTTCAAAAAGAAGGAGGGCTAAAACCCAGGGCAGCTTTCTGGGCCTTCCATGGAACAGCTTGCCTATGTGTAAATACCTCCCTTTAAGGCAAAGAATAAACAGCATTTCCTTCAAACACCACAGGAGGAAGTGGGCAAAAACTACACCCAAACCCCCAAGCTGAGCCCTCTCATTACCAAAGAGATGCCTTATTATTGCTCTTTGCAAATACTGTATTAGTGAGACTTTGTAACTTGCCAGGCAAGGCTCGAACTATGGTGGAGACCAGGCCTGGAGATGAGTAATTGGATCAGATCTGATACTTGCCAGTTATGAAATGAGTGAGTCACACTTTCAGTCTGGGTGGTGACATGAAATTAGCAGAGAGCATTTGGGATGTGATGCATTCTTAATTATTTAAACATACTGACACTTGGCTGGTGACATCCTGTTTTTGGGAGTAATTTCAAGTCTGTGAGGTCAAGGCGATAGAGTATTTCTCTAGAGGTTCTGAGCCGATTGGACCTCAGGAAGAGAGGAGTCGAGTTATAGTTCTAATTATTAAGAGGGTCAGTGTGGCATAGGAGATGGAAGATGGGCTTGGGTGAGGAAGACCTCGGCTTGAGCACTATCTTTGTCAGCTCTGTGACCATGAGACAAACACGGAACCTCTCCGAAGCTTAGGCAACTCCCTGAGATTTAGCTACTAAGTCATGGTTGGGTTGTAATGTGTTCTTGGTGGAAAGGGTTTCCCATACCACAGATCTCCCATGTTAACGAAATCATACCTCTTCCATATATCAAGAGCTTCTGTTTTAGCAGAAGAGACAGTATGTACACAGATCAGTTTGATCCCCTGTATCTATAACATGCCAGGTAATTTTGGAGGCATTGGCATGAATATCTGGGGTAGAGTTAGGGAAGGCTTCATGTAGAAGGTGACACAAGCTGAGTTTTGAAGAAAATTAAGAATTCTAAGATCCAGAGGTAAAAAGGGAATGCATTTCAGGCAGAAGGGACAGATTCTACTGAGCAATATTAAACATTTAGTAAACCAGCTTCAGGACAGACTTTGGACAAGTCTCTTGCCCACCCTGAGCCTCAGTTTCCCCAGTTGGAAAATGAGATGGTTGAAAAGGTGTCTAAGCTTCTCTCTTGTTGTGATAGCCCATGAATATCTCTGAAATGTAGCTGGTAAAGTATTCATGACTCATAGCAGGAATTGAGATAACAGGGAATTCCCCACACTGTCCAGGGCCTGGGATTTCATTACTATGGGAACTCCCTCCTCATTCACTACTGATCACCCAGCCCTCAGTGACTCTTATTGTCTTCCCTAGCTACCTGGGGCTCAGAAAGGTTAAGAAACTTACTCTTGGTTTCAAAGGGAGCTCTGAGTCCTTGAGTCCCGGCCACACTTGACTAAGAATCCTCCCTCTACAGCATCCCCAACAAGGGCTCATCCAGCCTTTACCTGCAGACCTCCAGTGAGGGGGAATCCACTGCCTCTTGAGACAGTCCCTGCATGGCTCAAATGGCCAAATGGGTGCTTTTCTTTAGGTCAAGTTGGAATCTTCCTCTTTGCCACTTCTGCCCTTTGCACTCATTGGAATCCAACTGAATCTCTCTTCCACACAATAACCTTTCAGACATTTAAAGATAGCTGTCATGTCCCCCCTTCTTCCCCCAACCCCTAGCACCACCCCCCAGTTCAATTCAAGAAACATTTATTAAATGCCTACAATGAACCTTGTCTCCGTGCTCACTCACCCACCACATCCAAACAGTTGCCACACCTTGGCCCTCTTCTTGGTCACATCTCATGTGTGTCCCCTTGTCTGCACTAACGCTGCCACCAACCTGGGCCAGTCACTCATCACCTCTTCCCCAGATGACTGCTATGGCCTGCTGGTTGGCCTCACTGTCTCAGGCTTCTCCCCACTCCAGTCCATCCTCCCCTCAGCCGCTAAAGTGATCTTAACCCACACATATGACCATGGCAGCTCCTTGTTATCTCTGGGAACAAATATAAACTCCTCTGTTTGGCTATTAAAACTCTTCAGAGCTTGCCGATTCCTTGTGCATAGTGTTCCATTTCTTGACTCCAGACTTTTGCATTGGCTTTTTCCCATTCCTGGAATACTTTCTTTTCTTACCTCTACCTACTGACTTCCCAGCTCAAATCTCGCCTTCTGCAGATGGCCTTTTCCAGTCCTCCCAGCTTCTACAGCCTTCTCCTTTATTGTTACCTCCCATCCACTATGGATGTTTCCTGTATGTAGGATAGGGATGTGGATCAGACTTGTGGTTTGATGGGTATAGGAAATTCCCAGAGGGTCATGCTCCCTCTACCAATGCAAGTCAGCACCTCCTCTGCACCTTTGAATCTTAGCAAGTTGCCTAGAACACTGAGATTGGTTAAATGACTTGTCTAGGTCACATAGCAAGTATATGTCAGAGATCGGGCCCCTTTGATCATGTATAAACCAACTTACATGCTGCCTCCTCCATTAAATTGTGGGCTCCTCCTTTTCACTCTACCACTTTTTACTGAGGTCAGCTTGGATCTTGCTAGTGTTAGCTTTCTATCATGTCAGTACCAGAGCCTCAGGACTGTGGCCTGTCCCTTCCCCCTTTCCCCTTTCCTACCTCCCCCCTCCCCGTGGAGGCCTAGCATTCAGTAGAGCTTCCGCATGGAATCATCTTGGGACTCTGCTCGTTCATTACCAGCTGCAGAACCTGCAGAACCCCGATAGACTTTGTGAGAATATGAGCTCTGGAATTATATTTAGTTTTTTTGGGGGGGGTTGGAGGGGGGTAGGCAGGGCAATTGGGGTTAACTGACTTGCCCAAGGTCACACAGCTAGTAAGTGTGTCAAGGGTCTGAGGCCGGATTTGAACTCAGGTCCCCCTGACTCCAGGGCCAGTGCTCTACTCACTGCCCCATCTAGCTGCCCCCGGATTTGTATTTAGAGAAATATTTCATGGCATCCCTGAAGCCAAATGTGGCTGCCCTAAAGGTAGCAAGGTGGGTTTCTAGGCCAGATGTCCCTATCACTTGGAGTGTACCATCACTGGGTAATCACTTAGAATGATTTCCTGGAAGATGTCATGCAGTCATTGAGTCTTCTTCTGTCTAACGTGGAGATTCTATGGAAAAAGGCAGCCATCCCAGATCGGAAGTGCCAGCAGCTTTCCAAGGTCAAGGAAGGAGAAATCAATTTGTACTCTCCTACCATAACCCCTCAGCTTGCAGCAACTACATGTCGCAGTGGTGAAGGACAAGGCTACGCACATCATCATGAATCTTCTTATTACAAAACAGACAGCAGAGACCATGGAGAATTTTGAGCAGCAGACAGGGCTGAGTGATGCCGGATGCACTCCCCGTAAAGGCCTTGGCACAGAGGAAAACAAATCACATCATGTGGCGGAGTCTGTCCATAAATTAAAGTTGCATAATGGAGATTTGACAAAAAAAAGATAGACAGATAACTTCAGCCCAGTCTCCTCCAAGGCTGAAAGAGAACCGTTCTCCTAAGCCAAAGACCAGACATTGGTTTACTCATGGATCTTCTACTTTATTTCCTGGCCCAGACCAGCAATATGTGTTCTGGAAGCAGGGATAAGGATCAAACTTCATCTGAAAAATGGAGTCTTTTTGACCAAGAGCCCTCCAGAAATCTGACTTGGATTTTGGTGTCCAGTCCTACAGAGGTGCTCTGAAGCCATCCCTGATGGAGCTCATGTAGGTCCATTCTCCCAGACCTGCAGAGGACCCAGCAATCCTCAGGCCACCTAAGACACACCTCAACAGATAGAAGTGAATAAACAGCCTCCACACTCCCGTAACTCAGACTGAGAGACATGAACATGTTGACTCCCAAAAGGTTCTGAAGCCCTCTTTTCACGAGGGCAAAGTTGCTCTCCCCAGTGACCTACTGTTGTATGGAGCAGAGATATCAAATCTCTGCAACCCAAACCATATTAAAAGGTGACTGGGAAATACTGAATAAAGTAAGTGAAAATACAGTAAAACAAAGATAGCATTACATTTTAAAATGAAGGTGGTAGGCCACCCACAGGGATCCATATGTTTGCATAAGTGGCCCCCATTTCTGCTGAGGGTATATTAGACACACTTTTTCTACTTCCCATTTATCTTATGTTCAACATAAGAAAGATGTCACCCATTCATAATTCTGCTAGGGGTAATGTGCGTGGTGATTGGCTCTCGAAATGTTTAAAACATTCTAGTGTAGGAAGACCTATTCTGTAACGACCCCAAGTTCATCAGTATGACTTCTCAAAGTACAGCCAAGCACAGCCAACTGGGGTGGGAGGCGGTGGGCAGCTGTGGGATGGAGGAGCCAGGTACGTACGTGAGAACTGTTATGGAGAGAGCATCGATGGAACTTGGCAGCAGATTGGAGATAGGAGTGAGTGAGGAATGAGGATGCCCCCTCGGTTGTGAGCCTGGGTGGCTGGGAGGAGAGTGCTATCCTTAGTAGTAATGTGCAAGTTAACAAGAGGAGAGGGCTTGAGGGAAAAGATAATGAGTTCTCTTTTAGACATGTTGAATTGGAGATGCCTCCGAAACATCTAGTTTATGATAGCATCCTGTCAAGATCATTAAAACCATGTGTCTATATAGCTACAGGCATAAATATTCATGTTAGTGCTTATGTAGAGCACACCCTTTGTGAGAAATAGCAGCCAGGTGTCTCAGTAGGTAGAGTGCCAGGGGCCTGGAGTCAGGAGTACCTGAATTCAAATCCGGCCTCAGATACTTGGTAGCTATGTGATCCTGGGCAAGTCACTTAATCCTGCTTGCCTTAGTTTCCTCATCTGTAAAATGAGCTGGAGAAGGACATGGCAAACCACTCCAGTATCTCTGCCAAGAAAACCCCCAATGGGATCACAGTCAGACACAACTGAAACAACTTAACAACAACAGCTGCTGCCCACTGCAAGTCTGCTCCAAGATCCCAGTGTCTCAAAGGAAGTGCTATATGAATGATAACTCTCATTATATTGTTATTATGTATTTTCTGTATATTATTATATGACATCATATTATTAGTAAGGCAGCTAGTGGCACCTGGAGCCACAGAAGTTAGAGTCCTGGACTCAGAGTCAGGATGTCCTGAGTTCAAATCCAGCCTCGGACACTTCCTAGCCACTTGACACTTGAGCCTGACTAAGTCAATTAACCTGTCTTCCTCATTTTCCTCGTCTGTAAAATGCAAATGATAACTGCTAGGGTTGTCATGAGGATCAAATGAGTGAACATATATGAAAGCATTTTGCAAATCCTAAGGCACTCTCTAAATGCTAGCTATATTCTTTTGATTTATTATTCATTATTTGCTATTAATCCCTGACTGTTTAAGATTTTCTTAATGGCAAACAAATCTGCCTCTCTGAAACTTCTCCCTGTTGTGCCTGGTTAGCTATTTGGGGGCCAGACAGAACAAGCAGAACCTTTCTTCGGTAAGGCAGCCCGTCCTGTACTTGAACCATCCTGGGTCTTCTTTATTTTAGGACAGATGTGCTCAGGTCATCGCACAGGGACCCCTGGGTCAGGATTGTGAGGCCCTTCCCTATCCTGCTTATACTACTTCTGACTTAGCAATGTCCTCCTTAACAATGTGACACCTAAAAATAAACAAAAGAATCCATGGTATTGATTTTACTGGGGTAAAGTACATGGGTGCTTTTACCTCCCTCATTCCATATCCCATGGCAGCCTGTGATTGGAATAAATAACTGGTTTTAAGTCCAATAGGGTGATATAATGGCACCTCAGGTCCACTTGGTTCCTTCCCCCTATGGCTTCGGAATTTATTTTAGATAAAAAGTTGGGAGTTCAGTCATAACCACTCTGAGTACCCAGTTAGGAACAATCTTGAACTCTACCAGGCAGAATTTAGGCTCAGTCTTTGTGTTTCTAGTTAGTCCCTGGCCTTTTGGGGATAAAGCAAAATCCATGGGATTTTGTGGATATCTCTGGATAGACAGATATGGGGCAAAGTGCTGAAGGTTTATTGATTTGCTCAGCCTAGGACCTTGCTCTGAGATCCTTAGAGAACCAGCGACTCTACCCAGTATCTCTCCTCTCTGCCATAATTCAGTCTTCCCTTTGGTCCTCAAAGGTGGACTGGGAATGCCCTACTTGCCCCAACCTCTATACTTGAAATACCCAGTTGTCTAGAGATAACTTCTTCACCTTTGTACAAATTATTTAGTCTTAAACATAGTGTGCTGATGAGTTCAAGGAAATGTCCAGGCCCTGTGTGGTTTTGATTGTTTGATTCAGTCAAAAATGTGCTCACCTAGTCAGGGAACCAGATCCCAAAGGGATAGTTTCAACTACTCACACTTAAAATTGCATTTGTTTTTGATTACCACAGCACCCTGTGGGCTTATATTGCATCAGTGGTCTACTAAGACCTCCATATCTGTTTCAGATGAAATGCAACTAGCCCACACCTGACCCAAATTGTACTTGTGTAGTTCCTTTTTTAAGCCTGAAACTAAGAGTTCATATTTATACATACTAAGTTTTATCTTATTAGATTTGGCGCTATGTTTCTAGTCTGTGAAGATCTTTTGGATACTAAAATGTCATCTAACATGTAGGCAGCATGTGCTGAATATGTGAGACCACCACCACCTTGACCTCTATCTCCCTTCAGACGCTGATGAGGACAGCCCAGCACCCTGAGCCCCAGAGCCTTGGGAATAGCAGTGTTTCCAGCCAAGTGCTCTTAGCCATCGACCTGGGCGGCAGCTGCTGTGGGTGCTATACCTGCAATTCCCGAAGACCTAGAAAAGGGAATTCTTGCTGCTAAAGCCCTTGGCCCCGTCAAAGGGTTCAACAAGGGAAGGGGATGTCATTTTATTAGTGGAAATGAGATGAGGAGGAAGAAGAGGCATTACCATCTGCTTTGCCTAAGGGCCTGCTTTGTCCTGGGGCCTTTCCTTCTGACTTGCTGCTGAAACCTTCCATCTGTGCTGTTCCCCTTTGGAGCTCATGCTCCCGGGACTCTAGCCTCTCTGATTTGCCTGTTTGTGCCCTCAGCACTTAGCACAGAGCTTTGCACATAGTAAGTCCTTAATAAATTCTTCATTCACCCATTCATTCAATGTGTCTTCTCACTAGGTTTCTATGACATTATCTAGCCTGGTTTTCCTCCTACCTATATGAGCACACCCTCTCAGGCTCCTTTGCTGGAGCTTCATCCAGATCAGTAACTTGGGTGTTCTCTAGGTTTCATCTTAGGGGCCCTCTTCCCTCCTCTCAGCCCCCGCAGACTCAATTAACATCTCTACGAAGATTTGTCCCACCCTAACCTCCTCTCTCTTGACCTCCATTCTCACATCTTTAATGCCTTATTGGACATCTCCTAAACTCAATCTGTCCAAAACTGAACTCACTACCTTTTCCCCAAACCTTCCCCTCTTCCCAATTCCACTGTCATTGTTAAGGGTACCACCATCCTTCCAGTGGTCCAAGCTCTCAACCTGGGTATTGTCCTGAACGTCTCCCTTTCCCTCTTTCCCATCTGTTACCAAGTTCTATTGCTTTTTACTTTTCAAACACCTCTCTTCTATTCACCCATTTCTCTTCTCTGACACTGCCACCACCCAGTTGCAGGCCCTCATAACCTCACACCTGGACTATGCAACAGCCTGCCAGTTGGTCTCTCTCCTCTTTAATCCATACTCCACTCAGCTGCCAAAACTGTTCCTTCTTTCTTCTTTTTGTTTAGTATTTTATTTTCCCCCAGTTACATGTAAAAACAGTTTTTAACATTTGTTTTTAAAATTTTGAGTTCCAAATTCTCTCCCTTCCCCCTCCCCGCCCAATGCCACAACCCCCTCATTGAAAAGGCAAGTAATTCAATATAGGTCATACATGTGTAGTCATGTAAAACATTCCCATAATAGTCATGTGAAAGAAAACATAGACTCCCAAAAAACCCTCAAGAAAAATAAAGAAGGCAAAAAGAAAGCTGTGCTTCAGTCTGTATTCAGACCCCATCAGTTCTTTCTCTGGGGATGGAGAGCATTTTTCATGATTAGTCCTTCAGAGTTGTCTTGGATCATTGTGTTGATGAGAATAGCTAAGTCATTCGCAGCTGATCATTTTATAATACTGGCATTACTTTGTACGCAGTACATTTCAGTTCGCATCAGCATGCTGCTCGTCATTTCTTATAACACAATAGTATTCCATCATAATCACATACCACAATTTATTCAGCCATTCCCCAATTATGGGCATCCCCTCAATTTCCAATTCTTTGCCCCCAGAAAAGAGCTGCTATCAATATTTTTGTATATATAGGTCCTTTTCCTTTGTGTTTTTTATTTCTTTGGGGGTACAGACCTAGTAGTGATATTGCTAGGTCAAAGGGTATGCAAGGTTTTATAGCCCTTTGTGCATAAAAACTACTCCTTCTAAAGCATAAGTCTGGCCATGTCACCTCCATATAGCATAAATTCTAGTGGTTCCCTCTTATCTCCAGGATCAAATCTAAAATCCTCTTTTTGGCATGCAGGGCCAACCATCCTCTGTCCTCCCCCTCTTTCCCAGTCTTCTTATACCTTCCTCCTCTGCATGTACTCTTCAGTCCAGTGGCACTGCCCTCTTGGCTGTTCCTCCAACTGCTGACTTCAGCTGACCCTCCTGGAGGCTCTTCTCCTCGTGCCAATCTCTTCACCTTGGACAAAGAATAGTGTAACTGGCTGATCTGTATACATTTTGAGGAAATGCTTCTTGAGAAATGTTTGCTGTCAGGTGCAACGAATGAAAATATGAAAAATAATTGTTTTTAAAAGTCAACACGGGGAGGTCAATCATTTGATTGGTGGAATTGGATTGAATCCCCATCCCTATGTGCTTGAGGAAACCAATAGGTTGAGGTCTCCTGGTCTGACCATTACTGGGCATTACTGGGCATCAGGGCAACACTGGGAGCTTCCATTCTACTGACAGTCCTTAGCATTGCCAGCTTTCTTTGCCAGTCTCAAACTGCGACAAACTTAATGAAACTTAATCATGTCATCTTGGCCTACCCATGTCTGGTGTTTCAGTTGGTTCAGCTTCTGCTGAAGCACACAATCTCAGGATTAGAATGGCCCTAGAAGCCCAACCTGCATCCAAACAAGACTGTTCCCTCCAGCCTCCCTAAACAGGGCTCATCTGGCCCTTGCTTGAAGCCACCTCCCCAGGCAATCCATTCTCCTGTGGATCAGCTCTGGCTGTTGGGGACTTTCTGACTTTGATCTGAACTATGCCCAAGGAGACAATCTAGTGAATTAAGTGGAGAGTCCAAATGAGGGCCTGGTCCTTGATTAGGCAAAAACAGCACTCCTGTAAGTTGGTTTGTATGAAAGCAGAAAAGACTGGTTTGGTGAACCTGTTAAAGGACCAGTGATGAGGCCAGAGTGGTGAGGACCCAAGGGTGTAGAAGGAAATGACACATTTTTGGATGTGGCTAATGTTGGAATTTCATATATTAGTTAATAAGTTTCTGGGGTTTTTTTCTTGTTTTTTTTAAGGGTGGTAGGGAAGGCAGGAGGAGAGAAGACAAATGCTTGGGAACTGACAAATTTCAAACCCACTTCTCTTGTTCTGGTTGAACTTTAACCTGTAGAGCCCACTAATTAAACTGAAGGTGGTTCATAAAAGCATCAGTTTAGGTCATCTCATATAGCTTCTTCCTTTCCTGCTTTCCAGATGAGGGAACCAAGGCCTAGAGATTGCCGTGCTGCATGAAGACTGGCTTTTGGTTGTCCTCCACTCTCACCTTTTCCTTGGGACATGTGAGGCAAATTCCCAGTTCTCAAGCCCATGGAACTTTATTGCCCAACTAGGGGAAATCTGGAGCCCCACCAAGAGCGATGAGAAGTGGTAGCCTCCCTGAAAAAGCTAAAGGTGGCAGTGAGTGTAAGAGTGTGACTAAATGTATCGCATTGGTCAGTGTTGAAGGGAACTGAATATTGAGCAGCCTTCATGCAGCCAGAAGCCCTTTCTGTTGGGTCTGTGTGAAAGGAAGCCAGAGTAGCTAGAGAGCGAGTCCCGAGGCCTAGAAGACTTGGGTTCCACTGCTGGCACTGTCACATACTGGCTGTGTGATCCTGGGCAAGGCACCTGTTTCAGGGAATTTTCTAAGATTCTACCTGGCAGTGAAGGTGTCAACCTGCCTTAGTGAAGAGAGCTTTCTCCAACCCAGTGAAGTCACTGGTCTAGTCCCTTTCCTTGTCACAAATAATGAAAACTACTCATTGAAAAAGAAGTCTCTGTGCTGGGTCCCTTCTTAAGGACCCTGGCTTCTTGAGGGACCCTGCTCATCTCTCCTTCTGGTCATTTAGCTGAGAGCCAGAATGGTCACAGGTTGGCCTTTCACAACTTGGGTTTGGATGTCTCCCCAGATTTCAAGGGTTTTGTTCCAGTGAGTATTTTGAATAAATGAAACATTTTTAGTCAAGTCTTTGGAGGCTTGAATGTGATCCCTTCCAGGGGTGAGGAACCTATAGCCTTGAGGCCACATGTGGCCTTCTCTCGGGTGTGGTCTTTTGACTGAGTCCAAGTTTTACAGAACAAATCCTTTTATGAAGGGGATTTGTTCTGGGAAGTCTGGATTCAGTCAATGAGCCGCACTTGATGACCTAGATTTTTTTTGTTGGGCTCTGAAATTTCTGCTTAAGAATTTCCTAGCCACATTCCCTTTAGAAACACTTTGACTCAGTAGCAGCATGTCTGAAAAGTGGTATATGCCTGAGCAGAAAAGACATGTTTTCTCCTTACACTCTGATTAGACTAGCTCAGGGGTGGGGAACCTGCAGCCTCAAGATCACATGTGGCCCTCTGGGTCCTCGGGTGAGGCCTTTCCACTGAGTTCAAGTTTTACAGAACAAATCCTTTTATGAAGTTTGGATTCAGTCAGAGGGCCACACTTGAGGACCCGGAGGGCCACACGTGGCCTCAAGGCCACAGGTTCCCTACTCCTGGCCAGGCCAATGAATGGAATGGACCACTAGCTTTGTATTTCTGTCTTAGGACCCCTGGGGTGGGGGTGCCAATCCTCAGAGTGTTGGTTACTATAACAACTGCACCCACCCCTCTCTCTGCACCAAAGGCGCCATGTTCTAGATCACCTGAGCAGAGAGAGGGAAGGGAGAGTGGTGGGGGAGGGGAGAGGCAAGGGCTATAGCCCGGAGAGAGTGAGAAGGAATGACTGGCAGCCAGATGGCCTAGCTGATAAATCCCTGAGATTGAAGTTTAGAAGACCTGCTTTCAAATTCTGACTGCCACTTACTTCCTGCTTGATTCTGGGTAAGTCATTGAATATCTAGGAGCCCTAGTCCCCACCCCTGGAGAGTGAAAGGCTTGTCCTCAATGGCCTGTAAGGGTGTATTCAACTTTGTGTCTGATCCTATGGTGGTTCCCTCTACTACCCAGCCTCATCCCCCTAAAGGCCTATCTGGGCCACTTAAGCATTGGCCAGTTAATCCAAGGTATAAGGAGGCTTTTTGGTGGTGGATTAAGGATGAGGTGGTGGGAGGGGGCAGGTTTCAATGTTTTAATCTTCTTTGGGGCAGAGCTGAGTTTTACCTTTTGTCTGTCCAGTTGAAGCCAATACCAGTATGCATGTGGGCGCATGCATGTGCCTACTAATAACCAAATTCTCTGGGCTGGGGTGTCTATCCATCTGGACAACGGGCATCCTTCATTCAGAGTTTTTCCCCCCTTTTGTGAATGGTGAATAATCAGGGCAGTAAATAATTAAATACTAAACTTAGCCCTGGAAGTGTTGTACAGGGGAAGGCTGAGAGCACAATGAAGGCCCATATCAGCCAGGAAGGCATCTGAAAGGAAAAGGGCCTTGAAGGACAGATTCCGACTGGGCCATTCCAACTGGGGAATAATACTGCTGTAGGAATGAGCATGGCAAGTTAACTAGACGGTGAAGTGGGCTGATCCTAAGGCGAACTGTGAAGAAGGCCAAGTTTGGTCTCCCCATGTTGGGCCCGTTTCCTCTCCTCTTGTTGCCACTGCCTTCCACAAGCTCTTATGCTGTGACCTGCTCCTTAAAGGGCTCCCTCACAGCTGGCCATCATCTAATCTCCACGTTCAAAAGAGCCAATAGACCTTTAAGGTGTAGCCTCTTTGGCTTTGCTTGGACCAGTTATATGGACATTGTGAGCTCAAGAATTCTCAGAAAAGAAAACCCCCACACCAGTATTCCAGAGTTATCACAAGGCACCACATGCCAGTTTGTATAGTTAGTCAATCACCGAGCATTTGTTAAGCACCTACTATGTGCCAGGCACTGGTCTAAGCACCCGTGATGTGTAGAAAGGTGAAAGACATGACATTCCCATTGTAATGGCAGAGACAACACTTAAGCCATTACAGACAAACACGATCCATACAGGGCAGATGGGAGGTAGTCTCATAGGGAAGGTACTAGCATTGAGGAGGACGAGGACCCAACAGTGTTCTGGAAACCTTGAAGAAAGAGAGTACCCAGGAGAAGAGGGGGACTAAGCGTGCCAAAGGCTGCAGAGAGCTTAGCAAAGAGGAGAACTGAGAAAAGCCCATTACATGTGGCAGTTAGTAATCACAGTTTCACTTGAATGATGACATAAAAAAAGTCTTTGCAGAGAGTTCAGAAGAGGGAGGAAGACACTCATTGTAGACAGCCTTCCCAAGGAATTTAGCCCCAAAAGGCAGGAAAAATACAGGATGACAGCAAGGAGGCATGAATCAAGTGAGAGTTTGGTTTAGGATTGGGAAGACTTGGACATGTTTGTTGACAGTGCGGGAGGAACCATCAGACAAGGAGAGATTAAAGATAAGTGATGGAGTAGGGATGATGGAGGGGATGATCTGTTGGGGGAGATGAGATGGAATGGGATCAAGGGTTGGCCACCTCATTATGAGACAAGGACAAAAGAGATAGTGGCAGAAGGCATCTGAATGATAGAAGATAAGGAGAAAGGAAGAAGAAAGTGCTCACAGTGAATGGCCTCAATTTTATCAGTGAAATAGGAGTCAAGGTTCTTAGTTGAGAAGGTGGGGGTGGGGTGGGGAGGGGAGCTATGAGAGGTTTGTGGAGGGATAAAAAGGTTTGGTAGGGCTGCTGTTGTAGAGTGGGACGGGGAATCAATTAGAAGGGGTGAAAGACTTGTGTTGGTGTAGCCAGGGCCTGGTTGAGATGCTGCAATAGAAGTTTGCAGTGGATCCGGTCAGCACGCTTTGGTGATTTTCTGCAGCTTCATTCGGCGGCACACGTGAGTGAATGGTGGATGGTGGGAGGAATGCAGAGCTGGGGCTTGGCAGGGTAAGAATCGATAATGAACTAGCTCTCCAAGGAGTCAAGATGGGGAATGGAGGAGGAAGTAGCCAGTGCCAGAACAATGTCCTGGAAGAGAACTGAAGGGTGGAGGAAGATTGGAGCTCACAGTGAGAATGAAAAAGGAGGTTTAGGGTTGCAAGGCAGAGGCAGGGCTGGAATGAGAAGAGAGTGTGGAATTTCAGAGTTCCCAAACATGGAAGTGGTGCATTTGTAAGTGACGGCGAGATCAAGGGTCCAATGGTCTCTGAGTGTAGCCGAGGCGAGTGCCAGAGGATGTTATGGGAAATGAGTGAGTTGAGGAGGCGGGCAGTTGGAGTGTTAAAGGGAGTATTCATGTGACTGTTGAAGACCCACAAGTGTGAGGCAGGAGCTGCAGAGGTGATGCTAAGCACTGTTGAGTGTCCTGAGAGAGTGGAAGCAGCCTGGGCCTGACTAGCAAGACCCCACTGCTTCTCCTTAGTGGTCACTGACACGGAGATAGCCAGCAAGGCAGAGGCCTCATGCTTTCTCATGCTTTCCTCTTCAGGCCTTGCATGAAAAAAAAGAAACCCAGCATGAATCCTATTCATGGCTATCCCAGGGGCTTCAGTCATCTTCCTAGGCCCATCTCTCTCAGAACTGCTTTGTGTGAGGCATCTTGGGAAGGCTGGAGCTGGGTGATACTGGGGCAGTGGAGCATATGAGTTCTCGGCCACAGTACACTTTTTGGTGTTAGACCAGGAGTGCTAGCACTAAGCAGTTGGGCTCAGATTCCCGAGCAGAGCTTTAGGGCTGAAGGGCCTCCAAGGCTGCCTAGTCCTGTTTTACTGCAGAGAAAGCTGAGGCCCCAATAGGGGAAGGAACTTTCCTGAGGCCACACAGCAACATTTTAACCCAGCTGGCTCCTGCCTCCAAGGCCAGCACATTTGGCCACTGTGCCTTCAAATTCAGGCACCTTGAAAGGCAGGAGGGTTTATTTTGAGAGGCTGGCCCCATAAAGCCTTCCCTCACCATCTTCTCCCCAGGAGATCCCCTCTTCTCTCCACACCGATTTGTGTCTCTGAATATGAAATGCCTCCCTGCAGGCTATAATGGGGCAAAGTGACCCCAATGTGGGTTTGGGCCAGGCAGCCTGCACTGGGTCACCCCCTTCCTTTTCTTATTAGCCACAGGCCACCACAATGGCACCCACAAATGGAAAGCCACAACATGCTTTTGGGTAAGGTGGTAGCATCCAGATGCTGCCCTTCTAATGTGCCACTCACTAAAGAGCTTTCTGTCTATGCCCTGGGAGAAGCTACAAGGTGCCATCCTGGGCTTCAGGCCAGCTGGGGTGAAATCCCTGAAAGAACTGTTTCCAGTGGGAATGAGTCAGGCTTAGGCTTCCTGGTGTGGCATCCTGGCAGACAGTTGAGAGGTAAGATCCTGGAAACGGAGGGCCTGATAGCTTAGACTAAAGCAGCACAATCCCTGGTATATTTTCTTAGAGTAGAAATGACTCAGTGAAGGCATTGAGTACAGAGAACAGGAAGAGTTCACCAGGGATGAGAAGGAAGTCAGCTCTGCAGGAGTGACAGGCAGAGGGATGAGGATGGGGTGGAGGGATGGGCAGGCCATGCTGTGTGGCTCCCTCTGGCCTTCCTCCCTTCCCACTCACCTTTTTTCCCCAAACTGCCTGGTTTGAAGCATCTCCTGCCCAAATCTGACCTTGCCTTCAAGGCCCAGCCCCAATCCCACCTTCTGGAGGAAGCTTTCCCTACTCCCCACCAACCCAAGTTCAGATCAAATGCAATAATATTTGTGACCCACTTAGCACAGTGCCTTGCACATAGTAGGCACTTAATTTCTCTCTTCCCCACCCTTCCACCTGAAAGGGCTCTCTCGAGGGGCATGCTAGCAAAGGTTTTAACAACTGGCTCTCTGGAAAGCAAAAACCAAACCAGAACAGTAGTACAGGACATACTTTAAGGTTTAATCTTCATTTATGTTTTCTCCATCCCCCTTTTCAGTCTAGACAATCAACAAACCAATTAATGAAGGCCTAATTTGTCTGAGATGAGAGCTGGCTCTGGCATCCCCCTGTATGCCTCTCGCTGTAAGCTTCTTGGGACACTTGACCCCCCTGGACCTCTCTTGACCTTTGTGCTTCATCTCCTTTCTCTCATTCTCTGAGGTCCTTTATTCATCGGTTCTGCCTCTCATGAGACCTAGCCCATCAACTTGCTTTCTTTAATATGTTCTTTGTAATCCCATGGATTTGACTTGATGCATTTAAAATCGTTATTGGGAGAAGGGCTCCATAGGCTTCCCCCATGGACTTCCTCCATGGAATTCCCCCATAGGCTTCTCTCATGGGCTTCCCCTACCAGCTTCTCCAGGCTGCCTTCCTCAAAGGGTCCAGGACACCCCAATGGTGAAGAGCCCCTGCCTTAGCACGGCAGTTCTCTGAGGACAGGGCCTGGGTGCAATCTAGCTTGGTAGCTGCCTCCTAGCACACTCCTTGGCACCTAGGAGGTGCTTAATCACTGTTAGAGGTTGAATTTAATAATATTCTCTTCCTTGCCCTGCATTAATCACTTAATTAAGTCCCTAATGATATGCTTGTCTACATTGCACATGAATCATTTCATGCATAATAGTCTTGTCTTCCCAACTCGACTTTCCACTCCTTGAGAGCAGGGACCAGCTCTCAGACACAGGCATATTATAGGCAAAGATTAATGGGATCTTAGGGCAAGAACTGGAAGTATCTGTGAGGTCATCCCCTCGTTTCCCAGATTTAGAAACTAAGGCACAGAGAGGAAAGGAGCTTGCCTAAGGTCACACAGGCAATATGTGGCAGAGCTGGGACTTGAACCCAAGTCCTCTGCCTCCAAGGCCAGCCCTCTTGCCACTCCATGCAGGGCTTATTGCAAACTTGTGCGCCGACAATATGTTATGCTCTGTCAGTGTGGGAGGTGTTCAGGATTCCATGGAGGCTCAGTGTTGAAATGTGGAGGCTAAGATTAGGAGGCTCCGTACTCCCAGTGAGAGACACCAAGGCCTGGACTCTCCCTGGCAGGCCTTGGATGGGACTGAGCATGATGTCACTTTCAGGGTTTTACCCAAGACACCCAACTACTGTCTTTCCATCTAGGACTTAGGAAACACTTGGTATAGACCAGGGAATGGCGAAGTAGGGAGCAGATGCGCAGGAGTGGCTCTCAAGACAAATGTGGATGTTCTCTTCCAAGTGGTAAGGAGGATGTACCCTCCATGAAAGCCCCAAGGTCAAGGACATTTGGGAGACCCTCACCACCTCTCTGTACCCCACCTGTCACTGGGTAGCCAAGCTTCACTCAGGAAGAAGGAAGACATAACAGGGCCAGAGCACTAGGATTCCTGGGAAGTGACTTTTAGGGTTACCATCTGGAAAGCATTGACATTTTAAAGAAGAACAGGATGAGGAAATCTGAGGAATGAATTGTAGGAGGGGTTTGACATACTTTAGCAACTGGGGTCGGGGATATTTGGAGGGCCCAAGGGGTCCCTCAAATTGTACTCTATAGGGGCATCATTGGGCCAGCCTTGCAAATCTGTGCTTTCCCTTCCTCCTCTGACCTTCCTTTTCTTTCCCTTTCTTTGAATTGAACCAAACTTTTAGACCTGCCCCCAAGAAAGCAGCATTGCGCCTCCCCCCCATGCTGTGTACTGCTTACTTCTGTTGAGCAATCAATACTTGACAAGATCTCACTAGATTGCCACAATACTCCCCCAGGGTTGATAAGTGAACATTTTATACCCGCTTTACAGGTGAGAAGATGAGAGATTCAGAGAAGTGATATATCAAGGGGATTGTCCTTATCTCCTGACATTCAAAAGAGACTAGTGACCTATTCAGAGGCAGGAGAAGCACATTTCATTAAGATGTGTGCCTATGGAATTTCATTTATTTTTTTAAGATGAACAGCATCAAGGACACCATTTTATTCATCAAACAGACTAAAGTAGCTAAAACTTAGCTAAACTGTTTTATTTTTAAAAATTAACAACAAAACCTTGACTAAATAAATATCAACATGAAACGAAGCACAAAATCCCAGATGGTTTTGAGACACTGGGCGTGACTGGGCACACGCACAGGCTGCAGAAGCCTCTCGTGCCTGTCTCTGAAATGTCACTCCAGTATTTGGAGGTGTCATCCCATGGACTTCTCTTTCTTTCTGTGCGGATTGTAACCCACCAGGGCCTTTCATCCTATCCTTGTCCATGTCTTCCTCCCGGCCTCCTGCTTCTGGGCCTTTGTCCAAGACTCTGGGTCAGCAATCTGACTGCTCAGTGGCTCTTATCTCTCCCTCTCACTACCTGACCTGCCCACATCTATTTCCTGTACAAGCCGATGTCTTTTGGGTGTCTTCTTTCTCACTCATCTCTGCCTTTGGGTCACCTGTCACTAGGAAAGAGTGTCCTGACATCCTGATGGCCCCGGGTTGGGAGTGGGATGTGTCAGAAAATCCTAGAATCAGAAAGGGCCTAAATAACCACCGGAACCAACTCTGGGTGAGAAGCTACTCTCTAATATTCCTGGCAAACATTCAGCTGGCCTGTGTTGGCTTAGGGGGAGGCCGCCACTTCCCAAGGGAGCCTGTCCCACTTTAGGATGGCATCCTAGGGAAGTTTGCCCGACATTGAGCTAAAACCGGCCTCTTGGCAACTTCTACTCATTGCTATTGGTTTTGCCCTGTATAGACAAACAGATCAAGTCCAACCAACCACTAAACATTTATTAATCACTTACTGTGTGCTAGGCGCTGTGCCAGGCTCTAAGGACGCAAGTCCAAAGTTTGGAACAATCCCTACTCGTAGGGATCTTCTATTCTAAGGAGGAAAATGATGAAGACATATAAGAATATATAGAGTATAGTGAATAAATACCAATATGCACAACAATAGCGATCTATAGTGTCAGGAAAGGCTTCAGGCAGAAAATGGGCCCTGAGCTGCAGCGTAAAGGAAGAGAGGGGCTTCGTGAAGGGGAAGGAAGGTGGGAGGTGCATTCTGGGCCTGGAGAAGTGTCAACATAAAGGGAAAGATAATGACACAAGGCCAGGAGAGGAACAGTAATATCCGAGGAAGCTG
Source organism: Trichosurus vulpecula (assembly GCF_011100635.1). NCBI lineage: Eukaryota > Metazoa > Chordata > Mammalia > Diprotodontia > Phalangeridae > Trichosurus > Trichosurus vulpecula. Next base: position 6,063,021 of record NC_050582.1, on the reverse strand, counting down.
GAAAGATTGGGACCGCGTTGTGTAGGGCTTTAAAAGCTGAACAGAAGACGTTTCATTTGATCTGAGAGTCAATAGGAAGCCACTGGAGTTGTTTGACTAGGGGAGTCACATGGTCATATTTGAGCTTAGGGAAAATGACTTTGGTGGCAGGGTGTCCTGTGGGCTGGGTAATGACAGACAAGGCAGGGAGGGCAATTAGGAGGTTGTTGCAATGATCTGGGTGACAATTGAGGAGGGCCTCAATTAAGGTGGTGGCTATGGGAGTGGAGAGAAGGATGGAAAAGATGTTGTGAACAATTGAATTGTCAACCAGTTGTATATATGGGGTGAGAGATAATGCTGAGGTTATGACCTGAGATGGGAAGAATGGTGATGCCTTGAACAGAAGCAGGGAAGTTTGGAAGAGGGGAATGTTTAGGAAGAAAGATAATGCACTTAGATTTAGACATGGTAGATTCAGCATATCTCTGGGAAATACAGTTTGAAATGACAAGAAGAGGTCAAGAAGGATGAGAACTGGGAAAAGTCCATCAGATTTGGCAATTAAGAAGTCATTCATCAATTTAGATCGGGGATGAGGTCAGGGATTGCCAAGGGTGAGGAATAAGAGGAGAGAAAGTGGGGGCATTGAGTTTAAACAACTTTTTTCAAAGAGTTAGGCTAAGAAAGGGAGGAGAGATAGGACTATAGCTTGAGGAGATGGGAAGGTCCAGTGAAGGATTTTTAAGGATGGGGAGAACCAGATGATAGGGAGACGCTGAAGGTTCAAGAAGGGGGAATAATTGAGGATGCAATCTGCTGGCAAAGATAGAAGGGGATGGATTCAAGGGGACACACAGAGGGGTTGACCTGGATAAGGAGCAGGGCCATCTCTGTTAGAGAAGAGTGGCAGATGATGTCAAGAGGGTTTGAGAGGAAGAGAATGGGGGGGTCAGGAAGCTTGTGTTGAATGTCCTCAGATTTTTTTTCAGTAAAGTAAAAGGAAGCTCATCTGAGAGAATTGGAGGAAAAAGGAAGTGTGGAAAGAGGGAAGAAAAGGTTTCAGGGGGGAAGAAAAATAGAAATAGCTTCTATGGGATATGAGATAGGGAATCCATTAGGGAAAATAACAAGATTGCTTTACAGCAGTGAGGGCCCACTTCAGAGAAATTCTAATCCCTTTTCTGTTTCATAAACTCTTCAAATACTTGAAATATTAGTGTGTTCCTCCCACACCCTTAATGCCATCTCATAATTTTATAGATTTAGAGCCATAAGAGTTCCTCAGAGGTCATCTGGTCCACCCCCCCATCACCTTATACCATAAGCTGAGCACAGAGACATTAAGTGATTGATTGTCGAAAGTCACAATGTAATAGTAGTAGTGGTAGTAGTAGTAGTAGTAGTAGTAGTAGTAGTAGTAACTGTAGCTGTAGTTGTAGTAGTAACAGACTGACATTTCTAAAGCACTTTAAGGTTTGCATTTGCCATCACATGGAGTCTCATAATAACCCTGCCTTGTCAGTGCCATAATTATCCCCATTTTACCAATAGGGAAGCTGAGGATAATAAAGATGATTTCTTTGCCCATCTTCCCACAGCACATCTTTCAGCTAATTCCTGGATCCTCACAGGCTGTGGACTCAAGGCTCTTTGCCATCCTGTCAGCCCTCTACCGCACACCCTCCTGTTTCTCAACATCCCTCCTAAGCTGTGGCTACTCCAGGCCAGGACTGGCCATGGGAGAGGACAGACGGATTATCACCTTGGTATTCTGGACACACCTCATTTCTTAACACTGGGTAAGTTTACATTCTCTACATTCCCCCTAATCTCCTGAGTCTTAAAAAAAATTTTCAGTTCACAAGCATTTATTTCCTCCTACTTCTCTACCACAATTGAGAAAGAAAAAGAGGAAGAAAAGTAAAACCCTTGTAACAAATATGCAAAGTTAAGTAAAACAAATTTTCAAATTGGCTATGTCCGAAAAGGTCTGTATTCTTTAACACCTTCAGTCCAACGCCTCTATCAGGGGCTGGGCCAAACGCTTCAGTATCACTCCTGCGATCATGCTTGGCTGTTGTGTTAATAAGATTGCTTAAATCTCTTTAAGTTGGTTATCTTTACAATATTGCTGTTACTGTATATATTGTCCTACTTCTGCTCACCTCACTCTCCATCAGTTCGGAGAAATCTTTCCAGGTTTGTCTGAAACTTTCCCTTTCCTCATTTCTTATGGCACGATAATATTCCATTACATTCAGATGCCATCATTTGTATGGCCTTTCTTCAATAGACACAGCCCTTAGTTTCCAAAACTTTGCCGTTACTATGAGTATTTTTTTAATATATGGTTCCTGTACCTATTTGGAGCTTATCTTGTTAAGTGATGTGAGATGTTGGTTTATACCTAATTTATGTCAATGGACAGCTATGTGGTGCAGTGGATATAAAGCTGAGCCTGGAGTCAGGACAACTCTTCTTCCTGAATGCAAAACTGGCCTCAGACACTTACTAGCTGTGTGACCCTGGGCAAGTCTCTTAACCCTGTTTGTCTCAGTTTCTTCTTCTGTAAAATGGGGACACACTAGAGGAGGAAATGGCAAACCACTCTAGGATCTTTGTCAAGAAAGCCCCAAATGGGGGCATGAAGAGTGAGACGTGACTGAAAAACAACTCCGAAACAACAACAATTTATGTCAGACTCCTGTCTGCTTTTCCCAGCAGTCTTTGTTGAATACTGAGTCTTTTCTCCAATAGGTGCAGTCAAACACTGTGCTACTAAGTTCTTTTGCTTCTCTGTGGTGCATCCCTAATCTATTCCACTGCTTTAACATCTCCATTTTAAAACTAGTACCAAATTGTACTTCCGGGGCCCCCTCCTTCCCATTTCCTTTTCATTATTTCCTTTGGACTACTTAACCTTTTGTTTCTTCAAGTGGTTTTTCCTACCATTTTTTCTAGCTCTGTAAGTAATGCTTTGTTATTTTGGTTAATATAGCACTAAATAAGTAAATTACTTAACGTAGTATTGCCATTTTCATTCTACTGGTTCAGCCTATCCATGAGCAATTAATATTTCTCCAATTCCTTATGTCTCTTTTTATTTCTGTAGAGTATTTTAGGTAGACTTCCGAGTATTTAATAAATTCTGTAGTTATTTGACAAAATAACCTCATTGAATACAAAATAGCTATTTTAATATTTCAAAATTAATTTCTCTTTCCATCTCTTTCTGGGAATTTTGCTGATGATTTATGTGGATTTATTTAGTACTCTGAAACTTTGCTGAATATATTAGATTAAACGTTTTGATTAATTTTCAGTTGGCTGCAGGGCTTTATCATCTGCAAAAAGGGATCGTTTTGTTCCTTATTGCCTATGTTTATTCCCTTCATTTCTTTTTGTTACCTTATAGGCATAGCTAGCAATTCTATCCCTATAACAAATACTAGTGGTGCTAATAGGCATCCTTGTATTACTTATGCTGGTATGAGAAAGGCCTCTAGTTAATCACCATTGCAGATAATGTGGCTCTTGATTTTAGATAGATATTATTTACCATATTAAGGAAAGACCCATTTATTCATACTTTTTTGAGTTTTTAATTGAAATGGGTGATGGATTTTGTCAAAGCCTTTTTCTCCTTCTATTGATATAATCATGAGTTTTGTTGTTTTTGCTATTAATATTGTCTATTATGTTTATAGTTTTCCTAATATTGAACCCAACTCTCCATTCCTGATATAAATCCAACCAGGTTATGGTGTACAACCTTTTTAATATGTTGTTTTAGCATCTTGCTGTGATTTTTTAAAAAGAATTATGTCAACGATCATTAGGATTATTGGTTTATAGTTTTCTTTGTTTTGACTCTCTCACCCTGTGCCCACTCTCTTTCTGCCTCTCTCTGTCTGTGTCTCTCTCTCAGGTTTAAGTATCAAGGCCACATTTGCATCATAGAATTTGGTAAGTTCTAGTCTTTTCCTATTTTCTTTACAAATAGTTTGCATAATATTGGAATGAATTATTCTTTAAATATTTGGTAGAACTCACTTGGAAATTCACCTGGTTCCAGTATTTTTACCTCGGGAAGTCATTTATGGTTTGTTCAATTTCTTTTTCTGAGATTAAGTTATTTAAACTATCTATTTCTTATTCTGCTAAACCAGGAATCTTATACTTATATAAATACTAAATTCATTTAAGTTGCCTTTTTTGGCATACAGTTGAGACAAATAGTTTCTAATAATTGCCTTTATTTCTTTTAGTTTTCCTCAATTTTACCTAATTAGTCAATGATTTTTCTGTTTTATTGGTTTTTTTCTCTTTTTTTCATTTAATATATTTAGTTTTCAGCATTGATTTTCACAAGAGATTGAATTACAAATTTTCTCCCCATTTCTACCCTCCCCCCACTCCAAGATGACATATATTCTGGTTGCCCTGTTCCCCAGTCAGCCCTCCCTTCTGTCACCCCACTCCACTCCCATCCCTTTTTCCCTTCCTTTCTTGTAGGGCAAGATAAATTTCTACACCCCATTGCCTGTGTATCTTATTTTCTAGTTGCATGCAAAAAAAAATTTTTTTTTTTGTTTTTGAACATCTGTTTTTAAAACTTTGAGTTCCAAATTCTCTCCTCTCTTCCCTTCCCACCCACCCTCCCTAAGAAGTCAAGCAATTCAACATAGGCCACATGCGTATCATTATGTATAACCCTTCCACAATACTCATGTTGTAAAAGACTCACTATATTTTGCTCCTTCCTAACCTATCCCCCTTTATTGAATTTTCTCCCTTGACCCTGTCCCCTTTCGAAAGTGTTTGTTTTTGATTACCTCCACCCCCATCTACCCTCCCTTCTATCATACCCCCTTTTTTAATCTTCTTCCTCTTTTTTTCCTGTGGGGTAAGATACCCAATTGAGTGTGTATGGTATTCCCTCCTCAGGTCAAATCTCATGAGAGCAAGATTTTCAACTCACCCCGTGCCCCCCCCCCTTTCTCTGTCTCTCTCTCTCTCTCTATAAATATATATATATATATATATATATATATATATATGTGCACATACATATATACATACGTACACACTCACATATACATATATATATATACATAAACGTGTATGTATGTATATATATATGTATATATATATGTATATATATATATATATATATATATATATATATATATATATATATATATATATGCATATTCCCTTCAGCTACCCTAATACTGAGGTCTCATGAATCATACACATCATCTTTCCAAAACAGTTCAACTTTAGTAAGTCCCTTGCAATTTGTTTTTCTTGTTCTTTTTCTTGATTACCTTTTCATGCTTCTCTTGATTCTTGTGTTTGAAAGTCAAATTTTCTATTCAGCTCTGGTCTTTTCACTGAGAAAGCTTGAAAGTCCTCTATTTTATTGAAAATCCATATTTTGCCTTGGAGCATGATACTCAGTTTTTCCAGGTAGGTGATTCTTGGTTTTAATCCTAGCTCCACTGACCTCCAGAATATCTTATTCCAAGCCCTTCGATCTCTTAACATAGAAGCTGCTAGATCTTGGGTTATTCTGATTGTGTTTCCACAATACTCAAATTGTTTTTTTCTGGCTGCTTGCAGTATTTTCTCCTTCATCTGGGAGCTCTGGAATTTGGCAACAGTATTCCTAGGAGATTTCTTTTTGGGATCTGTTTGAGGAGGCGATTGGTGGATTCTTTCATTTCTATTTAGCCCTTTGGCTCTAGAATATCAGGGCAGTTATCCTTGATCATTTCTTGAAAGATGATATCTAGGCTCTTTTTTCAATCATGGCTTTCAGGTACTCCAATAATTTTTAAATTATCTCTCCTGGATCTATTCTCTAGGTTAGTGGTTTTTCCAACCAACATTGTCTTCCATTTTTTCATTCCTTTGGTTCTGTTTTATAATATCTTGATTTCTCATCAAGTCACTAGCTTCCACTTGCTCCAGTCTAATTTTTAAGGTAGTATTTTCTTCAGTGGTGTTTTGGACCTCCTTTTCCATTTGGCTAATTCTGCCTTTCAAGGCATTCTTCTCCTCATTGGCTTTTGGAGCTCTTTTGCTATTTGAGTTAGTCTATTTTTTAAATTGGTGTTTTCTTCAGTGTATGTTTCATTATTTTTTTGGGTCTCCTTTAGCAAGTCATTGACTTGTTTTTCATGGTTTTCTCGCATCCTTCTCATTTCTCTTCCCAATTTTTCCTCTACTTCTCTAACTTGCTTTTCCAAATCCTTTTTGAGCTCTTCCATGGCCTGAGGCCAGTTCAGGTTTTTCTTGGAGGCTTTTGTTGTAGACTCTTTGACTTTGTTGACTTCTTCTGGCTGTATGTTTTGGTCTTCTTTGTCACCAAAGAAAGATTCCAAAGTCTGAGACTGAATCTGGGTGCGTTTTTGCTGCCTAGCCATGTTCCCAGCCAACTAACTTGACCCTTGAATTTTTCAGCAGGTATGACTGCTTGTAGAGTTAAGAGAACTATGTTCCAAGCTTGGGGGGTTGCACCAGCTCTGCCACACCAGCACTCCTCCTTCCCCAAGAACCCCCAACCCGGACTGGATTTAGATCTTCAGCAGGCTCTTTGCTCCTGCTCCGATCTGCCACTTAATTCCTCCCACCAGGTGGGCCTGGGGCTGGAAGCAACTGCAGCTGTAGTTCTGTAGCTGCCCCACCTCCGCTGCCCTCGGGGCGGTAGCTGAACCGCCAACTCCTTCCACTCCCGAAGCTTTTCCCACTGACCTTCTCTGTTGTCTTTGGTGTTTGTGGGTTGAGAAGTCTGTTAACTGCTGCAGCTCACTGATTCCAGGTGCTAGGGCAAGCTCTGCCTGGCTCCTTGTCTGGTTGGTCTGCGCCACCCACGCTGGGCTCTGCTCCACTCCACTCCGCTCCCAGCTCCGTGCGGGATAGACCTTACCCAGAGACCATCAGGCTGTCCTGGGCTAGAGCCCTGCTTCCCTCTGCTATTTTGTGGGTTCTGCAGTTCTAGAATTGGTTCAGAGCCATTTTTTATAGGTTTTTGGAGGGACTTGGCAGGGAGCTCACGCTAGTCCCTGCTTTCCATCTGCCATCTTGGCTCTGCCCCCTGTTTTATTGTTTTTAATGCCTACTTTTATTTATTAATTCAGTGTTTTTTCTTCCTATTTTGTTAATTTCTTTGATTTTTTCAGAACTTCTATTTTGGTTTTTAATTGGCTGTTTTAACTTTATTTTCCTGGATTTTAAAGAATTGTATGCTTAATTTATCAGTTTGTTTGTGTTGCTGTTCTTGAAAGTGTTTAGTGATATAGGTTTTCCCCTAGGCACTGCTTTAACTGAATCCCCCAAATTTTGCTATGTTGTCCCTTTGTTGTTCTTATTATTAATGAAATTATCTATCATTTCTATGATTTATTCCTTGATCCACCAATTCTTTTGGATTAAGTTATTTAGTGTCCACTTAATTTTAATCCTTTATTTACCTGCCCTTTATTGAATAGAATTTTTATTATGTCATGGTTAGGAAATGATGTGCTTAATATTTCTGCATATATGTGGCCAGTTTTGAAAAGGTTCCAAGTACAGCTATATTTATATTAATGTGTATATTGACATATATGTACACACATACATATGTGTATATATATATATATATGCACATAGATAAAAGACAGATATAAAGTATCTACCATCCATCTGTTTGTATTTCCGTTCCCATCCCATAATCACCAGAGAACTAGCATTATCTAACTCTTCTAAAATTCTATTCAGTTCATTACCTTTTTTCTGGTTTATTTTTGTTAGATTTGTCTAAGTCAAATAGGTCTGAAGTTCCCCACTATTATGGTTTTCTATCTATTTTCCCTGTAATTTGTTTAGCATTTGCTTAGCTTTTCCTTTCAGTATTTTTATGCTGTACATATTTGTTAAGTACTGATATTAGCTCATTGTCTATAATAACTTTCATCATAATATAGTTTCCTTGATTTTTCTTTTCCAATTAAGTATTTTTTTTTTACTTTGGCTGTAGAATAATTGATTTAGCCCCTTATTCTAACTCTGTGAATCTTCATATTCCAAATGTGTTTCTTATTGTTGGAGTCTGCTTTGTAATATATTTTGTTATCCTTTTCCCTTTATGGCTGAGCTTATCCCATTTACAATCCATTATGATCATTTAGTTGTGCACTTTCCTCCATCCTTTTCTCTTATATATTTTACTATCTTTGCTCTCCAATCCCTCTTACAGAAGAGAACAAGGAGGAAGGAGTATGCTTGGCACTAGTCATCTAAGCTGGATGCAGTCTGCTTCTGCTCCCTTCCTTCTTCTTGGGTCTTTACCTAGACCCCAATCACAAATTCAACCCCATTAGTTCTTTCCTTTTAAACAACTCACTTCATGATCTGCCCTCACAGGTTAGAATTTGTTTTGATTATAACTAATCCCTCCCTGAATCTACCCAAATTCTTATTCTCCCCTGTTGAATCTCCTCCTGTTGAATTGCATATCTTTCTATACCAAACCCTTTGTGAGTATTCTACCCTCTTTTGACCACTTGGCATGAAATGGAGATCCTAGTGCTTCTTCTTACTCCATTAGATATGAGGTCTATAAGAGCAGAGACTGGCAGGATTTTTTGCCTTTTGTTGTATCCCCAGCAGCTGGAACATAATAGGTGCAATGTTTGTTGACAGACTGACCTACTTTCCCCTTTGTCTTCTATTTGCATACCTATGGTTATGTGAAATAAGCAGTTCTTCCATTCTTCCTCCTCTTTTCTTCCCTAAAGTATTCCTTTTTCCATCCTTTGTCATTTTTTTCCTTAAGACCACAAAAATGTAACAAAACCACACCCAGACCCTTGGTCTTATTGAACTCCATCTATGATGATGCCATTAGCATTCTAACAGTACACTTGTAACATCTCCCCCCACCCACCTATTCTTGTATAGTCCCTTACAATTGCTTTTAAATATTTATCTTTTTTTGTTTCTCTTGACACCAGTTTGTATTTTCAACTTTCTACTCAAGTCTGGTATTTTGATCAGGAATGCTTGGAAGTCCTATTTTTCATTAAAGGTCCATATTTTTCCCCTGTAAGAGTATATTCACTTTTTGAAAATAAATTTTTATAGATATCTTTTTTACATCATCAGAATCTCTCCCAAGGTCTCAACTTTTGCATATTCTCTGAGCTAGCTATACCATGTAACAGATAATATTGTAAAAGAAAAAGAGGAAGAATAGAAAAAAAATCAGCAAACTTTATCCCTAGCTTGAAAAAATCTGAAAATGTATACAGTGTTCCACACCAGTGCACCTCCTATTTCTAGAAGGCAGTCAAGTGAGGATGTCCTCTCATATATTTTCTTTGGAGACATCTTTGTAATCTTAAAACATTCACTTTTGATTTTTTTGTCATCATTGCTCTTTCCATTTACGTTATTGTAGTCATTGTACATATCGTTTTCTTGCCTCTGTTTACTTTATTCTGCATCAGTTCATGTGAGTCTTTTCACACTTCTCTGTAGTCATCATATTTATTATTTTTAATAACTCAGTAATATTCCATTATTTTATGTGCCACCTTTTGTTTAGCCATTCCCCAATCAATGGGCATCTATTTTGTTTCTAGTTCTTTGCTACCACAAAAGGTTCTGCTGAAAATATTCTGTTGTGTATGAGGACTTTCTTCTTATTAATGACCTCCTTGGGGTATAAGCCTAGTAGTAGAATCCCTGGATCAAAAGGTATGAACATTTTAGTAATTTTATTTGCATAATTCCAAATTTCTTTCCAAAATAGGCCCAGCTCCACCCGTAGTACAATTACGTGCCCCTCTTCCCATAACTCCTCCCACCTTATTGACTCCTGTCTTTTGTCATCTTTGCCGATTTGCTGGGTGTGAGGTAAGATCTCAGGGCTATTTTGATTTTTATTTCTCTTATTCTTAGAACATTCATTGATACATAGTTGTTAATAGTTTGCGGTTCTTTTGAAAACTTCATATCTTTGACTACTTATCTATTGAAGAATTGGCTTTTGGTTATTTATATACACACGTGTGTGTGTGTATTTCTTATTGAGAAATTTAATAACAAAATTTTTTTTTACATTCGACTCCTTCCCTCCTTATCCAAGGTTCATTAATTTTGTTTGTGTAGAAGCCTTTAAGTTTCATATAATCAAAATTATCTATTTTCTCTAACCCTTGTTTGACTAAGAATATATCTCCTACAAATAGTGAAAGGTATGTGATCTGTCTGTCTTCTAATTTTTTATAGTATGATCTTTAATAGTAAAGTCAAATATGCATTTTTAATTAATTGTAAAATATGGTATAAGATTTTGGCAAGCCCAATTTCTGCCAGAGTGCTTTTCTAGTTTGTCCAGCAGTTTTATCAAATAGGGAGTTGCCTTGCTTATCTTATCAAGAAAGAGTCCCAGATCTTGCCCAAGGGGAAGTTCCCTGAAGTCTCTAGTGTAGCAAGCTGGGGATAAAGACATCATGAAGGCTGCCAGCTCTTCTCATGTTGACTTCTTCCCAGAGTCTTTTCCTCTACCAACCTGAAGTGGGGTTGAGTTAGGTTTATATTTTCCTTCATTTGTCTCTAATATTGATTTTTTTCTGAATTAGGATTTTTTTTTGTTCCTCTTCCTCTGTTAAGACAGCACCTTGCCCGTTTATGCTTAATCTCCTTTAGAGAAGTCCTATATATACAGTTCAGTCCCCCTCACCTTATTTCTTACCTCTTTCCCTAAAACCTTATAGTTTTTCCTTTCTTCCTTTTATCCAATTATTAAATTCTTCCCCTCTTTTTCTCTCAATTAAGTAGCTAAAGAAAATCGCCATTCTTCACCTCTCTTTCAACTTCTTTTTTTGGTAGGGTTTTTTTTGTTTGTTTGTTTTTGTTTTGCACATTTTCTGTGTTTTTTTCTAAGGGGATACTGAGTGAGCGTAGTAGAGATTAGGGATATTAATTCATCATCTAGGTGTCTCATTAGAGTTCTTACTGGCTTAGCCTAGAGAGACCGCTGCAATTGCTTTACCTCTTGTACACAATTCTTATTGGGGGAATTTGGAAAAGTTATAAGGATCAGAGAAAATTTCCAGTCCTATATCTGCCTGGTCTCATGATCAAGAAATTGTTTCTCAAATTTATTTATTTATTTATTTATTTAATATTTTTAGTTTTCAGCATTGATTTTCACAAGAGTTTGAATTACAAATTTTCCCCCATTTATACCCTCCCCCCACTCCAAGATGGCATATATTTCGATTGCCCCGTTCCCCAGTCAGCCCTCTCTTCTGTCACCCCACTCGCCCTCATCCCCTTTTCCCTTACTTTCTTGTAGGGCAAGATAGATTTCTACACCCCATTGCCTATATATCTTATTTCCTAGTTGCATGCAAAAACCTTTTTTTGAACATCTGCTTTTAAAACTTTGATTTCCAAATTCTCTCCCCTCTTCCCTCCCCACCCATCCTCCCTAAGAAGGCAAGCAATTCAACATAGGCCACATGTGTATCATTATGTAAAACCCTTCTACAATACTCATGTTGTGAAAGACTAACTATATTTTGCTCCTTCCTATCTTATCCCCCTTTATTCAGTTTTCTCCCTTGACCCTGTCCCTTTTCGAAAGTATTTGCTTTTGATTACCTCCTCCCCCTATCTACCCTCCCTTCTATCACCCCCCCTTTTTGATTTCCTTCCTCCTTTCCTGTGGGATAAGATACCCACTTGAGTGTGTATGTTATTCCCTCCTCAGGTCAAATCCGATGAGAGCAAGATTCACTCATTCCCTCTCACCTTCCCCCTCTTCCCTTTCTACAGAACTGCTTTATCTTGCCACTTTTATGCAAGATAATTTACCCCATTCTGTGTCTCCCTTTCTCCCTCTCTCAATATATTCCTCTGTCATCCCTTAATTTGATTGTATTTTTTAAGATATCATGCCTTCATATTCAACTCACCCTGTTCCCTCTGTCTATATATATATTCTCTTCAGCTACTCTAATACTGAGGTCTCATGAATCATATACATCATCTTTCTATGTAGGAATGTAAACAAAACAGTTCAACTTTAGTAAGTCCCTTATGATTTCTCTTTCTTGATTACCTTTTCATGCTTCTCTTGAGTCTTCTGTTTGAAAGTCAGATTTTCTATTCAGCTCTGGTCTTTTCACTGAGAAAGCTTGAAAGTCCTCTATTTTGTTGAAAATCCATATTTTGCCTTGGATACTCAATTTTGCTGGGTAGGTGATTCTTGGTTTTAATGCTAGCTCCATTGACCTCCAGAATATCATATTCCAAGACCTTCAATACCTTAATGTAGAAGCTGCTAGATCTTGTGTTATCCTGATTGTGTTTCTACAGTACTCAAATTGTTTCTTTCTGGCTACTTGCAGGATTTTCTCCTTGATATGGGAGTTCTGGAATTTGGCGACAATATTACTAGGAGTTTTCTTTTTGGGATCTTTGTCAGGAGGTGATTGGTGGATTCTTTCAATTTCTATTTTGCCCTGTGGCTCTAGAATATCAGGGCAGTTATCCTTGATAATTTCTTGAAAGATGATATCTAGGCTCTTTTTTCAATCATGGCTTTCAGGTAGTCCAGTAATTTTTAAATTATCTCTCCTGGATCTATTTTCCAGGTCAGTGGTTTTTCCAATGAGATATTTCACATTGTCTTCCATTTTTTCATTCCTTTGGTTCTGTTTTGTAATATCTTGATTTCTCCTAAAGTCACTAGCTTCCACTTGCTCCAGTCTAATTTTTAAGGTAGTGTTTTCTTCAGTGGTGTTTTGGACCTCCTTTTTCATTTGGCTAATTCTGCCTTTCAAGGCATTCTTCTCCTCGTTGGCTTTTTGGAGCTCTTTTGACATTTGAGTTAGTCTATTTTGAAGGTGTTATTTTCTTCAGTATTTTTTGGGTCTCCTTTAGTAAGTCATTGACTTGTTTTTCATGGTTATCTCGCATCACTCTCATTTCTCTTCCCAATTTTTCCTCTACTTCTCTAACTTGCTTTTCCAAATCCTTTTAGAGCTCTTCCATGGCCTGAGACCAGTTCATGTTTTTCTTGGAGGCTTTTGATGTAGACTCTTTGACTTTGTTGACTTCTTCTGGCTGTATGTTTTGGTCTTCTTTGTCACCAAAGAAAGATTCCAAAATCTGAGTCTGAATCTGAGTCCGTTTTCGCTGCCTGGCCATGGTTCCAGCCAACTACTTGACCCTTGAGATTTTCATTGGGATATAACTGCTTGTAGAGTATAGAGTACTTTGTCCCAAGTTTGAGGGGCTGTGCTGTTGTTTTCAGAGCTATTTATGCACAGCAAGCTCCGCCACACCAGTGTTCCTTCTCCTCCAAGAACCGTCAATTCAGACTGGACTCAGATCTAAGCAGGCTCTGCACTCCTGCTCTGATTCGCCACTTAATTCCTCCCACCAGGTGGGCCTGGGGCTGGAAGCAACTGCAACTGTAGTTCTGTAGCTGCACCTCCTCTACTGTCCCCGGGGTAGTGGCCGAAACATGAACTCCTTTCACTCTGTCCCCTGCAGTTTTTTCCACTAACCTTCTCTGTTGTCTTTGGTGTTTGTGGGTTGAGAAGTCTGGTAACTGCCATAGCTCACTGATTCAGGGTGGTAGGGCCTGTTCCTTCTGGCTGCTGGTCTGGTTGGTCCAGGCACAACCCATGTTGGGCTCTGCTCCCCTCCGCTCCCAGTTCCGTGCGATAGACCATCCAGGCTGTTCTGGGCTTGAGCCCTGCTTCCCTTTGCTGTTTCGTGGGTTCTGCAGTTCTAGAATTTGTTCAGAGGCATTTTTATTAGTGTTTGGAGGGTCCTGGGGGAGAGCCCTAGGCAAGTCTCTGCTTTCCAGCCCCCATCTTGGCTCCGCCCCAAGATCAAGAAATATTATAGTCACTTTTTCTGAGTAAGTTATTCTTAGTTGTAATCCTATAACTTTTGCCTTTTGGAATACGATATTCCAACATCATCATTCTTTTGGAGTGGTAGGTTCTAAATCTTGTATGATTCTTGACGGTAGCTCCTTGGACATGACCACTTGCTTTCTGGTTGCTTGAAGTATTTTTTCTTTGATAGAAAAGTTCTGGATTTTGGCTGTAATTTTCCTGGGAGTTATCATTTTGGGATTTCTTTCAGAAGGTAACCAGGGGATTCTTTCCAGTTTTACTTACTCTCTAATTCTAATAGATCTAAGCAGTTTTTTTTTTCATTTTTTCTTGAAATACCATATCCAGGCTTGTTTTTTGGTCATGGCTTTCAGATAATGAGGTGATTTTAAAATTATCTTAGGTGAGTTGTTTTTTATATCAAATACTTTACATATTTTCTTCTATTTTTTTCATTCTTTTGATTTTGTTTTTATATTTTTTTTATAGCATGAGGCAATTGACTTTTGTTTGATCCATTTTAATTTTGAAGGAGTCTGTTAATTGGAAAAACTTTTGAATCTCTTGTACTGTTAGTCCTCCTTCCAAGCCTTTCTTCCAAAACTGATTTCTTTTCCAGTTCTTTCCTTTAGAGCTCTCATATAATTTATAATGCGATTTTTAACTTTTAAAAGAAAAAAAAACTCTTCATTTTTTGGAGAAATTTTTAGTTGACCTTGTGGCCAAGGTGTGTTTGTCTTTAAGGCTTTGCTTGTAGAAGTCTTAGGGTTATTCTCTTCTTTTGGGTTTGTGTCTTGGGTGCTCCTGACACCATAATAGCCCTTTATCATGGGATTCTTTTTATTTCCTCATTCCTTTGGCCTTACTTCCTGAATTGGAACTTCATATTGTATCTATATCTGTATGCTCCTAGAGGGAATGCCGGGGCCTTATTTTGTCCTGATTTGTATTTTTGTGTGTGTGCACGTGTGAGTATGTGGTGGTGGGGTCTTGTTGCTGCTTTCTCTGGCTATTGAATACTTTTTTTTTTCAAGGACATCAGAAGTGGTTCATGCCAGGAACCTCAAGATTTTCAGTGCATCCTAAACAGTGTGACTTAGGTTGAAGTCTGATCCTGGTCTGAGCTTTGTAAGCTCCTGACTCCAGTTTGGGTCTGGAGGACATAAATGTAGGCTTTCCCCTGATTGGAGCTCCAGTAGACTGCTCATACCCTGTCAGTTATTTGAAAGGCTCTTCAGGTTCAGACCAATGGAACCACAGGCTGTCCTTAGGTTTGAGCCCCTTGTTCCTTGGTCACTCGGCTGCAGGCCTCAGACTAGGTTTAGGAACTGAATTTGTGACTCTACTCTGGGGTCAATGCCACGTGGAAGCTGCTTGCTTCTTTTTCCTGCTTCTCACTCAGTACACAGCCTCAGGCCAGTTCTGAGTTGGAATCTTAATCACAGCCACAGGTGAGGCCCAAGTACGGACACAGGTCGCCTCCTCAGACCACAGTATATCCATGATGTAACTGCCAGCTGGCTCCTGTTCTTGCTCTCAATAGGTACACTGTGTCAGGCCCAGCCACTATTGAATCTGATTGCTCTTTGACCCAGTATTTAGCCTCAGGCTCTAGTTTAGTCCCCAGGCTCTGCCTGGGACCTTCCTAGCTGGGCCCTTTCCATAGTGCCTGCAGGCCGCTGGCTGTTTCCTCCTATTGACTTAGGCTGGAAAAAGAATTCTTCTGTGGTTTCTTCTTGGATTTCCTGGTCTATATTTGGTCTCATACTCTTATGAGATTTTGGTGGAGTACTCATGAGGGAAAACTGGGATGTACAACTTCTTCTTACTCTACTTTCTTTTCTGCTCTCCTTCCTCTTAACCACTCCTTTTGTCTCTTTCACTACCTCCTTGGTGCATCTATATTTAATCATGATTTTCTCATCATTTATGGTGTCTTTAAATGTATTATCATTTGCCTATTTATGCTTCTTGACTTTGTTGATTATTGCCTGATGCAAAATTGTTATTGAAATTCTAGAGGGTTTTTTTAATTGCCTGAAGCATAGAATGTTTTGTTCAGTCCTTTAGTTTCACTCTGTGTACATCTAAATGTTTTAAACATCTTTCTTATATGCAGCAAATCTAGTCACTTAGCATCACTGGAAGATTAAGATAGTAGAACATTAATAGTTTCCCTTTCAGTTCATCACAAAGCCTGTTCCACAGCCAAGGAAAACCTATAATCATTAGGGAAGTAGCATTTACCTTTTAGCATCCAAAGACACATTTTAGGAAAAGAATACTGATGAACTGGAGAACATCCAGAGGAGAGTAGCCAGGTTGGTGAAGGGCTTTAATATCAAGCCATATGAGGATTAGTTGAAGGAATTAAAGACATTTAGCCTGGAGAAGAGAAGATTGGGGGTGGGGGCTCTTTAGATCTTAGATATAGAGATGTAAGGGACTTTGGAAGTAATTTCTAGTCCAGCACCCTCCTCTTATGATTGAGAAGATAGAAGCTTAGACAGGTTAAGGGACTTGGTCACAGTCATGCCGGTAGTGAAAGACAGAGTCAAGATTTGAACCCAGGTCCTCTGATTCCAAATCCCACACTTTCCCATCATAACTGTCTTCAAGTCTTTGAAAGGCTGTCATGCAGAAGAGCAGTTTAATGCAGTGAGTAATATGGCTTCATTGAACTGTTGGTAGAACATGTCTCCCTCTTCTCAGCTGAGATGTGGTGCAGACTCTAGGTACCTATTGGAGCACATATGGCAACGTGTACATGTCTTCTGTTTAGCTGTACTACTTTGTTGTGAGGGGGAGTGAGGACGAGCAGGAAGCCATTGGGAAGCAAAAGCGATGTTTACTAAATTAAGAGGGAGACAGACAGACAGACCCAGTAGCTCCTGAGCTTCCTTCTAACTTTTTGAGAACCTGATTTTTTTTTTTGCCTTGCCCACAGGCACATAGCTAGCAAGTCACATATTTGAGGTTAGAATCTCAGTCTATCTGTCATCAACGCTGTTCCTTTGGGAGAAAGCCAGTTCCTAGTATTTCCCTTTCATTGTTTTTTCATCTTATCTTCCCAGTAAGTTCTCTGTACCTGACATCCGGATGCTTGTTTCACCATCAGGTACAAACTCGGCTCTCAGGTGCAATGTGTTTTCCCAGTGAACCTTGAACTTGAAGGGGTCACATCCTCAAATACACAAAAGCACTAGGTTGCAAGCAGCCATTGCAAATATGGCAGCACAGAAAGGTGAGGCCAGGCCAGAAATGGAATCTTTCTAGCACAGAGTTAGGCCTAATTGGGATGGATACTTAACACAAGACACAATCTCCATTTCTAGAACCATTTAGTAGCTAAAGCTCTGGGTGGATGTGCTAGGAATTGAGACTATAAAGACAAAACAATGCTTGCCCTCAATTAGCTTACATTCTACTCAAGGGAAATGAGGCATACACAGATAAGGAAATACAAAGTAAATGGAAAATAATATGAGAGTGCAGAGGTGGAAGGGAGGGAGCATCAGGAGAGGCTCTTACATTGGGCCTTGGATGTAGCTGGAAATTCTAAGAGGCATGAGTGAGGAGGACTTCTACCCTGGGTATTAGGACAGGCTGAGCAAAGGCATATCAGATGTGTCATGGGGGAAGAGCAAGTACGTCATTTTGGAAAGGTAGGCTAGAGACAGATTATAAAGGCTTGAAATGCCAAAAAGAAAAGTGTGCTCTCTATCCTAGAGGCAATAGGCAAGATGCAGGCCCAGTTTGGGCCTCAGTTTCTCTGTCTCCAACCTGGGAGTTGGGGGTGGGGGCTTGTACCAGCTGATCTCTGAGGTCTCTTTTCAAAGTCTACAATGGCTTCCCTGTCTGCATGTTGTATCACCTTGTAGAAAGTAAGCTTTTTGAGATCAGGGATTTGGCTTTCTTTTTTCATTTTTGCCTTGTGACCTTCATCCCCTAGCACAGTGCCCAATGTGCAGCATGGCTCCATAGACGCTGATTGGTTTGTATTAGATGGCCCTCATAAGCCCAGGGAGTCCAGTAGTAATAGACGTTTCTCCCCAGCTCTAGTTTGAATGACATGTAGAGTGAACCTGTCATTTCTTCCAACCTGTGTCTGGCCTAACCTTGGGCTGGTAAATTAGAGACAGTTTTTGGTGACTTTGCTTTGTCTTTGAGAAACCCAGGGGAAGATAAACTGATTATCTAGAGGAGGGTGCTGTGATGTACTGTGCAGATAGGGCCAAGATGGAGGTTTTCCTAGCTCCTGATGCTTCCATGGAAATACAGCCAGGTCCTCTGCCAACTGTACTCCCAGGACCAATGCCCATCGGGGGATGGCTGCTTTTTTCTCAATCAGTATAATAAACAACAAGCACTTACTATGCGCCCGACAGTGGACTAAGTGTTGGAGGTATGAAGACAGAAATGAAAGTATTGTCATTGATAGGGACAACGGTAAACAAGAGAGTGTGCAGAGAAGGGCACCCAGGATGCTGAAGAGCCCCAAGGCCTGCTCCGTAAGGATCCCCCTTGAAGGAATTGGGGATGTTTAGGCTACAGAAGACTACGTGGGTGGGGGAGGAACAGGAAAGCTGTCTGCAAGTTTTTGAAGGGCTGTCTTGTGGAAGAGGGCTTGGTCATGCTAGGTTTGATCCCTGGGGACGGGGAGAAGCTTCCTGCACAGAGTCAAAGTTAGACTTTGTGTCTGGAAACACTTCCTCCCAGTTAGAGCTGGCCCCAGGTGGGCTGAAGGCACCTAGAGTTGTCTTTTGTGTTGTAGGAGGAATTCTTATCCCAGGCCAGGCCGCACTAGATAGGTACTCCGTAGATTCCATACTTCTGGGATCCCTTCTGTCAGTAGAGCTTGTGCTAAATGTATCTTTTGCATTTGCTTTGATGAGAGAAGAGCACAGTACGGTTGTAGGCATGAGCCTCTTTACCTCCATGTCACCATGGCCCCTCAGGGGACACTTGTCATGTCAAAGAATCCATTGGAGAATATGGCAGCATTTGGTTCTGAACTGCAACTATTGGGTACTTGTTCCTTCTGTGTGGAAAGCAGCCTCTTCTACACAGCGCTGCCTCATAATTAAGAGCCTTTTTAGTGAAAAGTTCTCAGTGCCTTTTATTCTTCAGAAAGCTTCTGTAGAAATCCTCTTTCCTCCTTCCCATGACCGTCAGAGATTTGAGCCATTAATGGCAGAAATGCTCTACAAAGCTATTGGAACTAATTAAGAGAATTAATGACTAAAGATTTTGTTCAGCCTGCTCTGAACCTATCAGGTGGCATAGCAAATACTTGTCAGAGGCAGCAGCTGGAATTCAATAAGTCATCTCTTGTTTTTCTTCATTTCAGCCTACTCTGCAACCTCAGCATCTGGTTTCTACTTTATCATCAACAAGCCACTTCAGAGAAGGCTTTGCACTTAATTACTATTTGGATTTCGATTAGGAAACTGTAGTTAAGAAGTTAAGAAACTCTAGGGAGTTGTAACTGTAATGACTTCTACTGTATACTGAGCAGGCCTTCACTTAACAGCTGGAGTGGAGTACTTCCAAGAATGTTTCACAACTGGGCAGTTGCCAAACCAAGATCCTCTCTCCCTTTTTCTTCCCTCATCCCCTTCTCTCTTACCCCTTGTTCCCTTTTTCCCTGCATCCGCACAGTGTCAGGAAAATCTCTGCTGAGGTTAGAAAGGAGTAAACAATTATGAAGTCATAGAATTCTTAAGTAGATGTGGCAGTGGAGGAGTTCCCTTTATACCATCCCCACCTGGAAATCCACTTCCTCACAAAGCAGCCCACTGCATCTGCAGACACTTCTGATTGTTAGGAAACCTTTTCTGTATATTGAGGTCAAAATCTGCATCCCCATAACTTAGAGTCATAGAATCTCCCATGAACTAGAAGTGATCTGAGGGGTCGTCTTGTCCAGCCCATGCCTACCACAGTATCTCTGGTAAGCAGATATCCAGTTTTCACTGAAAGACCTTCTTGAAGGGGCAATTACTGCCTTTGGAGATAGCACATTTTTCTGGATAGCTCTCATGGTGAGAAACTTTTTCCTGTGATAAGCTTAAATATTCCTCTCTGTAATTGCTGGACATTAAGTCTAATTCTGCTCTCTGTGGGCAAGCAAAAAAAAAAACTCTCTCTTCCACATAGATCAGAGGCCCTTAATCTAGGGTCCACAGTCTCCTAAGGAGTCCCTGGTTACATTTCAAGGGGACTGTGAACTCAGATGGGGAAAAAATGACACCTTTATTTTCACTAATCTCTAACTGAAATTTATCATTTCCTTCAATTAGTTAAAAATGTTATTCTGAAAAGATTTCACCAGAAAAACCATGAAAAGGGTCCATGATACAAAAAACATGAGAACTCCTGCTTTTAATATTGGAAAATTGCACTCAGGGCCAGCTTCTCTCCAGCCTCCAACCCTGCTTTCTAGCTCCTGACTTGGGGGCCCGATGTTTGATTTGGTGACTGTTCTTTACCCCCCTCCCCCTGCACACACGTCTAGCCTTGGGGACAGCACTACTCTTCCTGGAAAGATGAGTCAGTCAGTTTCCCTATGGCTCCACTCGCCATACCTCTGACTCCCTTGCTGCCACTTCCTTATATGTGTTGGCTTCCCTTGTTAGAATGGAAACCCCTTGTAGGTAGGGACTGTCTTTTTTTCCTATTTGCATCCTCACTGTTTAGCACAGTGCTTTGACACATAGTAAGCACTTAAAGTCTTATTCATTCATTCATACTTTCTACAAGTCTTCTCTTCTTCAGGGGAAACATCAACCAGATCTCATATGGCATAGTCTTGAATCCCTTTACCATCCTGGTTGTCTTCCCCAGTTATACTCTAGTTTTTCAATGTTGTTCCCAAAAGACAGTGTCTGGAAATGGACACAATATTCTAGATATGAGTGGAAATGGTGGAAGGACCATCACCTTCCTCATTCTAGATGCCATGTTGCCATTAACTTAACCCAAGATCTCATTACCTTTTTTGAATTCCAGGTCATACTGGTTTATATTGAACTTATAGACCACACACACACACACACACACACACACACCCCACCATGTCTTTTGCACATGAATAGCTGTCTACCACATATCTCTCGTCCTGTATTGCATGGTTGATTTTTTCAAACTGTGTAGACATTTACACTGATCCTCTGTTGAACCAGGCCATTTCCAGTGGCTTGCTGGGGCATGGAGGTAATCCTGGGTTCTCCAAAACTTTGCAGGGAAAATGATGCAAATTCTGGCTGGTCCTTCTGAACCAGAAAAGCACAGGTCCAGCTATGTGTGACTAAAAGGCAGGAAATATGTGTGTCTGTAGTTCAAGGGCTAGCCAGCTAAGTTCGGAGAGGATTAGAGGCTTGGCCACCAAGTGATTTTTTTTTGGTATGGCCCCTCCTGAAGCCATTTAATAAAAGTGTAGGGAAAGTTCTGGCTGGCTTTGGTCAAGGCACCAAGGCTAAATTCTGCATACTCAAAGTATTGTAGTCACTCTCACTGTGTTAGATTTTTGTCCCACATCCCTGGGCATCAGGATATGTTTGCAGCCTGACCCTGGCTTCCACAAAACTTGCTATATCTCCCAGCTTTGGGTGGGTCACACATTTGATAAGCGAGCTGTCTCTATACTTTCTCTCACGTCATCGATAGCAAATGTTGAGCAGACAGAGAGCCTCAGCAGTAAGATGAGATGGCTCCATTAAGTGACATTCCTTAGGCGTGTTCATTCAAGCAGCTGCAAATCCGTGGAATTGGATGATTGTGTGGAACACCTCGTCAAATGCCTTGCTGAAACCCAGATGTGTGGTGTCTGTTCTAGCAGTACAGTCACCCTGGCAAGAAAGGAAATGACTTTAGTTTCACATGTCTTGTTCTCAGGGAACGGATTCAGTTCAGTAAATATTCATTAAGCATAAGACACTGGGCTAGGCACTCAGGGTACAGAAATGAAAAATAAAATGACAAAATATATTCCCTCAAGGAACTCACATTTTACTGGAAGGGGGTGACATGTACACAAATAAGAAGCACAGTAATGAGCACTTTTGTTTATGTAGAATATATGCCCTTCTCGAGGGCAAGGAATGTGTCACACCTACCTCTCTCTCCTGCCCTGGCCTTCACTTATCCCTCTAATCCTGCGTTGGCCAAATTGCTGTGTTGGGACTCGAACCGTCTCCCTCTCCCTAAGCTATTCAGAGTGGACTAGTAGACTGGGGTAGGAGTAGAGTCCTCTGTGGCTCATGTACCCAGCAGTACCAACTCACCTTTTGGGAATGGGTGCTTTACTGTGAATCATTTTAGATCGGTGTCACTGGGGAAACAAAAGGAGCCTGGTAGACAAGGAATGGGAGAGAGGTAGAGGAAGGTAAAGAAAGCATTTTCCCATATACCGTAATCTCCTCTCTGACTTAGCAGCTGGCTCATAGACTTCTGGGGGACTCTCAGCCAGGATCCAGAGCATGGACGCCCTGCTTTGCATGGATGACTTTCTTTGTCCTGCTTCTGTGGCAGCCACACCTTACACTCAGTTCCTGCCATGGACTGCCACCCAAAGGACATGATTCCATTCCGCCATGCTGGTGCCCAAGCAAGGTCACAAGAATCCGAGGACACTTTGATGACCAAACCCCTCCCTTTGTGCTTTGTTGTTGGGCTGCCAAAAGTGGACAAAAGGAAGCCAAATTAAGCTGTTCCTCTTGGCCATACCCCTTAGTGTCTCAAAGAACAGAGAGCTATAAAATAGAGGGGGTTTGTTTCTTTCTTTGGACTGGGGTTCTTAATCTTTTTGGGGCCATGGACCCCTTTGGCAGCCTGTTCAGACAATAAGATACGTAGGATTACAAAGAAAAGCAATTGTATTAAGACAGTTATCAAAATATTTGAAAAACAACACAACAGGTTCATGTTCTCCAGGGTCTGAATCCCATCCTGGGAGGACATGATTGCTAACTCTAGATGTGTCCGAGTTTCAAAAAAGCCTCTAAAGCCCAAACTCATTCTTACAGAGCCAAAGCTGCTGAATCCTTTTGTGACAAGAGTGCCAAATAATTGCAGATATTTTGAAATGAACTTGGGGAGAGTTCATCAGAGTGTGAAAAGCTTCTGAAAGCTTCAGATCAGATTGATGAAAACAGTTGGTTGGCATTTCTCTGGCAGGTTAAAATTTGCAGTGACTTGGGAGGGGGCGTACTTTCCACGTTTGTTTTTGTCTTTCTAGCACCTAGTGCAGTCCCTGGCTTATATAGCGGCAGCTTAAATTAATGTTTGCTGATGGGTTATTGATTTACATGCATTCTCACAGCTCTGTATCACAATAACTTTGGGAAGTAAGCTTTGCAGGGATCTTTAGGAATCCCATTTTGTAGATTCTCCCAGAGGTCGAGTGATTTGCTCAGGGTCACACACAACAAGTGTTAAAAGAAGAATTCAAACCCAGGGCTTCCTAACTCCAGGACTAGTAGCCAACCCACTGTGAAACAAATCTTTTTACTATTCTAGTCTCCAGAAATACATGCCAAGGTTTGCAGGGGCTAAGCTGAGCCCCATACACATTTACAGGAGAGCCATAGAACAGAAAGGAACTTTGGAGGTTATCTAACTCAGCCACTGCCTCAGAGTCACACAGCTAGCACTTGAAATAAGGTTGTTATGAAGAGCAAATAAAATGACTTAAGTGCAGTGCTTTGCAAACCTTAAAGCATTACATAAACGCTAGCTAGTAGTAGTAGTAGTAGTAGTAAGAAGAAGAATGACCCTTGCGCATCACAGCAGATGAGAACAGTGTTTGTAACAGAGCTTTGACAAAGTTTGGAGCATTTTACAGATGTAAAGGATTGTTACTGAGATGCTCAGGGGGACCAGCTGAGCAGCTGTAAAATGCCTGAAGTCACTGGATTTGGGCTTAGAAGACATAGGGGAAACATTCCTGAGAGAGGTGGATGAAGGGCGGGCCTTGGAGTCGGGGAGGCCTGGGGTTCAAGTGTAGCCTCTGACACATATACAGTGTGTGACTGGGGCAAGCCACTAGCTCCCCTAGTGAGCCATACAATGTCTAAGAATTGAAATGCTGCATTAAGTCACTGCCAGCCTGCATGGGCGGAGGGAGTTTCCAACCTGGCAACTCCACTTATAAATTCCTAGGTCCTGATTCCCCTCCTCTCCTTCCCTCCCCAAAGCACTCTGGGTATATTACCTGTAGCCATTTCCTAGCTCTGAGACCCGGAGCAAGTCCCTACCCCTTTCTGGTCCTCAGTTCCGCATTTGTAAAGTGGGGAAATATTGTACTATCTGTACTCTTTCCATAACAGAGGCATAGTAAGGCTCAAATGATAGCTTTGCTGTTGGAGGGATGAGAGGTGGCAGGTTCCAAGGGGCTGGGCAAAGGAGCAGACAAGAACAGAGTGGGTAGCCACTGGTATGCATTCTGTGGAACAGATAACTTTGTCACTGGATTCCTCGATCAGGGCCAGGCCTACCTACACTTGGCCCAATGACTCCCCAGCAAAGGCACCACAGACCCAAGGCTATGTGTCCCAATGTTAGTTGAGGAAGAGTGCTGGCTTTGGAGGCAGAAGGCCTGGGTTTTAATCCCAAATCTGCTTCTATAACCATTTCACCTCTTTATGCCTCAGTTTCCTAATCCATCAAAGGGGATTGGGCAAGATATTGTCTGAGGCTGTTTCAGGCCCCAAACCTATGATATTGTGAAAGTTGGCCATCTGTATCTTTAAGGGCCGGCCATCCGGTACTCTGCCCCTAGCCTGAATTTTGGTCAGTCCATTAGTACAGTCCAAATACATCAGATATGTTCATTACAATGGAATGTGTTCTCTGCAAGGCACTGATGGGAAGAAAGCATCTCTGAGTCTTTTCCCCAGAAGCCATTGTTCCGACACAGTGTTCTGTGGTCTCCTCAGTCCCACCCAGTGGACTCAGGTTTCAGGTGCTGGGATTGCTTTATCATCTGAGGAACAGTACACACTTGTGTTTGATATTTTCAGAAACAATCAACAATAGCTTTCTCTAAAGAAAGTCTTCCTTGTGTCTGCTGTTGCCTATAGCTTTCTGGCATAGCTTCCTAAGACTACCTCTGCCTGCTCCCCAAACTCCTCGGCTGCCAACTCTTGGGAAAAAGCAGCAGCCCAGTCTGTCTGTGAAAAGTCCCCAGCTGACCCAAAGAGCCCAAGAATGTAAAGGAATGCATTGGCTGACTTCAGAGCTCAGATCCATCCGGTGAGCAGTCATGACTGCAGAGGAATGTTGGTGACCCCTCTGTGCCTTGAAGAGAGGGGACCTCTAGGTGCACAATGAGGCATACACCACTTCTTTGATGCAAGAGACAGTTCTGTTGGGGATGGAAATAGGCATTAGTAAGTGACAGCAATATTTTAGAAAGCATCAATAAAAATGTTTTTCAAAAGTCCCAACCCCAAGTCCGTGACTCACAGGTTTGTCAGATCTTGAAGGGCCTTTAGATAGCTAGCTTTTCGTTTTACAGCTGAGGAGCCTGAGGCTCAGAGACAGGGAAAAAACTTGCCCGAGTCACCCAATGGCAAAGCCATGTATTCCGAGTCCCAGGCCAGGGCCCTTCCTGTGGAAGTGGGAGCTCGAGGGAATCTGGAAAGGGAAGTGCTCCCGGCTCACTGTTACAGGTAGGGGCAGTTCAGCTTCCTAGCCATGCAGGGGCTTCTGGGGCAGTTTGTATGTTTCTTTTGGTATTCATGCCCAGTGGAGACCTTCTCCCTGGTGCTAGCCTTTTGGGGAAAGACTGAGTTGGGAGTTGTGTCACCTCGTGATGACATCTTATTTCGAATCTCTCTAGAACATAGCTCTCGAGCCTTTTGCTGACACCAATGAGCACGAAAATTAGGTTTGCTTTCTTTACTTGGAAGGTCCTTTGCTAAGTTCAAATCTGCTTTTTTGGCAGAAAGAGCAGGGAATGGTCTGGAGGCTCATGTTTTAATGCCAGCTCTGGCTCCCACTCTGACTTTGTGCTGGGAGCAGAGCGAATGTCTTTCCCTCCCTGATGTACAGTTTTCCCAAGGTAGAAAATGAGGGGGCTGGACAAAATGCTTTCTGTCGTTCCCTTCTGTGCTCAGAGTTCTCTGAGAGTAATTAGTGCTGTTTACAAGTGTGATCTCTCTTCTTTAGTGAGCTGGAAGTGAGTGAGCTCCTCGCCAGTGAAAATCACATTGTTTTCCACACTGGGGAGCATCAAGTGATGAGGATTCCAGAGTTTCAGCCGCTCATCCCACTTGTTGGGGGTGGGGGTGGGGTAAAAAGCACTTCTAGAAGAAGGAAGAAATATCAGCTGCTTAGGTAATAGTAGGAGTTGGTTGAAATGAATCAATCAATTACTCCACCCGCATTAAGCAGGCCAGATACCTTTGTCAGGTGAGAACAATCAGTCAGAGCCATGAACTAGTTGTGAACAAAGCTTGGCTGTCTCCATTGAAAAAAATCAATCCTGGACTCTAGTCTAAGGGTGAAGACTCTTTGGCTAATTTAAAAGTCAGTCAATCAGCACATGGTTATTTACTGTTGGCCAGGTGCTGTGCTAGGCCTAGGGGTATCAATATATAGAATGAAACAACCCAAGGAGCTCACATACTAATCAGGGGGACAAGAAGTACATAAAAAAATCGATATTGCTTCAATAAAAGGTGAATCAGTACAAGTAAACCAAGAAGTTCAGTCCAAAGTAGTTGGGGAGGGAGGGCACTGGCCACTGGGGGAGGATGAAAAAAATGGTGCCAATGGTGGTGTCTGAGCTATACCTGAAAGGAAGAGAGGGGCTCTGAGGAAGAGCTTCACTGGAGGAAGGGGCCGGTATTGGGAGCTGGCATGAGGCAGAGACTTGACCAGATAGAAATGGAAACTAGCCCATTGCAGGCTTGGGGGATGACTTTTGAGTATGGAAGAACAGGAATTGGGGATGGAGTATGGCTGGAGGGCAGAGGGTATTTAGGACATGGGTAGAAATCGTCATAGGTAGACTGGGACAAGATGGGTCAGGACTTGGAAACCACTGAAGGGCAGTCCTAGCAAGGCATTAGTAAGGTTCCTTGGGCAGCCAAGGCTGGGCAGCCTTAGTGACAGATGCCTGGAAGAGGTGAGAGACTTGAGGCAGGGAAATCCGTTAGGCCAATGGAGTCAAACTTACATGGAAACACAGTGTTTTGATTTAGAAAACCACAAATTAACATTACCCGTGTTGTATTTTTATTTATTTTGTTAAACATTTCCCAGTTACATTCTGATCTAGTTGGGGTGTATACTAGGGAGTTTTGTGGGCAGTTTGGCAACTCAGGTGAGGAGGTTATTCCATGGCTCTTTTGGAGAAGAGGTGAGGCCCAGGGTGAGGCTGGTAGCAGAGGGTGTACTGAGGAAGAGCCAAGTACTAGAGATAGTGCCCAGGAGAGGGTTTGGTAATTGATTGGGAGTATGGGATGAGGGAGAGGGAAGAGTCAACAATCATGCTGAAGTCAAGTTTTATTCCTCACCCCACAGGTCCAATGGGTTGCCAAGCCCTATCCTCTCTACATGGGCACCTGATCCCTCCCCTTTACCCTCATTCTGGACCTCATTTCTCCTCTTGTAGACTCTTGGAGTAATCTCCTAACTGTTCTTTCTGACTCAAGTCAGAGAGCCAAAGATGAATCCAAGAATAACTTCCAGAGTGATTTTCCTAAAGCCCAGGTCAGCCCATGCTATTCTAGTCACTACTCAGTAGATTCGGATGGCTCCCAATGAACTCTCTGCTTACTACAAGCTCCTCTGTTTGACTTCTAGAGACCATTAGAACCTGGCCCTAGGCTTCCTTTAATGCTGTACTATGCATTCTCCCTTTACTCTCTGTGTGTTCCAGCCAAACCAGCTGCTTTGGGCTTCCTCACACAAGATATTCCATCTCTTACCTCCATGCCTTTGAAAAAGCTCCATTTCTCAACCTCCACCCCCATCCCTGGAATAGACTCAATCCTCACTTTGTTGTCCCCAGCTCCTAGCACTGTGCCTTACATGGAAGAAGAGCTTAATAAATACTTGATGATTGATTGATTTATTACTGAGAGGTTGGCAGTGCCCTCAGCAAAAATAGGGAAGTTGGCCCAGGGCAGGTTTAGGGGGAGAGACCATATGTCTCACTCCGAATCAACACACATTTATTAATGTCACTTAGTAACTTCTGGCCAAGATGATTGCTAAAACAGAGGTGGACTGCCCTTGTCCCACATACTTACTCAACTGATCAGAAGCCCTAGAGTTGTCAGAAACTGACAGGAGACATTGGAAGCCACCAGGAACAACAGGTCCCAGTGTATTGTATCAGAGCTTTGCCTTGGAATGAAGTTCCAATTTAAGAAATAAAATTGGAGAGGTGAGTAAACCAAAGAGGCCACTGAACAGTATGAATAAGTGTCATAGCCTTAGAGATGCCCCAGAAATCACCCTAGAGGGAGACTCAAAGGAAAAAAAATGGATTTTCCACAACAAAGACTATACGAACACCTAGAAGAAATTAAACAAGAGATTTAAAAAGATGAAATAAAAGCTCTGGGGTGGAAGAATGGGAAGGAGAATAATAAATAGCTTAGGAGAGAAATTGTTAAACCTTACCCCAGTTACGGACTCTCTGAAAACTAGAATAGATCAAATAGAAATCGATTGCTCCCTGAGAGAACAAACAACATTAGACCAAATTCAAATGACCGAATAACTAGAAGCAAATGTGAGATCCCTGATAGCAAAAACAACTGACCTGGGAAACAGGCCAAGGAAAGATGATTTAGGAATCACTGGACTCCCTGAAATCCCTGGGAAAAAACGTAGATACTATATACCAAGAACCCATCAGTGAGAACTGCCCAGATCTATTCGAACCAAAGGGAAAAGAGAAATCAGAAGAAATTAGCCAGGCCATTCTGCACTCAGCTGTCAAAGCAAGTGTCTGACTATGAGGCCCCCTCACCCAGTAAACTCTAGTGGCTCTGTGCGGCCTCCAGGAGCAAAGAGAAAATGTGGTGGTGTTTAAAGCCCTTCCTGACCTTCCTGTCGCACTTTTTCAGTCTTATTATGCCTCACATCTCACCTGGCCCTCCACCACTGTCCTCTGTGAGCCAATGACTCTGGCTTCCTTGCTGTTTGGCAAACAAGACACTCCGTCTTTTGACACCAGGCATTTTTTCTTGCTGTCCATAAAGGCTGGAATTTTTCTCTATCCTTATTTCTGCCCCATGGCTTCTTTCAATTCCCATGTAAAATATCCTCTTCAACAGGAAGCCTTTCCCCATTCCCTTAATTATAGTGCCTTCTTTCTGGTGATTATTTCTAATCTATCTGATATATCTGGTCTGTCCATAGATATTTGTTTTTTGTCTCCCCCAGGGACTGTCTTTTGCTTCTCTTTGCATCTCTCTCTCTCTCTCTCTCTCTCTCTCTCTCTCTCTCTCTCTCTCTCTCTCTCTCTCTGTCTCTCTCTCTCTCTCTCTTTCTCTCTCTCTTCCTTCTTTCTCTTTCTCATCTCTCTCTTTTCTCTGCTCTCCTCTCTCTCCCTCTCTCCCCCTCTCTTCTCTCTCTTTTTCTCCTTCTCCCGCCCTCCCTCCCCCCTCTCCCTCTCTCTCTCCCTCTTGATGTCTCTGTCTGTCAGTGTCTCTCTGTCTGTCTCTCTCTTTTCCTCTCTCCCTTCTCCTCCTGGACAGTAAAGGTTTTGTCCTACAACACTTCCAGAATTTTGTGTTTGGTCTTGAATGCATCTTATTTTATTTTTATTAATTTCTTTATAAATGGAATTTTCTGTATGCCTTTTGTTTTTGTGTCAGTCAGTGTGCATTTATTAAGCACCTACTGTGTACCAAGTACTGTGCTGAGTGTTGGGGATAGAGTGCAAGGAAAGAAACAATTGCTTGTGTCCTTTGTGAACATCCCTTGCAACCACCCACTATCCTGGTAAGCCTTTCCTTCTCACCAAGAAAAAAAGGTTAATGATACTAGGTAAGATTTCTATAGCACTTTAAGCTTTGCAACACACTTGGGGCAGCTAGGTGGCACTGCAGTGCATACAGCACTGGGCTTGGAATCAGGAAGCCTTCCGAGTTCAAATTCAACCTCAGATACTTCCTGACTCTGTGACTCTGGACAAGTCACTTAACCTTGTTAGCTTCAGTTTCCTCATCTGTAAAATGGGCTGTAGAAGGGTATGGCAGACTACTCCAGTGTCTTTGCCAAGAAAACCCCAAATGGGGTCAGACACAAGTGAAATGACTGAACAACAACAACAATAAAATTACAACAACCCTTACTCCCATTTCACAGCCGAGTTAAGCCAAACCAAGTGGCATCATCAGCGCCCATAATCCCCCACCTTTCTAAGGAAAAGGACCGCCAGGCAAGGATGGCGAGCAGACAGTTGGAACAGAGTAGCTGGATCTCTGTGGAGAGTCTTCTGCATGGGGCTGTCACTTGAAGCCTTGGAATTGCTGGCTCTCTTTCCACGTCTATCCCTTCTGGCCTTCAGCGGACACTTTACTCTCCCCACCTCTGCGTTGTCGCCTCTTCGGCAGCTTTTCCCAGTGCCCCTCCTAAAATGATTTTGTATTGACTTGTGTACATGCCACAGCACCCCGCCGAGGTCCGGGAGGGCAGGGACCTGTCTCTCTTTTGTCTCAGGGTTGGGCTTACACATGGGGAATGCTTATTGCATTGAACTGAAGCTTTCCTTCCCAGTTGGCCATCATCATCATCATCAGACACTTTGTAGCTGTGTGACCCTGGGTAAATCATTTCATCTCTGCCTCAGTTTTCTCATGTCTAAAATGCAGATAACAATAGCTCCCACCTCCCAGCGTCATGAGGATTACATGACATAATATTTATAAAACACTTTGCAAACTTTAAAGTACTATAGAAATGCTATTGTTTTGAAGGGCATTTTAGACAGCTTGTCTTCTTTCCTTGCAATGACTCCAGACTCCAGGAAAGTGGACGTGGCAGGTCCTTCATCCAGGACACATTGTGGGTGCTCAGCAGATCCTTCCTGAGGATCTGATCCGGGCAGATCTGAGCCACTGCTCGCCTCCTCATGCACCTCTCTTTCTGATCCGGTCACCAAAAGGATTTGTGTGGTTATCGGAGCATAAATTATGCCAATTGTGCCTCACACAAGCAAGCTGACAATTCAAACCACACATTATGTTACTGTAGGGCTAATGAACTCATCACTATGTAAACAGGAACTTTCAGCTGACCCTGTCCTGCATCTCCCCAGCACCCTAGTCATCTAATAGGTAGTAGCTTGTGGAGGCATGAAGGAAGTATTTACAAAATGGGCTGTGAGAAAGGGCCTAGAATTGGTTCACTACACACAGAGCTTCCTGTCATTTTCCTGGCACACATCCTGGAGGTGGGGAGAGTGAAGTGTCCTTAGATCCTAGAACCGGCTTACCAAGGTCCCAAGAGTCTCCTGGAAATTCTTTAGCATGGCCAGGGTGTGAAGTCGGCAGCTTTTCTGCAGTATGACCAAGTGAGACTTGGCCTGGGACCTGTTGTTGGCCAATCAGTGAGAGTCAGAGTGATTTGGGTGTAAGGCAAGGCACTTAAAAAATAAATCTAGCCTGTAAACTGTAAACCTCAAAATATCTTGAGAGTTTTCAGCAATCAAAATTTACATTCCTTTGGGCAGAGCACCCACAGGTAAGGGTATGATTACCCTTATTATATGTGGACAAAGGGAGAGGACGGAAGGAAGGAAGGAAGGAAGGAAGGAAGGAAGGAAGGGAGGGAGGGAGGAAGGAAGGGAGGGAGGAAGGAAGGAAGGGAGGGAGAGAGGGAGGGAGTTAGGGCAGGAGGGAGAGAGGCAGGGAATTAGGGAGTTGTGCTGCCCAACTGGAACTGGTCAGTTGGGTCCCTAGTGGGGCAGTTATTCCTGCTCACAGATCATTGTTTGTCCTTCATTCTTTGAGCTATGATGACTCAGAGGGAGTGTAAATAGCAATTGTTTCTGTTTTGTCCAGAAACCCCAAGGGTCTCTCTCCCAGATTGATTTTGGTTTTTGTTTTTTGTTTTTTGACTAGGTACAACAGGCCATTCTTTGCCTCATTTCTTACCTAGCCTTAATCACTGAATGGGCATTGCCTCAATCAAACTGAGACCTGTTAAAGACCTTAGCTTAAAAAGGCCAAGGTTTCCCACTGTATTGGGAACCATCTCCACTTGTCCTGACCTATATCTGGCCACTGGACCCAGCTGTCTCTGGAGGAGAAAGTGAGGTTGGTGACTTTGCACAGCCCTCCCTCACTTAAATCCAATTCATTTGCATGTCATGGCATCACCTCCCTGATGTCATGGTCCTCTTTGAGAACCATGGACAAACAATGAACAATCTTCAACATACTCTGTATCTTCTAATCCCTTTTAAAAGGTATGTCACCATTCTCTTCAGGGTGTGTCCTCAGACTGCTTGTTATCTCTTGTAAAGCCCTGCTTTCTGCCTACAGTAGAAACCAACTACAGTTTCCCCCATCTGCTTCCTGCCTCAGGTGACAGTCAGGTCTTACCAAACTGCTTCAGGTTCCATGGAGAAGCACCACTGGATGGGGATGGACAGGGAAGTCATGGCCTTCCCCAGCAAGCTCACCCCAGATGGGATCCACGAGTTTCCCCTGAAGGTGGCTGGTTGACAGCCCTGGTCAATATTCCTATCCAGGACCTGGACCAGCCGCCTGCTCTACTACCAACATGGGCTCTGCTGGAGCAATCAGCTGTACCTCTCAGAAGCCACTTTTCTTGGGAGATTCTTGAGAACCCATTGGCACTCCTCCAGAGAATACTGTGTGTAGAAGTGCTTGCCCACCCACTGGGGCCCTTAGCTAAGAAACCCCATCTTTAAGTGGTTCATAGGGAAATTTCATAGGCAGTCATTCTTGTAACTGGAATCATGATCATGATAGGATAATCTTAGGTCCTAATACTTTTATCCAAGTACAAAAATCAGCAATGTTATTCACTTATAAGATAGTCTATAGGGCACTTACAGTCTTTTATTTTTAGTTGCGTCCAAATCTTTGTGACACCAATTTGGAAACTGAGGCAACCAGGGTGAAGTAACTTGCCCAGGGTCACACAGCTAGTAAGTATCTGAGGCTGGATTTGAATTTAGGTCTTCCTGACTCCAGGCCTGGCACTCTTTCCACTGAGCCATCTAGCTGGCCCCCTGTAGAGCATTAAACACATCCAAAAATGATTATTTAGTGACTTGTTTCAGGACTGTTTCTACCTGAACCCTTTCAGAATGATGAAAATGAGATCACAATACTAATAATGTTGCAGCTGGTAATAATAATAAATATAATTATCTTGGCTGCTCCTAGAGTCATCCTGAGGATGCTCTTAGTGACCTTCACAGGACAAGTTAACATCTTCGTATTCAGTTACAAAATACAGTTATTTTATCTTTCTTTGAACAGCTTAAAGAACATAAACTATGGAAGCACGCTGCTGGGATAGTGCCCCACGCTGTCGAAAAAGATGAGCATGAGATAATAAGTAGGGTTTTACTTTGATGTAGCATTTGAAGGTTTGCAAAGTGCTTTCACTACACTATTTCACTTGATTCTTACCATAAATAGCCCTGGGAGCTAGACACTCACTGTTACTTTCATTATGTTTATCTTATGGTTGAGGAAAGTGAAATTCAGAGAGCTTGTGATTGACCCAGGATCCATTAGGCAGTCAGCAATTGTTTGTTAAGAGCTCATCATGTGCCAGTAATTGTTTTAAACCCTGGACATACAAAGAAAGTGAAAAAAAGAAAATATTTCTGCCCACAAGAAGCTTCTATTCGAATGGGGAGAGAACATGCAAAAAGTAGCACCTACAACATAAATACAGTGGAAATGGAAGCTTATCTCCTAGGGAAGGTGTGCCCAGGGAGGCTTCTGGAATCTTTAGGGGATGCCCCAATGTGTGGTTCCAGGATTAATGCACGTGACCTGGATGAAGGTCCAGCAAAGGCAACTCAGGTAGTAGGAGAACCAACAAAGTGACAGACTATTTAGGGGAATGGCACAGCATAGGAGAAGCAAGGATAGGGGACATGGGTATGATTGTAGGCAGCAAGGAAGGACCTGGTAGATAGGAAGAGATTAAAGATGAGAGTGGGGATAATCATGGAGGAGATAGGAGAAGATGGGATTAAGGCTTCATGCCTGTAGAGGGAAGGGAACAGGCATTTCTATAGCTCCTCCTATGGGCTAGGAACTGTGCCAATGGCTTTATAGGCACTGTGCCTTAGCAGTAAGGGCAGCCAGGTGGTGCCATAATACATAGAACACCTGGCCTGGAGTCAGGAAGACTCATCTTCCAGAGTTCATATCCGGCCTCAGATACTTCCTAGCTGTGTGACCCTGGGTAAAGTCACTTCACCCTGTTTTCCTCACTTTCCTCATCTGTAAAATGAGAAGGAAATAGCAAACCACTCCAGTATGTATGCCAAGAAAACACCAGATGAGGACACAAAGAGTTGGACACGACAGAAAAACAGCTGAATCGCATGGGCTAGGCACTGTGCCAAGTGCTTTACAAATATGATAGCATTTGATCCTCACAGGTTGGTGCTATTATCATCCTCATTTTACGGGTGAGGAAACTGAGGCAGGCAGAGATGAAGTGACTTTTCCAGGGTCACATAGCCAGGAAGTATCTGAGGTGGGATTTGAACTCAGGTCTTCCTGACAGGCCCAGCACTCTATCCAATGTAGCACTAGCTGTAGAGGGGTTGACTTTGGCAAAAAAGGGTGGGGAGGCCCTCTCATCATCATAGAGAAGAGGGAAGGAGGCGGTAATAAGGACAGATGGCTGAGTAAGGTGAGCTGGGGTAGGGGTGGAGAGAAGAGGGAGCTTGTGGTGAGTGGCCTCAATTTTTTTTCAGTGAAGGATGAGGTAATAATATCCTCTGCTTCTGCGGAACCTCCAGCCAGGATAGCCTGGGCCCAATCTGTTAATACCACCTGATCATGGGTCACGTTGAATCTCCCGACCCCCTCTAATACCAGATGTGAACCTTGGTAGACCTGGGCTACTCAGCTGCTTCAGAAGTTTTGGTGCAGAGGGCCCTTGCCAGTTACTAGACAGCAGGGTCAGGTGAGGGGTCTCGACCCTGAGACATTAGTTAGATTGGTTTTGCTTGGCCCCAGATGATGTCACTAGAAGCAATGGACAGAAACTCCAGAGGAGACACTCTGGATTTGGCTTGGTAGAAACTTCCCAACAATTCAGAGTGGGATGGGCTGCCTGTGAAGTCAGCAGTTCCCCTTCACTGGGGGTATTCCAGCAAAGGTTGGATGACCACTAGTCAAGTATATTGTAAAGGGATTCTTGATGCTGTAGGGGGTAGGTTAGATGGCCTTTTGTTCTCATGAAGTAATAGAGACAATTCTGGATTTGGAACCAGAGGTCAGCTTCCTGTATGACCTTAGACAAGTGACTTAACCAATCTAGGTCTCAATTTCCTTATCTGTAAAATTAGAGGAGGGGGCACACACTTGATAATCTATAAAGTTCCTTCCAATCCTATATACGATCCTTCATATGAGATTCTGTGAACTGTAAAGAAAGCCAATGAGACAGGAGTTAAAGTCATTAGAAATGGGTGAATCAGCTAAGAATCTAGGCTAAGGGGTCCACAAGAAAACCTAGTCAGGGCCAGGCCCAAAGTCAAGAAGAAAGAGAGGAGCCTGAGTTCTTGAAGGAGTCAGTAGGCAGGGCTGGAGGGATTTGGGCCATCCCTAGCCAGGCATGGAGCCTGGGGCAAATCACACTATGTGCCCGCCCAAGAACATTTCTCTCCAAGAGCAGTCAGCTTCAAATGAACATCAAGTGCCCTCTTGAATAAGAAGAACAAGTCACAGAAGGGCCACATGGAGACTGCAGAGGGGAGATAGGCGGGTCTAGCTCATTGCTTTGGCATTTAGGGTCTGGTTGGGTGACTATTGGCCTTAGATCTTTTTTCCCCACGAGATGAGTGGCCTCCTTTTACTCTCTAGGGTCTTATCCCACTGTTGCACACCATCTGCTCCTCCCCTCTCCCCCTGCCCCCCCTCAAAAAAGAGCCCAGGGTGGTTATGAAACTTTAGGGGTCAACATTGGAGAATGCTGAAGAAAAACAAGGCAGGGAGGCTCCAGGCTGCTCACAGCTGCCTTCCACCCTGGTATATTTAATGTGGGTAGAGATATACTCTCATCGTAGGTGTTTACTGTTGTCTTGATTGAAACTAGATGTGTGGAAGGCATTTAAAGATATGGTGTGTTTATGGGAGGAAAGAGTGGGTTATCACACAGTGGATAGATTGCTGGGCCTGGAGGGAGTTCACATTCTGACTCAGATACATATCAGTTGTGTAACCCTAAGTAAGTCACTTGCCTGCTGTCTGCCTCAGTTTCCTCATCTGTAAAATGGAGATATGGGCAGCTAGTTGGCCCAGTAGATAGAGCACTGGGCTTGGGATCAGGAAGACTCATCCGCATGAGTTCAAATCTGGCCTCAGACACTTCCTAGCTGTGTGACCCTGAGCTAGTCACTTAAGCTGTCTGCCTCCATTTCCCCTACTATAATACAGGAATAATAATAACAGGGCTACTGTGAGGATCAAGCGAGACCATCATTATTATTATGGCTTAAAGAATTAGTGTATGAGAAAACTGGGGTCAGCAATCCTACCTGTGCACAGGGAGGGCTCCGGGGAGATAGGGGGTCCATGGAGCAAGGATTTGGCCTGCTTCTTGGGCCCTACAGTAACAGTACTCAGATTGGGAATCATGATGAGGAAGCCTGGGCAGCTCAATTTGAGCATTTATTAAGCAGCCTGCCTATATATGTCGCAGGGCTAAGGTTCTGATAGTACAGACAAAAGTGAGGCAGCTAGGTGGCTCTGCAGTGGACAGAGCACCAGGCTTAGAGTCATGAAGACCTGAGTTCAAATCCAGCCTCAGATTTTTCCTAGCTGTGTGACTCTGGGCAAGTCACTTTACTCTGTTTACCTGAGTTTCCTCCTCTGCCAAATGAGCTGGAGAAGGAAATGGCAAACCACTCCAGTATCTTTGCCAAGAAAACCCCAAATGGGGTCACGAAGAGTTGGACATGACTGAATTATGACCGCACAACAACAATCTCTCATAGACCTTACCTTATGCTGTGGGGAATATACCATGTAAGTGTAATTGGAAGAGTAGGGAATGCAACCAACTTGAAATATTAGGAAGGGCCTTCTGCTTGCTCTGAGGAGTCACTAAAGTTGTGCTTCCAAGGAAAACAAGGATTTTCTGGGTTGGGGGTAAGTTGGGGATGCATTCTAGGCATCGGGAAAGTGCCAAGGCACAGGCAGAAGTGGGAGATTGAAAGTCAAGGGACCTAGAACTTGCAAAATGCATGAAAAGATCAGAGGATCATTGATCTGGAGCTGTAAGCATCTTTCAAGGCCATTGAATTCCCTCCCCCACC
This sequence comes from Trichosurus vulpecula, assembly GCF_011100635.1. Classification (NCBI taxonomy): domain Eukaryota; kingdom Metazoa; phylum Chordata; class Mammalia; order Diprotodontia; family Phalangeridae; genus Trichosurus; species Trichosurus vulpecula. Next base: position 6,025,614 of record NC_050582.1, on the reverse strand, counting down.
TCATTTTTCAGACAAGAAGAGCGAATCTCATGGAGGCTAAGTGACTTGTCCAGAATGACACAACTAATAAGTTGATGAGGTGGAATTTGAATCTAAGTTCCCTATCCACTGTTCATTATTGGCCTTCAGTAAGCCAGGGAATGAGAAACAAGACAAGGCAGGAGCCTGGTCTGGAAAGTGTTAATTACCTCGCGGAGAAGCGATGGGGAAGCATCACAGATTCTGTGTATCTTATTGGAACATTTCTCAGCTTCTTCTGATCTCTCAAAAAGATGAGAGCATCCCAGTTCTTGAGGGCATGAGGCGGGGCAATGAGAAGAATTTCACTGGGAGCAGAAGGCCCCTCCCATTGTAGTTTTGTTGATGGGTAACTTGGTCAGGAGGCCGAGGAGTCCAAGGTCCCAGGAGTCAAGAGGGGGCAGGGCAAGGCATCAGCAGTTAAAGCGGGTGGATCATCTGCTCAGCACCTTGCTTTGGATCCCTTCTTATGGTGGAAAGAGAGCTGAAGTTCCAACTGCACGCAGAAAGCCAGGCCATTGGGCTCACCCATACTGCTACTCAGTTCTTAAACTCCCTGGTTCGAACGATCACCCTATAAACCTCTCGCAGGCAGAACCTGTTTTATTTTGTCTTTGTATCCCCAGAGCCTAGCATTGTGCTTGGCACATAGTAGGAGTTTTGTAAGGGCTTGTTGGTGGAATTGAGTTGAACCAACTTGGCCAGACTAAAGACAAGCAAGCTTCTTTTCAATGAAGACTCAAGGCATTTAAGATTCACATTCCCATCTAATTATATGTGGGTCCTAAACCTTGTTCTACTTCAGGTAGCCATCTTGGTTAGGGCACAGTCATATCCAATTTGGGTTATAGGTTTCTCAGCAGAGCTGAAGCCCCCAGTGAAATCACATGTCAGACATTGTAATAAAACCTGTCTTTCCTAGGAACATGAAATGTGAAAGCTTTTTTTCTTTATTGATTTGCCTTCTCAAGATTCATGGCATTCATACTATGGTTTATAAAACCTCTTTCAAACTCAACTTGGTTTGAGGGGAAGGAGCTTCTTGACAATATTCCTTTCAGGTTTCGGAAATGACAAAGGCCTGTTCTCCGCTAGATTGCAATGTCCTTTCTCTGTCCACCAGGGATTTTCTTTGATACAATTTTAATGGAAAAAGATAAAGTAATTCTATGTTTTCCTCATGTGATTTAATAAGTGAACTAGGTGGCAAAAGTGGTATGACAGGAATGGGAAGCAAGTTAGGATAACTAAGGGTTTGGAACCTCAGCATACACAGAGCACACACATGCACACACGCACGCATGCACATACACATGCAGACACGCACTCACACAGACTCAGACTCGCACCATATCTTTCTCTGCATGTATCCAAATTTTCCATGAATTGCTATTGAGTCAGGGACTGACTTACCCATCTGTGAATAGACTGATTAGTTCTGTCCAAGTGCAGAAAAACAGAGCTCAACTGAAACCAAATAAAATGTCACCACATTTTGAAAGAGTTCCCTGAGCAATGCAAATTCGAACTTACCTGCAGTTGAGAAGCTGTTGGGAAGTGCTTGTGAACACTTTGGGCTTTGAGAATTTAGTTGTGCCAAGTTAGTCAGAGAAAGGCCATCCTTGTCCAAGTGAGAGCTGTATCTATCTCCTATCTTGCTCAGCATGGCTTCCGGTGGCCCATTTGGAAGTAGTTGTGTCTCTCTACAAGTGGGTCAGATTTCAAGTGAAACACCATCCACACTCCTAAAGAGCTGATGACTTCGACTTGGATTAATATCTATAAATAGAAAACAACTAATAAGAAATGCATCGAGAGGATTATGTTCCCACCATTGGCAGTGAAAAGAACGTGATTCGGATAAAGACCAAAGTACTGGCCTAGGCCTCAAGAGGGCTAGGCCTCACTGAGGTCTAGCCTCATAGTGGTATTGTGTTACCAACACTTTTGGACAGGCCACTTCCCCTCTGCTGGTTTGTTTCCTCCCCTGTAAAAACAAGCCCAAATCTGGATGATTGTGTTCAGTTCTGGCTGCCTCAGTTTAGGGGCATCATAAGCTGGATACTATCCACAGGAGAGGAAACAGGATGGTGAGAGGCCTCAGGAATATGCCATAAAGTGATCAGGTGAAAGACCATGGGGATTTAGCCTCTAGAAGAGAAGATTTAATAGGGACGTGAAAGTTCTGTCTGAAGAGAGTGCTGAGCTCTCAAGTGGAAGAGCCTTGTTCTTGTTGACTCTAGAGGGCAGAGCTAGGAAAGGATGGGGGGGGGAGGAAGAGAGGTTGCCTGGAGGCAGATTTAGCCCTCCCTCCCCCCCAAATCCACCAACTTTCTAACCATTAAAGGGAGCTAAAAGTAGAATGGTCTTCTTTATAGGGAGGTAATAGGATGGTAGTAGAATTCCAAGCAGAGTTTGGATGAACAAATATTTGAAGTGAGGTGGGATCAGAGATCCTCATTCAGGTCCGAGTTGTACTGGATCTTTTCTCAAACCCATTCTACCTGGGGGATTTTGTGACAAATCTGACTGGGTCTCTTCCTTCTCCTCTCCACCCCCCTGTATCAGGATAAATTGAAATTTTGTTCAGAGGACCATTAAGGGTAGCCTCAAAAGGAAAAGAGGCCCAGCTAGGCCAGGCTGCCTGATGGGCAGACAGCCCCCAGCATGCCCAGCTGCTGGAGTGTAGGGTCTTTTTTCATATCGGCAGGTAGAGTTGCCACCTTTTCTCACACCTCCTTGAGTCAATCACTATACATCTGCTTAGTCCGGCTAGCTGCAGTCTCCTCCCAACCCCATTTCCTAAGGAGAGTTGTGGTCAGGAGCCTCATGCAGCCTCAGGGACCCCTCCAGTTCCCCTAAAGCTAAGGTTTGTAATATGGGATTGACCATGATCTCTAGGCCTTCAGTGGATCTGGCACCTTCCTTGTGGTTATTTCCTTCCAATTATGCAGGTAAACAGCCCATCCTGTATAACTCTTCTCTGTGCTCTCTCATACAGTTATCATACAGAGTCCACTCAGTGCTGGAAAGCATCTTCTAATTCTCCTGATATTACAAGGATACTCACGGAGTATGTACGGTGATCACTTGGTATTCCTTGCTCTTGCCATGTGACCAGCCAATAGCAAATCACTTTAAACAGTCCTTTCCATGAGTAACTCTGTCAGCAAGGAGAACGGTGGGATTCGGGGCCCTGAATGTCTCAAGTCAACTGTCTGCAGTCATCAAATTGACTAAGAAATTGCCAACTCTTCACTTTTAAGTTCTATGTGATCCTATTAGGATAATTAGGGAATGTTGCTACTGTGCTGGGAACTGTAGGTGAGACAAAGCAAGGTGGCTGCTTGCTGTCTGGACTGTCAGAGCTCCTACATTATATGGAAAAACAAAACGAGTACCCATGAACCTGAGAACAAGACCTGACATCAGTAAGTGGTGACATCCGTGCCCTAGAACAGTGGTGTCAAACTCAAAGAGGAAGAGGGACCATTGAAGTGGCCCTAAGGATCCCTGTGGACCACATATTGACTTAAAAAGGGCTCAGATGAACAGTCCCGCATGCAAACCCTACCCCACCCCATACATGGATTGGACAGAAAGATGAGATCTAAGACCTGACTCTGCTTGGTGTCACAGAATTTAGAATATGAAGGAACCTAATATACTCATTTGACAAAGGAGGAGAGGAGGTCTTCAGATAGTAAGTGACTTGCTTGAGGTTATATAGGCAGTTGGGACTTGACCTCAGAGCCCCTCACTCCAAATTCAGCGATCATTTCAATTCACCATGTATTTATGAAGCATCTACTATCTGTTGAGAGCTCTGCTAGGCTCTGGAAATGTTTCTTTTAGATAAGATCTGTGATTGTATTGGTGCGGCAAGTCCCCCTACCTACTTTGCTGCTACTGTGCTGAGCACTGAGAATTACCTGGGGTCCTTGAGAGGTACCATACCCAGGGCCACACAAACAATATATGAATCCTTCCTGGATTCAAGTTTGGCTCTCTACCCACCAGGCTACACTACTTCTCAGGTACTAAGGACACGAAACCAAAAACGAGAAAGGCCCTCCACTACACCATGCGAGGGGATCTAATATGACTATATTTCAACTGAAAACTTCCTATTCATATTCTTTGACCATTTAGCAATCGTTGAATGGCTCTCAGTTTTATAAATTTGACTCAGTTCCATATATGTATCTTAAAAAATGAGACCTTTATCAGAGAAACCTGCTATGAAGATTTTCCCCCATTTCATTGCTTCTCTTCTAATTTAAGCTACTTTGGTTGTGTTTGTACAAAAACCTTTTTAATCTCATATAATCAGTTTCCCCTCCTGTGAACCTCTCTTTGTCCTGTTTGGTTCTGAATTCTTCCCCTTTCCATAGATCTGACAGGGACTTTCTTCCTTGGTCTTCTACTTTGCTTATGATGTCACCCTTTAAGTCTAAATCATGTGCCCATGTGTGGGCTCTCTTGGTCTACTATGTGAGATTCTAGCATTTCTGCCAGACTGCTTTCCAGTTTTCCCAACAGTTTTTGTTGAATAGTGAGTTCTTGCTGCAGCAGCTGGGATCTTTGGATTGATCAAACCCTAGGTTACTGCGCTCATTTGCTTCCATATATTGTGTACCTAATCTGTTACATTGATCACCCCCTACTGGGTATTTCTTACCCAGGACCAGATTGTTTTCATGATTACAGCTTTGCAGGATAGTTTGAGATCTGGCACTGCTAGAGGGGCATTTTGCTTTCAAACTCTTCAGAGACCAATGATGCTTTGCTAGGTTGTAGGGTACACAGGTGCTCCAGAACTGAACTGAATCACTTGGATCTCATCGTTCAGCTGCATGTGGAATAAAGGACAGCTGAGCCCTCAACAATTTCCAGAGAGTAGGGAAGCAGTGAGATGCTTTCTTCTGCCACTACTTTCCCATTCCCATTCCCACCCCCACCCCCACCCCCACCCAAGGGAGTTTCTAGTGGGGAAACACACACACACACACACACACACACACACACTCATGGCTGAAAACATTTAGTAACTGATTCCTTGAATTCAACTTTTTGTGTGAATAAACATGACTCTTGTTTAGGGACAGGGTCTTGAGAACAAGACTTAGAGGAATTAAATTGAAAATATATTTCTGCCTTATCTCTATCAAACAAAGGGCATTGGAAAGCCTGGATTTAAATCTTTGTGTATTTGTTTTCTCATAGGCCACCTTGGTAAGATTATTCCCAACTGATGAACAGATTGCGTTCCCAAGGTTCACTTCTAAGTAGGTGGTTTGGGATCCCAGAATGTATTGTCCAAAAAACTGTGCTATATGTGATGCTTGGGTTCCCAGGCTAGTCCACAAAAGCCTGTTCCCATAATGAAACTTAATGACGGCACTGATGGTACCAAGCTTGCTTGAAGAACCTGGGAACAGAGAGAGGGTCATGTCATCCAGGAAGAACGATGAAGACTATCCTCCCTCCTCCCTCCTCCCTCAATAGGCACGGATGCTATTTGTCTTCCCTTCTCTTAGGCCCTGAGTGCCCTCAGCACACCATCAACCCTCCTTGCGGCACCTCAGGCAGACCTGCCCCACCTCTGGAATATTCCATTGTCTCAAATTACCTCCCACCAAATCATTTCATTCAAGTTTCAAGCTTTAAGGGTGCAACTCAAACAGTGTGGGTCACTGGCACCCTTTTAACTGTCTCTAGAGTATTTTCACTTTTTTAGAAGCTAAGAAAAAGTCACCAAAATGAATGTCTAATTGGTAGAATCTTAGAGTAACCGAGGAAAGTGCAACTGTTAAGGGTAGAGTTACTGGATCCTGGAAGGTTCTCTTCAGGGCCAGTCGGTGGTACTTTTCCCAGCATCCTTGCTTTCTTTGTGTCAGACCCTGAGCTTCCCCTTCTCCCTCTGCAGTGGCAGCCTGGCAGGGTGGGCATTCAGTGAGGACAGTGCAGCAGGAGCCTCCCATAGGCATGCGTGCATCATGAGCAAGTCTGTCCTGGTACTAGGGGAAGCTTCTGATGAGAGGTTTTCTATGTACCGTCTTATGAAGTTTTCTGCTTTTCTTTCCCAGTGACTAGCTTTGCCTCTCTGTTTCCTGGGTTTCCATGGCTCAGGTTTGTGCTTTGGAGAAAATCACCAGGCTAGCCATGCAGATGTGAACAAAGCAAGACTAGAAACCTCTGCAATGCAGGGGAGGCTGACTCTCTTCCTCCAGGCTGGGGGAGGAGGAGAACATTGGAAACTCAAACAGCATTTCATAATGCCAGGCAGCAAAGGCGAGCAGGGGTCAACAAAGGACAGCGCCTCTCCCTCTGCCAGACGGCCTGGCACTTTATTGATGCCCCCATCTCCAGCTTTCTGACAATGGAGCTATTTTCTTTATTGATATTTCTCATAATGTACTGTCTTTACTCAGTGATTGCTGCAGAACTGATGGGGGCCATGGAGGCAGTAGCGTGTCCTCAAGCAAGTTGCTTCTGCATTGGCGAATAGGGGAGCTAACATTTGTGCAGTCCTGGGCCAGTGGATGGGAGCCATGGCAGTCCAGAGAAGCTGCCAGGCCCATGGAGAAAGCATCATCTTTCTCTAGAGGTTTTGGGGGATCGGGGGAGGAACAGGCGTGGTATCAGAAGCCTGGGCTCCCAAAGCAGGGCCTGAAAGTCTGGGTAACTGTAATGTCAGAAGAGATCATGAGACCATTTCATGCTCCCCACCCACTGGCCCCAGCTTTACTGACAGACAAATTAAGTCCAGAGAGGGAAAGACATTGAGGATCTCAGAGCTGGAGGATTAGAGACCATCTTATCCTAGCCTCTCATTTAACAGATGGGGACACTGATGCCCAGAACGAGTTAGGGAACTTTTTCAAGGTCACCGGATGAGTTCATATCTGAGCCAGGAGCGGAACCCTCATCTCCTGGCTCCCACTATAATATGCTGCTTCTCTCTTTTTCAGTCCATCCTAATTCATTCTTTGGATTTCTTCAATGGTTAACAGATGTTTCCATCTGCTTCTGGGCATCTGGATTGGGCATTGTACGAAACTGAGACCCAAGGCTGGAACTGCCCCCTGGCTCACTTCTGTGCGACCCTGGCATCACAGAGCTTCTGGATGCAATTCCCTGGTATCTACTTACCTCTTCCTGTTTTGGCTCAATTAAGTGGCTTTTTGCTGTTGGATCCACTTACCTTTTGGATGGTCTGATTTTCTTTGTGTATTGGTTGACTCTCGGGTTATGGTTTACATAATCTATGACCCTAAATAGGACAGTAAGCCTGCAAAATAACAAGGGGTCCAAGAGCTCTCTGGGGACCCATGAGGACTTGGGAGGAGCCAGAGCTACTTTCATATGCTTCTTTTATTTCCCTGTGTATTCTTTTGCTTTTGTGACATCCCCTTCCATCACACCGCCAGTCAATCCTATCTTTTCAGTGCTGGCAGTCACGATGCAAGAGAGGGAAATTAGTATTGATAGGAAACCTATTTGTAAGTAAGTAGCTTATGGGCTTTTGATAGTTGCCTGCCACTTGGGCCTCCAGACTCCTGCCATTTTGCTGTAAAGACTCCAGGGCTTTGATAGCCTCCCTAAGAACCCTCAGACCTCCCCATTTGCCTGGCAGGTTAATCTCCTATGCAGCGGTGGACTGATAAGTGTTTAACAACCAGCTCTTTAGGACAAAAACCAAACATACACAGGAAATACATTGAAAGTTTACTCTGTAGAATTAATATTTTCTCTCTTTTTTACATCTAGAATAATCAACAAAATAATAAATCAAGCCTTGATTTGTAGCATTTGTCAACTTTCAAGGCGTAAATACACTAAAAATTTAACAGTCACCTCTATGGTTTGATATATGCTGCCTTTCCTAGTTAAAATGTGAGCTCCTTGAGAAGAAAAGAAACAAATATTTATTAAATACCTACTAAGTGCTTGAACACCTCCCTACATCTGAGAGCAGAGATTATCTTGCTTTTTTACTTATGCCGTTACCCTCAACACTTAGCATAGTTCTTCTTTTTTTTCCCCCTCAGCATTCAGGGTTAAGTGATTTGCCCAGGGTCATACGGCTGGTAAGTGTCAAGTATCTGAGGTCAGATTTGAACTCAGGTTCTGCTGATTCCAGGGCTGGTATTCTATCCACTGTACCACCTAGCTGCCCCAGCATAAGTTCGTAAGAAATACTTTACTTTTCTTTTAAAAAATAAAGTACTTTTCCATTCCTTCCCATCGATTGCATTTAATCTACACCAATGTTCTGTGACAAAGATACCAGCGGCCAGCCAAGAGACAATTCATGATTCTCTACTGTTGATCCTATCGACTACTAACCTCAAGCTTTGATAGAGAGATGAGCTACGTGCTACTGTCGTGTCCCTCAAGGGCACTGCTCCTCTAGGATTGTGTGCCAGTCTGGCATCTTTCAGTCTGTCCAAGAGGATTGGGGGGATTTTTAGAGGGCCCAGCTCACATGCCTCCCCTGCTGCCACAGCCATAACACTGCATCACTCTGCTGATGACCACATGGGACATTAGAGATGGGGAGTGAGGACCTGTGGGTGTGGCATGTTGCAAAAACTCAAACCCTATCACCATTTTGGTTGGTTTTTCTTCACTTTTTTGTTTGGTCACCAAGTAAGGCATATATTGGGGGCACCTCCAGAAATTACTGGGGTATAAAAACAAACGGCAGCAATAACATTTTTTTTAAACTAAAAAAAAGAATTAAAAGTTAAGACAAAAAAGAACAGTCCAAAACATTTTTTAAATAAGGCTGATATCTACTGTCTGGCTATCAATGGTTGTACCTTCAGATTCAAACTCAAGAAACATTTAAGTGATGACTGACTATGAGCAAGCTATTGTGCTCACATCAGAAATTTCAAATGGCGCCCGACTTATCTGGGGCGAGCAGAAAACGGAGATATAAAAGTAATGGAGGGTGGGTGTGGGGAGGCAAAGGAGAGCTTCTAACACAGCATTCTAGAAAGATTTGAGAAAGGAATGAGCATTTTCAGTTTGATGAGGGAGGAGGATCAAGGAATGTTAAACACAGGAGGTGGCATCCAATCTAACCCCAGACACTTGTTAGCTGTGTGACCCAGGGCAAGGCCCTTCACCCTGTTTGCCTCTGTTTCCTCATCTGTCAAATGAGACAGAGAAGGCAATGACAAAGCACTCCAGTATCCCTGCCAAGCAAACCCCACATAGGGTCACAAGAGTCGATACAGTTGAAACAACTGAACAACAACAACAAAACGTCAATTGGAGTTAGATTGTGGAGGGCCCTCAGTTCCTGGCCAAGGAGCTTGCCTTAATAAAAGGCAATGGGGAGCCCCTGAAGGGTTTTGGTCAGGGGAGGGATATGGGCGGACCTGAGCATTAAAAAGTTATCCTCTGGCTGAGACATGTTGCTTGGGGCCCCTTGCCTTTTCCCAACATCCAATGCATTGTTTCTAAGCCATGGCTGTGTACTCAAACTTATTCCTGGGCCATCCTGCTCTGACCTTGGCATGCTGACCCCAGGCCTGCATTGAGCTGGCATTTCTGGACTATTTATATATCAGCCATCATTCTGCGCATCCCTTTGGACAGGGACACCAACCAAATCATATCATCCCCCTCATCCTCATCGGAAAAGTGGGCACTTACTTTCCCAGGGTTGTTGAGAAGACTGAATGAGATAATATGTGTAAAATGCTTTGCAAACCTTAGTGTGCTCTGTCAATGTGAACCGTTATTCAAACTGGGCTCTGGCCATGATTTCTTACCACTCCGTACGCTGGTCTGTTACTGTGGCCCCAGCCCCTGCAAGCTTACCGTGCCCCAGGGCACATGCCATGTATTTTGAGGCCACTGATGTTCTTGCTGCCCCCTGTCCATCAGGAAGTCCTCTTTTCCAGGTGGACATCAGGCATAGAACACATCCTCAAAGGAAATCAGGCATTGACTTAACAAATGGTTTTAATAAGCTACCATTCTTACTGCAAGGAGTAAAGGCTGCTGTCTTTTGATAGCAGCAGCAGCTCCCGTTTGTATAGCGTGTTCAGGTTTGCAAAGCGCTTTCCTCTCAACAACCTTGGAAGAGAGGCAGTATGGATAATACTATCACCACTTTACAGAGGCGGAAACTGAGGTTCAGAAGAGAAGTGACTTGCCCAGGATCACACAGCTAGTATCAGGAGTGGGATTTCAGCCCAGGCTGCCTAAGTCCAAATATAACACCCTCTTTACCACATAAAGCCGCTGTCTAATTCCTGCACTTTGGGTAGGGCTCCTTTTCTGCAGAAGATCATTGGGAATGGATGCCCAAGACTGCAGAGGACTAAGAAGAATTCCCCAAATCCTGGGTTGGGCATGAGCCATGGGACTGTAGGGTTCAGATTTTTCTATTACCCTGAGGAAAACCTAAATTTGACCCTGCTTACTTAGCTATTACTTTGGCATGACTTGGTGGGCCAGTATGGATTGTTTTTAAAAATTCCCAATGCCTTCTGTTATTACATCGCAGTTAATTATGAAACCACTCTCCTCTCCCACTTTCCAAGTCTACCCCTCCCTTATGACAAGAGAAAAAAGACAATTAAGCACATCCACTATAGTATTCCAGCTGACCACATATCCAGACCTCTGTCCTAAGTACATCGTAGTTCCCTCTTGGGGATCTTCTGGGTTATATCGTTGTCAGCATTGTGTATGTTGTTCCTTTGGTTCTGGTTTTTTCCCCACTCTGCGTCGGTTCTTGCAAATCTTCCCGTGTCTTTTTTTTCCTTTTCTGAATTTTGTGTCATCATCATTTCTTACTAAAGAGTAATATCTCATTTCCTTTCTGTGCCACAGGGTTTTTTTTTCTTTCAGTCATTCCCCAGTTGAGAGGCAACTGCACAAAATTTTTTAGTGGATGAGAATCATCTAAGTTTTTATGGCATTTTTCCCCGGCATCAAACTTATCTGTAGCACTGACTGCATTGAAGGTAGCTGTTTCCCCCCATGATAATGGAAACCTCACACAGTGAAACTTAGAGTTTAGTCATTGACTTAATAATGCCAAATCCTTTTGGTTATTACTGCTTTGGAGTATGGTCTGAGATCGGGCCCTGCTGGTTCCCTCCCTTCTTGCTTTTTTTTCACTGTTCTCCTTCAGATTCTTGACCATTTGTTTTTCCTGAAGAATTTCTATCTCTGTAAAGTAATCCTTGATAGTTTGGTATGTCACTGAAGAAGTAAACAAATTGGGTAGCATTGCCATTTTTATTATTCTGGTTCAATCTAATCATGAGCAATGAATATTTCCAATTATTTAGTCTGTCTTTATGTACATAAAGAATGTTTGTTAGTTCTGGATCTGTCTTGGTATGTAGACTTCCAGGTATTTTCTGTTACTCACAAACTGTAGCTCAGGGTTGGGAAACTTGTGGCCTTGAGGCCACATATGACCCTCTAGGTCCTTGAGTATGGTTCTTTGACTGAATCCAAACTTTACAGCACAAACCCCCTTAACAAAAGGATTTGTTCTGTAAAACTTGGACTCAGTCAAAGGGCGGCACTTGAGGACCTAGAGGGCCACATGTGGCCTCGAGGCTGCCGGTTCTCCACCCCTGTTGTAGACTCTCCCAAAACCATTCCTTGAAAATTGGAGATTATAGGATGATGACATCAGTTATTGGGGTATAATTTATTGGTCTGGTCAGTCAAGAGATTAGTCAATTTAGTCAAACTGGTCATTTCAAATTATAACAATAACAAAACCAATAATTATGATAGCTGCCATTATTTTCCCTTACTCATCATCATCATAGCTAGCATTTATATAGTGCTTACTATGTGCCAAGCACTGTGTTAATGCTTCACAATTATGATCTCATTTCATCTTCACAACAGCCCTGGGAGGTATGTTATGATCCCCATTTCACACATGAGGAAACTGCAGCAAACAGAGGTTAAATGACTAGCCCAGGGTCACATGGCCGGTAAGTGTATGAGGCCAAATTTGCATTCAAGTTTTCCTGAATCCAGGCCCAGTGCTCTAGCCACCCAGCTGCTTCATACTCCCTAACTTCTCTATTACTTTTGAGGGTACCACCGTCATCCCAGTCATCCAGTCCTATCATCTAGGGATCATTCTCAACTCCTCTCTTTCATCTCCCCCCAATCTAAGCCTTTGCCAAGGCCTCTCGCATATGTCCCTTCTGTCTGATGACACTGCCAGCACTGTACTGCCAGTCCTCATCGCATCATGGCTACACCACTGTAAGAAGCTCGCCATGGAGCTGTCTGCCTCAAGTCTGTCCCCGCTCCAGCCTCTTGTCCTCTCTGCTATCAGTCACCTTTCCAAAGTGCAGGTGTGACCATATCACTCCCCTGCTCAAGAAACTCCAGTGGCTCCCTAACCTCTATAGCATCAAACACAAAATCTTCTGTTTGATGTTCAAGGCCCTTGCTATGCCCCTAACTGCTAGTGTTTTCACAGGCTGTCCCCTATGCTTGAAATGCTCTCCTCCTCTTCCTCCTCCTCCTCCTCCTCCTCCTCTTCTTCCTCCTCCTACTTTCCCTGGGTTCCTTGGAGTCCTAGCTAAAATCCCACCTTCTAGAAGACTCAGCACATCTTAAGTGATTTGTTCAATGACACACATCAGGTTAGTATCTGAGATGGTATTCCAACACAAATATTCCTCATTGCAAAGTTAGCCCTCCCCAACTATGCTTAAGGACCTGGGATTTTGTAGGCATCTCCTGAGATCAGATTTCCACTAGCTTTAGAGATAGGCCTTACAAAAGTATTTCAGAGGCAGGATTTGAACTGAGGTCTTTCTTTCTGAAATCAAGTCCAACACTTTCTCCACTACACCGTACTGCTTTTGGGAGAGAAAAAGGTGGTAAAACACGCTTTTGTCCAAAAGCGTTGACAAGGGCAATATTAGAAGTCTTTACTTGGAGGAGGAACTTCATTACTTGACTGGATCACCCTCTATATTTTACCGCAGAATTTTCCTCCCCACCAAGGAGTAATACAGATTTGAGAGCAGAGTATGTGGATGGGCTAGACTCTTGCCTCTCCCCCACCCCCCTTCATTAGCTTCCTTAGTCGTGTCCCCTCTCGGTTTCCTCATCTTTAATTCCCCTGGATTCTTAAACACAACTGCCCCCTAGAACTTGAATTCTGTCTTTTCTTTTCATGGTCTATTGGCCAATAATTGTATCACAAATGAAATATTTTCCTGTTCCCTGAGGTTTGTGAGCCTGCCTCCCGATCTGGTGAAGCCATTTTGGAGGAATTTGAGATTTTATAAAACCAGCAAACTGGCCAGTGATTTAAAAAGCAGTGGGCCTTTATTTGGTACATTTCAACTTGCTCAGGCTAAGGCTTGTGGCTTATCTTGAGCCAATCAAGGGCATGAAGAGAAGGGCAAGGGAAGTGTCCTGGCCTCCGGAGAGACCAGGGGGAGGAGAGGAGGATAAGAGAGGAAGGTACATGCTTCTAAAGGTGGAGGATGAGGAAGGAGAGTAATCATTTCAGTGTTCCAATCCCAGCCCCAATCTATGGCTCTGCTTATGCTAGTCCTTCCACCCATTTCAGTTGGAGAGCACCTGGTGGGAAGGGAAGTGGGACACACGGACACACACACGTATGCCTGGGCTGCTCTGATCAGTGATGCAGAAGAGGGCCAGAGCTTTTATAGGGAGAGTCAGCTATGTCTGATTGGTTTCCCACATCTGATTTCGCAGACAAGGAAGTGCCAATTAAAGTTTTATGCATTATTGAAGTTTCTGGGGTTCCAGAAAACAGGGATGGCTGGAGGAGGAGATATGTGTAGAAGAGAGACAGCTTATTACCAAAAATGCTAGCCCCAGAAAGCTTGAATTGGGAGGGACTCACTCAGACTATGTCCTTTGGAGTTTTCTGTATGGTATTCTTTTTACCATGATGTTCAACTTCCCGATTTAATTAATTTGGCTCCCTAAGCCTTTCATCTAAATTAACAAAGTAAAGTAATCTGAATAATTTAAAAGACTCATAAAAAGGCATCTTTATCATAATTGTAAAACCGTCTTGGTCTCATGTTCACAGAATCTCAGGACAAGGAGGTGATTGCAATCACAAACAGACATTAACCATAGGTCAGGCTTGCTCTCCCATTTTTCTTGCTATCCGAGTATTTTGGTATAAACAGAATCATCCCTCTTCCTTATCTTCCTGCTCGTTCTGCCATATTAATTCAGGTTTGACATGTCCCCATATAGTGTTTATGGTAAAATGAGATGAGTGAACCGATTCGAATGAAATAGCTGACTTTTGACCCACATCTCATGCCAAAGACAAACTGAACTCTATTGAGAGTTTACAAATCTAGTTGACTTTCCCATTCTTTTTCACTTGGAGGCATCTTGCTCTATCATGTGTGTACACATGTATGTGTGTATGTATATGTTTGTATATGTATATGTGTGTGTATGTTGTGTACACACGTGGTCAAAGGTTTCTTAGGACCAGGTTGCTGCTGAAGCAGCTCCACTTCTGACTTGATTAGGTTTCTCACAGGCCTGAAGGTTTATTGGAGGGAATAATAGTCTTGTACCTCCAGCCTAGGGAACATGGGAGATGGACTAAAGGATAGAGGGATGCAAAAGGCAATTGAGTGAATTTTCACTAGCTTTTCCCTCTCCCCATCCCAACTATGACTAGCAGGTATCTAGTTCTTTAAATTATTTGTCCTGGAAATGACAAAATATATTCTATTTGCAGAAATCCCTAGTATTATATTTATTTAAAAGAAGAAAATGTGTACATGGTAGGTTTGTGTTATGAAATATGGAGAGAACATTTTTTCTTGACTTTCTTAAAATGTGGCAATAGAGAAATGCACATGTGAGGGAATCTACAAAAAAATTGTAGTGCTTCAGATGGCATTCAGTGAATACATGATCAACAAGCACTTCTTAAGCATCTATTTGTGCCAGGCACTGTGCCAAGCACTGGAGAATTCAAATAAGAATATAAACATATTCCCTGCCCTCAAGGGGTTTACATTTTAATGGAGTCTCACCCACATGCAAATAACTATGTACATATAAGATATTAAACAGGCTAACAGGGAGATAATATTAGCAGAAAGACACTAGCATTATCGGTAGAGGAAAACTGTGAAAAGCCTTTTGTGAAAAGGATTTGAGTTGAGTTTTGAAGAAAGCCATTCCCCAATTGATAACTGGTCAAAGGGATATAAACAGACAGTTTTCAGAAGAAGAAATCAGATATATCTATAGTCATATGAAAAAAAAATGATTGAAATCACTAATGACTAGAGAAATGCAAATTACAGAAACTCTGAGCTGTACTACCTCACGCCTATCAGAAATGACAAATGCTGGAGAGGATGAGGGAAAATAGGTACACTAATGCATTGTTGGTGGAGTTGCGAAGTGGCTCAACCCCTCTGAAGAACAATTTGGAACTATGCGCAAAGGGCTATAAAACTGTGCATACCCTTTGAGTCAGCAATATCACTATTAGATCTGTACCCCAAAGAGATCAAAATAAAGGAAAAGGACTTATATGTACAAAAATATTTCTAGCAGTTCTTTTTGAAGTGGCAAAGAATTGGAAAATTGAGGGGTTGTTCAACAATTGAGGAATGGCTGAACAAGTTGTGGCATATGATTGTGATGAGGTACTTTTGTGCCATAAGAAATTTGGCGGGGGGGGGGGGGGGGAGGGCTGGTTTCATGACAAGACCTATATGAATTGATGTAAAGTGAAGTGAGAAGAGGCAGTAGATCATATGTGTACAGTAACAGCGATATTGTAATGATGATCATCTGTGAAAGACTTGACTACCATGATCAATACAATGATCTAAGACAGTGTTGTCCAAAATACAGCCTGCGGGCCGCATGTGGCCTGCAGTGAGATTTTTGTGTGCCTGCCTGTGGGTTTTAATTTTCACGAGTGAAAAAATAAAATAATAATTTGCATGAAATGTGTATTAGATGTTTTAATTCCATCACTAATAAATAATTTCATTGATGTCAATTTCCTTTGGTGTTTTTAAGCAGCATTACCGACAGAACATATCGCATGGAATTTTCCATCGATCTGTGGGATGCATTCCGTCTGTATGATACAGAGTAGTCAGTATGCACCTACCTTTATACTGTTGTGCTGTCGCTTTATTGTTTTCTGTTTGCCTTTGCCTGTCGTATTGATGATGCCTGTCCCCCCACTTTCTATTACTGTACTGTATTTTTTATTCTGGGTGGGCTCTCGACTAATTATTTTATTTTACTGCGGCCCTAAGATAACCTAAGGTGGGACAGCCGTGATGTAAGACAACTCCAAAGGCCTGATGATGAAACATGCTGTCCACCTGCAGAGAGAGAACTGATGAACTCTGAGTGCAGATTGAAGTAGAATTTTCTCCCTTTATTTTTTATTGGTTTTTTTGCAATATGACTAATATAAGAATATGTTTTACATGATTTCACATTTATAACTGATATCATATTGCTTGCCTTCTCAGTTGGTAGGGGAGGGGTGAGAATTTGGAACTCAAAGTTTAAGAAGAAAAGAATGTATGCTTTAAAATCAATACCCAATTCATGCTGAATATGTTGTGATGAGATAGGGGGTTCTATCATATGCAGCCTTTAGCCCTATCCATCAGCCTTCCTTTCTAGCCCTCCCCTCCCCACACAGGAAGTTGGAAAAACCCTTTCCAGTTCCTGTCTCTTAGAAGGAGGAGCTAATGTGAGAGTGGAGGCAGATGTTGGTGAGGCTGGGTGGGACTGGAAGGAATTCCAGCGCTGCTACTATAGGCACTTGTATCTTCAGGGGCTGCAGCCTCCAACGACCAAGCTGAACTGCTGGACAGGTCAGTGGACTAAGTAGTATTGTGAACTTAATATTTTGTGGGGAAGGGGGTGGGCACCCTGGGTTGAGAGGCAGAAGCCCAGGTTTTAAAACCAGGGTACTGAAGGAAAACTCTTTTTGAGTTTCTGTTTCCTTCACAGTAAAAGGAGGCAAATAGAGTTTGGTCTGGATCGGCCCTTAGAGGTCATCGCATCAGATCCTCTCGTTTTCCAGGGGTGGGTACTAAGGGGGCTGGGAGAGGAGAAGAGGTCATCTCCAAGACCAAGGGAGAAAGCATTGGGAGCAGGGAACCAGAGTATCACCTCGTACCTACCAAACCAACTGCTGGGCAGGCTATTTGATGGGGTTTTGCCCCCAGTGTTAGTGGGTGGACGTCATGCTACCTTCCACCCCTTGTTGCAGGACAAGAAGGGATTGGCTCTTCTGAGTGGTGTGCTCAGGCCTCCCCTGTTGCAGGACAGGCGTCATGCCTGCAAAGTTCTGTTGCCTCTATTGCTGGGCCAGCCTCGTGCTTTGAGAATATTTTTTTTTACAGCCTCTGTTGCTAGGCAGGCATGTGCTTGGGAGTGTTCCGTTGCCTCTGTTGCCGGGCAGGCTTCGTCCTTGGAAACTTGTTTGGTTTTTACAGCCTCTGTTGCTGGGCAGGCTAGTTCTTGAAGTGTTCTGCCGCCTCCGTTGCCGGGCAGGCTTCGTCCTTGGAAACTTGTTTGGTTTTTTTACAGCCTCTGTTGCTAGGCAGGCTCATACTTGGAGTGTTCCGCCGCCTCTACTGCCGGGCAGGCTTCGTGCTTACAAAGTTCTGCCTTTGTTGTTGGGCAGGCACGTGCTTGGGAGTGTTCCGTGGCCTCTGTTGCCGGGCAGGCTTCGTCCTTGGAAACTTGTTTGGTTTTTACAGCCTCTGTTGCTGGGCAGGCTAGTTCTTGGAGTGTTCCGTGGCCTCTGTTGCCGGGTGGGCTTCGTCCTTGGAAACTTGTTTGGTTTTTCAACAGCCTCTGTTGCTAGGCAGGCTCATACTTGGAGTGTTCCGCCGCCTCTGTTGCCGGGCAGGCTTCGTGCTTACAAAGTTCTACTGCCTCTGTTACTAGGCAGATGTTCTGGCCCGCCTCTGTTGCTAGGCAGGCTTTCTGGCTGAGCTGCCCCTCCCCCCATCGCCTCAGCTCCTTTCCCGCCCTTTTTTGTGAGCTTCCGCTCTAGCGGCAGTCCTGGCCCAGAGGAGGCGCTGTGAGCTCAGCGGTCAGTGCACTGCCCGCCATGCCGCTGCAAGCTGCCTGAGGCAGCGCCTTCTCCGTCTCCCACCTTGAGGCCTAATGGCCCTGCAGGCCCACCTCGGGACAGCCCCGCCCAAGACCTCTCGTCTTCTTGTCATCATCTGCCCAGGTAGGCAGGTCCTCTCCTGTTGGGAGGGATGGAGGCCAGTACGTGGCACAATGGGGGGAGATGAGAATGGCGTTTCTCATGAGGAAAATCGCCTTCACCCCCCCCACCCCCTCCCCCCGCGAAATGTGAAGGAGGCGGGAGCTCCCTTGGGGAGTTGGGGGGAGCTGAGGAAAATCGTCCTCATGCGCTTCTATGGAAACACGTGACTACCCAGCCACCATCCCTGGGACCAGGAAGGGGGAGTGGGGGGGAGCCCCATTAAGCGCTGGGTAGGTGGGGGCCGTGGGGGTGCTCCAGTGGGAGATGAGCACGTGGCCCCCTTTCTGCCCTTGCCAGGCAGGATTTCCTCCATCCTGTCCTTTGCGCCCACTTGCATCTCCCTTTGGGATTCTTTCTTCCCGCACGCTGCGGGCTCCCGATAGCCATCCAACGTTCTAGCCCTGGCTTTTTTCAGGATTGTTAGCTTTGGCCTGGAAGGTCAGCGTGAGCTGCCACTGGCTGGAAGTCATAAACTGCCTCAAAGGCCATAAGGAGAAGGTGGGCTAGCTTTCCCTGAGAGCTTCAGTCAAACAATGGATGACGAATTAAAGCGTGCAGTGGAATTCTTTTCCGCTTACTGGATGTTGGCGGCAACCTGCTTCCTGGCCTTTCATTTCTTGGCGCCTAATTTCTAGGGCATAACTAGGAGCAATGGATGACACTTTCAGAAATGAGAGTTGAAGTGATAATAAAGGGAAAAAATTCCAAACATTCGTTGTTGTTCATGACCTTTTATGGGGTTTTCTTAGCGAAGGTACTGGAGTGGTTCATCATTTCCTTTTCCAGTTGATTAAAGCAGTTCTGTTGGAAGGGAAGAGGGGGCAGGTGAGGGGGAATGAGTGAATCTTGCTCTCATTGGATTTGACTTGAAAGAGTAACATACACATTCAATCGGGTATCTTACCCCACAGGAGAGTAGGGGGAGGGGATAAAAAAGGGGGGATGATAAAAGGGAGGGCAGATGGGGGAGGTGGTAATCAAAAGCAAACACTTTTGAAAAAGGAGAGGGTCAGGGGAGAAAATGGAATAAAGGGGGACAGGATAGGAGGGAGGGAAGTATAGTTAGTCTTTCACAACATGAGCATTGTGGGAGGGTTTTACGTAATCATACGTATGTGGCCTATGTTGAATTGCTTGCCTTCTGGGGGGGGGGGGAGGGAAGAGGGGAGAGAATTTGGAACTCAAAGTTCTAAAAACAAATGTTAAAAATAGCTGTTTTTACATGCAACTGGGAAATAAGATATACAGGCAATGGGGCATAGAAATCTATCTGGCCCTACAGGAAAGTAAGGGGATAAGGTGGGGGCGGGGAGTGATAGAAGGCAGGGCTGACTGGGGAACAGGGCAATCAGAATAACATGCCATCTTGGGGTGGGGAAGAGGATAGAGATATGGAGAAAATTTGTAACTCAAAATCTTGTGGAAATCAATGTTGAAAACTAAAAATATTAAATAAAAATAAATAAATAATCTGGGAGGGACGACGAAAGAAAAACAGGTGAAGTGACTTACTCGGGATCACACAGCTAGGGAGTGTCTGAAATGGAATTTGAGCTCAGGACTTCCTGACTCCAGGTCCAACAACTCTATCCACTAAGTCACCTAGCTGCTATATGGTTTAGAGGTGATTGCTTTTGATGTAGCATATGCAGTATAGACTAGAGCAGGGCTTCTTAAACTTTTTGTTACCCCTTCAGCACTTCTTAAACTGTGGGTCATGACCACATATGGAATCATGACCCACAGTTTAAAAACCAAGGAACCAGGGACTCTCTTGAACACAAAGTCTCAGAACTGAATGGGTCCTTTGAGAGAACATAAGACATTGTCTTATAGAGGTATCTAGGAGAAAGATTGAGCCTAGGATTAGTTTTAACAGGGGGTACAGGGGAGGTACATGGATTTAGCAGATTCTGCATGACCATTGTTAGAGAAGGATCTTCTTCTTCAGGTATGAGTTAGAACATGTGGTTTCTGAGGTCCCTAACAACTCTAAAAAGCTCATACTCTTTGGCCTCAGAAGACATACTAGGAACTGTGGGCCAAAGTCTCAGAGAGCAATTTATATTTAATGTAAGAAAAACAACTTCCCAACAATAACCACTATTTGAAAGATGGTATGTGGACGCAGTAGACACCCCCCCCCCATTGTAGACATGCAATCAAAGGTATGATGATAACTGCTAGGACATTCTGTGGAGTTGTCTGTTTTTTAGGTATAAGTTGACCTATATGAGATCTATGAACAAAAATGCATATCTTATTCTGTATCTTGACCCTATCACCTGTCTCTCGAGGATGGGTAGTATCCTTTACCATTGGTCCTCAGTGTTGATCACAGTTCATAAGTCTTTCATAGTTGTTTGTCTTTAGAGTGCTGTTGTTACTGTACAACTTGTTTCCCTCCTTACTTGATTCTACATCGGTTTATACAGGTCTTCCCAGGTTTCTTTGAGGCCATCTCTTTTGTCATTTCTTTTGACACAATAGTATAGTATTGTTGACCTTGTGTAAATTATTCTAATTCAGTTTACTTCATTTTGCAGCAGTTTATATAGGTCCTCCCGATTTCCTCCAATATTCATTTTTTATTCTATTATATTCATATATCATAATTTCTTCTGCCTTTTCCCAATCAATGGATAATTACTTTCTGGTTCTTTGTCCCTACAAGAGCAACTGGAAATATTTTTCCCATATAAATTCTTTTCCTTTGATTTCTTCAGGAGTATCAGCCTAGTTAGTATTATCCCTGGGTCAAAGATTATGTGCATTTTAATAACTTTGGAAGTATAGTTCCAAATTACTTTCAACTAATTCACAGCTTCACCCACAATGTATTAATGTATGTGTGTTCCTGTAGCCCTTCCAACATTTGTCATTTTCCGCTTTTGTCATCTTTATAAATCTGATGAGTGTGAAGTGGAATCTCACAAAAATGCTAAACACATCATTTACTGATCACAATGTGAATAAAAATTATATTCATTAAAGGGCTTTTTAAAAAACTCAAATTGGAGACTAAGTAACAATTCCAAAGAACTGTTGGGTCAAAGAATAAATTGCAGAAACAATAGGAAATTTCATCTAACAAAATGGCAGTGATGAGATAACATAGCAAATTTATGGGATTCACCTAAAGCATTCCTTAGAGAAAATTTATATCTCTGAAC
The DNA here is from genome assembly GCF_011100635.1 of Trichosurus vulpecula. Lineage (NCBI taxonomy): Eukaryota > Metazoa > Chordata > Mammalia > Diprotodontia > Phalangeridae > Trichosurus > Trichosurus vulpecula. The sequence continues at coordinate 6,004,119 of NC_050582.1, read as the reverse complement.
ATTTTCATCAACAAAAGAGAATGAGAATAAATCAGTGAATTGGATATGCAACTAAAAAAACCTAGAAGAAGAATAAATCAACCCCTCCCCAACTAAACAATAAAGTAGAACTTCTGAAAATCAAAATAGAGATTAAGACAATTAAAATAAAAAATGAATTAATAAAACTAGGAGTTTGGTTCTGAAGCAAAATCAAATACACAGATGATCCGATTTTAAAGAGAGAAGAAAACCAAATAGTTTGCCCCAAAAGTGAAAAAGCAAAATTCACACAATTGAATTGAAAATAAGGAAATTTATTTTGACAGTTATGTGCTATTATATGCTAATTATATGCTGATAATTTGCAGGGAATGGATGAATACATATAAAAAATATAAAATAACCCAGTTTAATAAAGGAACAGATTATTTAAATAAACCTAATATCAGAAAAAAATTGAACAAGACATAAATGATTTCCTTCATCCTTAAACAGCCTCCATGACCAGAAGGATTTTTATAAACTATCATAACAAATATGGATAATTTGACGTCTCATGCTGCACTTTAGGTTCATCACCACTCTGGTAGGAGATGGGTAGCATGTTCCATCTTCTAGTCTCTAGACTTGTAATTTGTTGCTGCAATGACCAGAGTTAAAAAGTCTTTAAAAGGTTTTTTTTCCCTGTATTAGTATAAATTTTCTCTTAATTTTTTTTTGCTTCTTTCATTCTGCATCAGTTTATAGCAGTTTCCCCAGTTTCCTCTGAAATTGTTAGAATGAGACTTAAATTTGTCCTCACTTGTTATAGGGATTTCTTTTCATTTATGCAGTTGAAGAAGTGACAGGAAGGAAAAAAATGTTTGTAAAAGTTTTAAATAAATTTAAAAATTGAGAAATAAGTGAAGTAAAAAAACTTTTAAAAAAGAAATTTGTTGATTCATAGCCTTTGGGTCTTTATCAACTGGGGAATGGCTCTTAGGAATTTAGGACGGTTCCTTTATATACATCATGGAAATGAGACCTTTCTAAGAGAAACAAAGATTTTTTCCCCTAGGTAACTATTTCTCTTCTAATTTTAGCTGTATTGGTTTTGTTTGTGTAAAACCTTTTTAATTATATGAAATCAAAATTATGTTTGGCCTTCTGTAATCCTCTCTGTCCCTTGTTTCATCACAGACCCCTCCTCTTTTAATAAATTTGAAAGGTAATTTTTTCCTTGCTCCTCTAATTTGCTTCTGATTTGACTTCTTATATCTAAGTCATTTAGACTCCTTCATATATGGTGTGAGCTGTTAGTTATCTAAACCTAATTTTTACCAAACCGCTTTCTGTTTTTCCCAGTTGTCTTTGTCAAGTAGTGAGTCCTTATGCAGTAGTTGTAGTCTTTGTGTTCATCAAACTCATATTATTACCATGTTCATCTGCTACTATATACTGAGTACCTGATCTGTTCCACTGATTTAAATCAGTAGCAATTTTTGGCCAGTGGCAAACTGTTTTGATCACTACTTTGTAATATAATTTGAGACTTGGCTCTTGGCCCCTTTCTTCCCACTTTCTTTTTATTGATTCCCTTGAGATTTTTGCCTTCTTTTTCCTCTAGATCAATCTTATTTTTTTTTCTAGCTCTAAGAAATAATCTTTTGGTAGTTTGATGGTTATGACCCTGAATAAGTAAATTAATTGAGTTACCATCAATTTTGTTAGATTGACTCAACCTACCCAAGAGTAGTGAATATTTCCCCAATTTTTAAATTCTGTCTTTATTTCTGTTAAGAGTATTTTTAAGAAAAGCTTATGCATGAACAAAATTAATTCATCTAGAATAAGAAGGAAAATAATTGAATGGGAAGAAAATATTTATATAAAATTTCTCTGATGAGGGTTTGGTATTCAAGATATAAACAACTAGCAAATTATTAACTATATGAAAAAATCCTCTAAAAATCAGTAATAAGAGAAATGAAAATCAAAATATCCCTGACATCATACTCACCAAAACTGGAAAAGATGATGAAAAATGGAAGTCAATAATATTGGAGGAATTATGCAAAGACAGGCATATAAATGAATTGTTGGTGGAATTCTGAATAAGTATAGCAATTTTGGAAAGCAGTCGAGACTTATCCAAATAAAGAGACCAAAACATCCATACCCTTTGACCCAGAAATTGCGTTACTAGGCTTATATACCAGGGAGGTCATTGATGAGATAAAGGTCGCCATATACAACAAAATGTTTTTATACCCACTAATTGGGGAATAACTAAACAAATTGTGGTATGTGAATGAGAAGGAATACTGCTGTACTCTAAGAAATGATAAATATGATGAACATACAGAATCATGGAACAATTTACATGAACCGAAGCCAAATAAAGCTGGCAGAGCTCAGGAAACAACATATACGGTGACCACAATATAAATAAAAAAAATAACAAAACAATCAAATTTGAATGTTTCAGAATTATCAAGAATAAGTATAGATCCAAGGAAGAGAAATGAGAGGACTCACCTACTCCACTCCTTTTCAGAGCTGTGGTCTGTGGATATGCCACGTTGTTTGTATTTTCAGACTTTTTTGATATGCAATGTATTGATTAGCTTTTCAGTTTTTTTTTTACTTTTTTCCTATTTAAAATATTATTTGGTGTAGGGAATGATTCACTACAATGGAGGAGGGAGTAGGATTTTGGGAGAAATTGTGATGATGTTAAAAAAAACCCTAAAACATCAATGAAAATTTATTTTTAAAATGGAAGGAGGGGTAGTAAGTTCCTTCCTCATTGGAAATCTTCAGTCAAAGGCAAGATTACTGCTTGTGGGGCCCACTGTAGAGTGTATTCAGTTTCAGGTATTAATTGGATTAAAGTATCCTCTTTGATTCCTACCCATTCTGAAAAACTGGGAAGGGAGAACTAACCCTAATTCGGAGGTCGGTCAGTCCAAAGTAGAATAACAGCTTGTGGTGTATGTTGTAAGAGGCAGCTCTTCTTCAGTGACTGTGTAGAAAAACAGTCTCTGTGGCTGCTACCAGTTCTGAGATTTTCGGATTGTATAAACATTTATCCAATAGCTCTCAGAGTTGAATAGGGCCCTTGAACAGACCCTATTCTATAGCAAGGGCATGTAGGGAGCTTTGTGCTTAGAGCTAGGCTTTGGCTTTGAAGCAAGGATGACATTCCTGCCTGAGCTCCTGTGAGAGGTTGTAAAAGAATTCTTGCTCAGGTAGGACCATCGAGGTTCCTAGCAGATAGATACTTAGATTCCTTGACTATATCTTCTGAGAGGTTAATGGACCCTTAGAACATATAACAGAATCTTATTGCATGTACATGTACCTGAGAGTACCTCTTGTTGGATATACTGAAGAGGGGATTCTTACTCATCTGTACGTTTACCCTTAAAGACCTTGGAAGGCCTTTCAACTCTTTGATCTTGCACCCAGAATGCAGAACTAGATAGGAACAATAGGAAGAAGTCAGAGAGGAGGGAGATTTGAGCTTGAATAAAGGAAATTTTTCTCAAATGTCTAGCTTCCAAGAAGGCTATATCGAGGCAGTGGGCTTTTTCATTGCGGGTTGGATGGTGAGTTGTAGAATTTGCTTTTTGAGCTGATTCCATTTCAGGTGCTCTTTTCACAAGAGAGCCTCCAAGGTCCCTCTCTAGGGTTCTGTGATTCTGCAGTCCTTTGAACACAGCCTCTGAGGTCTCTGGAAGGTTCGTGACTGTAGAATTCTGTGATTATATTGCCTGAGAGCTGAGTGGGCCTTTACAACAGATACCTCTTCTATTAACTACACTTAAGAAGAAGTGAACCCACGGTTAATCTTGTGTTGGGATGACAGAAGTGTCTTAGCAGAACTACAATGACTACTTGAGAGGATGAAGGGGCGTCTTTTTCATTTATGGGTTGGATTAGGTGGAAAACTGAGGTAAGTTTCAAGTCTGAGGTATTGCCATACTTTCTTATCCTACATATTAGAACCAGGAGAAATGGATGGAATTTTAAGAGGTAAATTTATACTTTATGTTATGAAAAACTTTCTAACAAACAGAGCTGTCCAGTAGCAAAATGGACTGTCCCAAAGGTATTAGGTTACCCCTCAATAAGGATCTTTACGTAAAACTTTAAAGTTGTTTGTGGTATATTTTCTTTCTTTTTTTCCCCGATATGGGTTGAACTAGGCGGCATGTGAGGTTCCTGTTAGCTCTGTGATCTTACAAGCACTTATTCTAGAAATGAACAGGTTCTTAGAACACTCATCATTGTTTTATGGTAAGTACATTTGAGAAAGAATGAAACCAGGGGTGCTGTGGGATCTGGTGTTGGAAAAGGGGCAGTTTTCTTAGCAAAGGCAGGATGAGCAATCATGGAATATGCCATTGTTGGGTGGGGGGCTTCTTTCACAGGTACTGTGGCCTCTGATGTCCCCATCAGCTCTAGGTGCCTATTTTTCTATCACTTTTATTATAGGTTCACAGAGTTGAAAGGGCCATTGGAATATACAACTTCTTTTTGTAGCAAGTACACATGGGAAAGGTTGGAGACTAGGGCAGACCTGAAGCTAAGGTTTGGAGGAGAGGTAGATTTCCTAGCAGAGGCAGGTAGATCACATGTGATATATGGTATAGAGAGGATTGATTCTCTTTTAGATACAGGATAGTCACTGGTGTCTGAGAAGTTGTGATCCAGTGACTCTTCGAACACTGCCTTCTTGAGCTGAATAGGTCCTTTGTGTACATATCATCATGCAACATTTGACTATTCAACTTAGAACGGATGTATTTTGGAAGGAGCAGTCCTTGGGGTAGGCCATCCTTGGACTGTGGTGGGATGAGGAGATGTGAATGGGGAATAGGAGACATATCTTACATTGAGAATGGGGGAGGGACAGTGCAAAGCATGGACACAGGAGATGGAGTGCTGTATGTGAGGAATAGCGAGAAATTCTGTTTGACTGGACTATAGATTATGGGAAGGGAACCAGTATATAATTGAGGCTAGAAAGATTGAGGCCTGTTTGGGAAGGTTTTTAAAAGCCAAATAGAGAAATTTCTATTTGGTCCTAGAAGAGACAGGGAGTCAGTAGAGTTTATTGGAGCAAGGGGAGTAACATGATTATATCTTTGCTTAAAGAACCTCACTTTTGGCAGTTGTAGAGGAATGATTGGAATGGGGAGAAAGTTGAAATGGTGAGAACAATTAGGAGACGATTGCAGTAGTCCAGTGGAATGGATTCCCCCCTTACCTCCATCACTTCCAAACTTTAGTTTTCGTCAAGGCTCAGCTCAGACTCCATGAATCCTTTCTTGATCCCCACAGCTGCTAGTGCCTTCCCATCTAAATCACTTAGCATTTATTTTGGGTGGACTTTGTATGTACCCATGTTTATGTCTGTTGTCTTCTGTAACTAGATGATAAGCTTTTTGAGGGCAATGACATTTCATTGTCTTTGTATCCTTAGTGTCTAGTATAGGGTCTGGCACAGAGTAGATCTTTGATAAATACTTATTGATTGACTCACAGGCTTTATGATTAATTGGAGTGTATGTGGTGTTGAAGTTATTTTTTTTTCCCAAACACAGGTTGGACTTAATGACTGCTGAGGTACCAAATTAGTTCTGAGATACTCTATTTCTGTGACATATTGAACACAACATCCCAGAACTGATCTGGCCCTTGGACAAACACCATCATGTTGCAACAACTGCTCGTGGGAAGACATAATCCCAGGTTAAGTATGGGATGTAGGCTTGGTGGTGAGACAGAAACTCCTAGAAGAAGTACAATGAGTAAATAGGACTCTTTTGCAGCTTCTAAAGGGCTTCTGAGGTCCCTGCCAGCTCTGAGGTTCTGTGATCCTATGACTAGGATTACAGGTTCCCAGGGTTGAACAGCTCTTAGAACGGGCTCTTAGGATGCACAGCTTAGCCTTGTAGCAGTTACATTTGGGAAGAAGAGAGAGCAAGGTAGGTCAGGGTTTGAGGGATTTGGATTGAGAAGGAAAGATGAATTTGCCAGCTGGGACTGGTTGAACACCAATAGAGTTACTGTGAAGGGAGAATTCTTTATCAGGAACTGTATGACCTCTCAGGTCCCTAACAGGTCTGAAATGCTGTGATTCTGGACCCCTTCAACGTAAAGTCCCAAAACTAAATGGGCCCTTTGCCATTGTCTTAGAGTGGGATAGTTTTGGGCTAAATATAAGGACAACTTCCTCAGAAAAACTGTATGAAGAGCTGTCTCAGGAGGTGGTGTTACCCTGCCTCCCCCATTAAATACCATCATTCAAAGGCACAATAAGAAATCATTTGCAGAATAGAAAGCAGTAGTTTCCAGGCTGGGCTATGTATACTGTGTGCAAAACAGTGTGTGTAAGATGATCTGTTGGAGGGTGATGATAAACTATTAGATCTTTACTTTATGTATCTATTTTGATCTTAAAAATAAAGCTTTGATGAGCTTTAGTATGCAGGTGTTGTACTGTTACACAGTATATTGGTGTTCTTACTTGGTCCATATGTCACATAGTCAGATGGACAAATAGTGTGTGTAAGGTATTCGGAGGGAACAATAGCACCTTAAAGCCTTTGTTCACTTTCAGAACATTTCAACATATCGCAGTTTCCATATGCCTAGGTAAGCAGATTGACATGTGGTATCATCTACTTTTAACTAAATTACTCTTAACAAAATGAACACGTGGCTTCACAAGATTTCTTCAAAGAAACCACAGATTGAAGATCTTAGGAATAACGTGATCACAAACAGCAAGAAAATGACAGAGCCAACATTTCTCTGACTCCTGTCACTCACATGATAAGGTAAAAATAATGAAGATGTAAGCAGCTCTGAGAAGTGGGCCAGCCCACATTTGAGATGATCAAGATTATTTGAAATATAGATTTTACCTCTTACTGTTTTTTTATTCAGTCCATTTTTGTTATACCTCCTGTTGACTGAATTTCAGTCTTAGTGTTGATAGTAGTCAACAAGCACTTTTAAGTACCTACTGTGTTTCAAACACTGTGCTAAAAACTGGGGATGCAAAGAAAGGCCAAAAAACCCTAGTCCCTGGTCTCAGGGAACTCACAGTCTAATGGGGGAGATAGCATGAAAAGAACTAGATGCAAACAAGCTATAGATGGGATAAATTGAAGATAATCACAGAGAGAAGGCACCAGTATGAAGGGGGATTAGGAATGGAATTTGCAAGGAATAATGTGGAGGCCAGTGTCACTGGATTAGAGTATGAGAGGGGAGTAAGTTTTAAGAAGACTGAAAAGGTAGAAAAGGACCAGGCTATGAAGAACTTAAAAGCCAAACATTGGATTTTATATTTGATGCTGGAATTCATGAGTCATAGGGAACCACTGGAATATGTTAAATGGGGGGAGGGTGACATGGTCAGGAACTTGTGATTTAGGAAGAGCAATTGGACAGCTGAGTGGAGGATGGATTAGCAGGGGAAGAAATTTGAGGCGGGGAGACTATCCATTAAGCAAGGAGGACCTGTACCAAGATGGTGGCAGTATCTGAGGAAAAAGGGGAAGGTCCGTACCAAAGATGTTGGGAAAGTAGAATCCACAGGACTTGGCAACTGATTGGATGGGACGAGGGGAGAGCACATGCAGAAAGTAGGGCAGAAAGAGAGAGGGAGGAGTCACAATTAGTCATTTAAAAACTACGCATCCAGAATATATAAACAAAACTCTGTTTTTTAGTGCTCTTTAAGGCCATGTGTTACTGAATCCAGTACTTAATAGAATTACACTAACTTTAATGATAAATGTTTAGAATCCTCTTTTGAGGTTTTTTACTCATTACTGAAAAACAAAAGACCAAATACCATTGGGAAATTCATATATGGTAAAATGGCTAAGAGAATAAACAGAAAACAATATGGTAACAAATTAAAATGCATTCTTTTGTTAATAATTACTGTTGGGAGACACATAGAAAACAACTGGAGATTCAAGGAAACAAATATTAGAACACATGATACTGAATGAACGTTCGGATGTTTTTTAACATAGTTAATGCTTTTTCAGTAATGATGCGTGTGAAGAATGTTGTTGTGAATCACTAGAGATATGCCAGAGAAAATATAATAAAAATATGAATAGCTAACATTTACACGGTACTTACGATGCATCAGGCACTATACTAAGCACTTTACTATTATCATCCCCATTTTACAGATGGGGAAACTGGGGCAAATAGAGAATTGGAATACTTGCCCAGGGTCACACAGTTTCTGAGGCTAGATTTGAATACAATTCTAACTGACTCCAGACCCAGCACTCTGTCCGCTATACTACGTAGCTGCCCCAGGGACATGATATATTATCAACAGATAAATGATTAATAAAAACAATATTTTATGGATTGTCTATCAACATAGCCATCGATGGAGTGGCTGCTTTGAACATAATTTTTGGGGGGGCTGATGTCAACAGATATCAGAATTCTAAGGGGCAGGGCTGAGGAGGTCTCCTTTTTTCTTTGCAGTCCAGAAAAAAAAAACAAGCAATACAGAGAAGCTCATTTGTGCTTGATACAGGAATAAAAGTTTTCTATCAAGTAGAGGTATGGAAAAATAGAATGGGCTGACCCATGAGGCCAGGCTCTGCCCTCTCATTGGAGATACTCATTTTAAGTGCTGCATGATGACTTAGAGGACATGTTCTTATGAGCAAAATTTTGGGGGGTTTTCCTAGGTTCTGATTGGTCTGCTTGACTACTGAGGTCCTTTCTAGCTCTTGGATGCCATGATTCTGTGATTCTTTGAAAAATGAGCCCTCAGTACCCACCTCATCTTCTTCTATCACAGGTATGTGGGGAAGATTGATATAGAGGAAGATAAGTGTTGTGTGGCTGGTTTTGTGGGACAAGACGTTTTCTAGCAGAAAAAAGCAGAAAGAATACTTCTCTGGGAGTATTTTTGCAAATTTTAGAGGGTCACTGATGACCTTTCAAACTCTTCAGTTGTGATTCGTTGAAGATGGCCTAGAAGAGCCATATGAGGAACTAATAGGAGACAGGACATATGATTTTATCAACAGAGCAAACAATCAGGATGAGGAAATACTTTTTCTGCCTTTTATAGTCTGTAGCATTTTTTTATTTGCCCAGAGTCAGAAAGCCACTAAGGTCCTGTGATTCACAGAAGACAGCCTCCTGGAACTGAATGGGCCCTTAGAAAATAATACAACCACTTTTAATAAGTATTCTCAACAAAGTCCTGAGTTAGGTCTATGGCCATGGATCACTGGACTTTGTAGGAAAATATGGCTGAATACCACTGGGAGAAGGTTAATTGAAGGGACTCATATTCATGCATAGTTTTCAACTTAGCAGATAGATATATCTTAAATTTTGGAGATTCTGTGATTGTATTTGACAGTAAAGTGTAGTGGATAGAGTCCTGGACATGGAGGCTAAGAAATCTGAATCTAAATTTCACCTCAGACACTTCACAGTTGTGTGGCCCTAGACAAGCCATTTAACTTCTCTGGGCCTGAGTTTCCACGTTTGTAAAATGAGCTTGAATTTGTTGGCCTAGAATATTGCTTCCAGCTCTGAATCTACAAAGTTATGATTCTATGACTAGAAGTCAGTTCTTGAGTAAAAAAAAACAAACCTCGAAGGTACAGTTAATTTGCTTGGCTATTGAGGTCTCTACCAACTCTTAGAGGCTGTGATTCTATGGCTCTTTGAACAAAGCTTGCCAGAGTTGAATGGGCCTACAGTACTTATCTTTTTTTTTTCAAGGGTATTTGGAGAAGATTAATATGGAACTAGACTTGTATTGGGGGGTTGAGTGTTGTAGTTGAGGTGTTTTCCAGCAGTAGCAGAGCAGGATGAATACTTCAGGATTTACTTGGGTAAGAATGAGAGAACTGCTGATGTCCTTTGGGAGTTCAGAGATGTTCTGATTGTATGAGTCAATGAAGAAAACCTCCCAGGGCTGAATGGGCCCTTAGAAATAAAACACCATCTTGTAGCAAATAAACCCCAAATGGCTGAAGTTTTGGATTAGGTTGGGGCAATAGGCTAGGTTTCCTTTTTCGTGGAACCTGGTTGAATACTTGCAGGGCATATTACAGAGGCAATTACTATTCATGTATGTGTTGGACTACTATCTGTCTTCCAACTCTAAACAATTCTGATTTTGCCATCCCCATAGGTGATATAAAGTAGCAACTGGTACAGAATTGAGAGAAGCCCATTTACACTTCTTTTATGGAAAAGCTTTTAACCTAATGGAGCTATGAAAAACTGGAATTGGCTGCTTCAGAAGGTAAGTATTTGTCCTTAAAAAAGATTTCTTCAGTCAAAGACTACATGATGACTTAGTAACTATTAAGGAAACCTTTTATACTTTTTACTCATGATAGGGTCATCTACCAGTGCTTTGGACATGGCCTCCCAATGCTGAATGGGCTCTTAGAAGATATTCTGCTATCTGGTAGCCAATGCACTTAGAATTACTAAAGCTCAGGATCATATCAGAGACTATATGGTAGTCATCCTTCTCTTTGGAAAGTCAGTGAGTCATATTATAGAGGTGTGATTACTGTGGATTAGACCATATGGCAGAAGGGAAACTACATATACATGTGTGTGTGTGTGTGTGTGTGTGTGTGTGTGTATAATTTCTTCCCATTGCTTAAAATCTATGGGGTTTGTTTATGCCTTGGTCATTTTTTAGGAGTAAAGGGTACAAAATTGATTGAAGCTTCTTTTGTGCTTCTCATATGGCAAGGGTTGAAATAAACTTAGTGAAGTTGTTGACAGTTTGAACTGGCAGTCTAAGAAGGCTAGTGATTGACCTTTAATGGAGAGGTCCACTCAAGGACTACGAGATAACTTAATGGCTACAGTCTTAAGGAAAGGTTTGGTTTCATGTATTTTTAGTTACTGAATTTCCTACCAGCTCTAAGAGGCTATGATTCTGTGACTCTTTGAACACAATTTCCCAAAGTTGTGAGCACAACTTAGAACATCATCCTCTTCCAGGTGTATGCAGAAACAAGTAAGCCTGGGGTAGGCATTGGTTCAACCCTGGTGGCTCTGGGGTATGGTGTATCCTGTCACATGCAGAGCACGAAATAGTTACGTTTGTGTGTATTAGAGAGCCACCTCTGAGGTGCTTTTATTTCTTTGATTCAGTGCAAACATCTTTCCAGATCTGCATGGGATATGAGAAAATTGGATACCATCTTTTAGTAAGTTGCCCAGAGTCAAGCTTCATACTCTTTGCATGGGTTCCTTTTTTTAAAAACAGAACCCAGTGGAATATTGTGGGCCCCATTTTAAGAGAGATTACTGTTTATGTATAAGGTGGGTGGCCCTTATTCTAGACATACATAATTTTCAGCTCTGAAACTATGATTAGGCAATATAAATGAGCAATGGGTACAAAATTAAGAGAAGCCCCTTTGCATTTATCATTAGGCAAAGCTTTTAAATGTAATGCACCTGTGGAAAAGTTGAATTGGCTCTTTCAGGAAGCAGGAGTTCACACGTTAATGGTAATGTTCACTCCAGGTCTATAAGACAAACTGTTGGCTATAGATAGAATTCATGAAACATTTCATTTCATATATAGCCTTGTCTTGTTACCTGCTTAGGTCCTGTCTCACTCTAAGAGGTGTTGATACTGTGACTGAACAGTTTCTAGAGTTGTGAGTACTCTTGAAACATCATGTTCTTATATCAGGTGCATACAGGAATGAGAGCATCTTTGGGCCCTTGGAAAATAAGGTGCCATCTTGTATCCAACAGACATGAAATGACAGAAGCCTTCTTAGACTATTGGTGGGTATCCTTTTTTCCTTTATATTAATTAATTTATTTTTAGTTTTCAACATTCACTTCCACAAGATTCTGAGTTTCCAATTTTCTCCCCCTCTATCTCCTCCCCCCACCCCAAGATGGCTCACATTCTGATTACACCTTCCCCCAATCTGCCTTCCCTTCTATCACCTCCGCCTTCTCTTTTCCCCTTCACTTCTATTTTCCTATAGGGCAAGATAGATTTTTATGGTGGGCATCCTTTTTGAGGAAACAGTGAAACTTGGGTGGTGCCTATTATGGAGCTGATTCCTTTTCATAAAATGGTTAGACATAGGCCCATACACCTCCAAGTACTGAAATTCTGTTATTTTGCTTGCCTCTTTGTCAATATAAAGAAGCAATGAGTTTGAAACTGAGAAATTCCCAAATGCATTTCTCATATAGAACTTTAAACCTAATATATCTGTGGAAAAACTAAATTGACTGCCATAGAAGTCAATTGTGCCTCCTAAATGGACATCTTCATTCATGGCTTGCAGTACAACTTGTTGCCTACTGGCTTAAGGAAAGTGGGTTTTCCCCCCATATATAGGATTATAATTCAACCTCCTGAGGTCCTTAACAGTTCTAAGATGCTTTCATTCTATGAGTCTTTGAATAAAGTTTCCCAGTGTTGAGTAGGCCTTTAGAACACACATCATGTTCTTCCATCAGGTATATGTGGGGTCAAATGAGATTGAGGTTGTCATGTTTTATACTGATGATGTATACTAGAATAAGTAGAGGAAGATGAGTATTCATATAGTAGTTACCTCTGTAGCCACTAATGTCTTTTCTAGCTCTGAGATGCTGTCACTCTGTGACTTAGTGAATATGGTCTTCCAGTGCTGTATGGGTCCTTAGAAAATATTCTACTATCTGGTAGCCAATACACTTGAAATTAGTGAAACTCAGGATCATGTCAGGGGCCGTTTTGTGCCTAGATGGATATCCTTCTAAGTGGACTATGTGAGAACCCTTGTGGGGCAAATTTTAATGCTGATTACTGTTCATAGAAAAGGTGAATCCTGTAGCAGAAGCCCATACATCCTTATTGTGGAAATTGTATGTTTTTTTTTCTTGGCTGTTAGGCATTTTAAAGTAGAATGTGTCCAAAACTGAGTAATTCCCATTCCCATTTCTTTTATGAAAAAAACTTTGAACCTTATAGAGCTGCAGAAAAGTAGAACTGGCTGCCTCAGGAGGCATGCGTTTGCTCCTAAATGGACATGATCACTCAAGGGCTGCAAGAGAATGGATTAAGTATGATGGTCTTAAGGAAAGGTTTTATTTCATATATTTCTTCTTTTTAGCTGCTGAGTTTCCTACCAGCTCTTATATGCTTTAATTTTGTGACTTTTTGAACAGTGTTTCCCAGAAATAATTGATCCCTTAGAGAACACCCATCATCTTCTTCAGACTAGTCTATGTGGGCACAAGTAAGACTGTGCTGAGCATGGGGTAGTCTCTTTAGTTGTGGGGCATGGTGGTTTCTACTCTAAGTAGAACCAGATGAGTATTTCTAATGCATTTGCTTTTGCATGTAGAAAACAGCCAGATTATATCCCTCTGAGCTTTGAGATGCTACTATTCTTTGACTCATTGTAGATGGTCAATAGCTCCTTAATTAGCCCTTGGAAAATAAGTCACCATCTTGTATTCCGTCAGCCTGAAATGCTGGAAGCCCTGTGGTCAGGTTTTGAACTATTTGATGATAGTCCTTTTTAAGGAAACCTGGTGGAACACTTATGGGCCCGATTGTAGTGGTGATTACTCTTTATATATGTGTTGACCCTCATAACAAATAAATAAACCTCCAATACTGAAATTCCATGATTTTGCTTGCCTCTTAGTCAATAGAAAGGAATAATTGGTATAAAACTGAAAGAAGACCAAATACACTTTTCATAAAGAAAAGCTTGAAATCTAATAGAACTTTGTGAAAAGGTGAATTGCCTTCCTTAGGAAGCAAGTGTGCTCCCCCTGAATCGACATGTTCACTTGAGATAGAAGACAACTTGTTAACAATATTCTCGGGTAAACATTTTATTTCATGTGTAAAGTTGTTTTTTTAGCTGCTGAGGTCCCTACCATCTCTGAGGGATTTCGATTCTATGGCTCCAGGGACATAGTTTCCTTGAGTTGAAAGGGCCGTTAGAAAATCATCATCTTCTTTCACCATGTGTATTTCAGGCATAAGGTGACACTGGGTTGAGCCCAGATTACAGTCTTGATTGTGGGGCTTGGAGGCACCTAACATAAATATGTTACTATGAGTACACATTCGAAGGTTACTTTTACTTGTATTTCACGGCCACTGATGTCCTTCAAAACTCTGCTATCCTTTTCTAACTCACTGAACATGATGGCCTCCAGATCCAAGTCAGTCCTTTGAAAATATCACACCATCTACTAACCAAAACACATGGAATTGCTGAAGCTCAGAATCAGATCAGGGGCAGTAGGATGGACATCATTTTCAGTAGAACATGGAAGAAATCTTGTGGGGAAAATTATAGAGGTGATTAATGTTCATATAAGGGCTGAAACTTATGTAAAAGCTTATGCATTCCCAATGTGAAATTCTATTCTTTTTCTTGCCCCTTAATCAATTTACAACTAGCATTGAATGCAAAACAAAGAATATCATTCATGCTTTTCTCATAACAACACAAAATGTTAAACCTCATGGAGATGTGGAAAAGCAGAAAAGGCTAATTCAAGGGGCCAATATGTTCCCCAAATGGACATGTTCACTCAGAAGCTTCAAGACAACATATTATCTATGTTCCTAATGAAAAATTGGATTTGATGTATTGGTTCACCTTTTTAACTGATGAGGTGCATATTAGCTCTGAGAGACTTTGACTCTGCGACTCTTTGAACAATATGAACCAGAGTTGAATTGACCCTTAGTACCCACATGATATTCAGTCAGGTATATTGGGGAATGAATTAGCCATGGCTGAGCAACAGTTTACTTTTCCTGCCTGGTTATTACTACCACACATAAGGTGAAATGAAGCCTTGCAAGGGAATTTTGCAAATCTTAGATGCTTGTTGATGTCCTTCTCAGGACTTAGATGGTGTCTCTCTGAGTCTATTGAGGACAGCATCGCAGTGCTGAGAGTGCCATTAGACAATATAGAACATTTGGTGGTAAATATTGGAATCACTTGAGGGCAACAGAATGAGCATCATTTAAGAATGTGAAAGAGCACGTGTAGGGAATATTAAAAGAGGTAACTATTGTTCACAAATGTATTAGATAGTAAATAAGAATGTAGAGAGAAAGGAATCCTTACATGGTAATTTTGCAAGTCTGAGATGTTTATTGTTGTCCTTCTCAGCACTGAGATGCTGTCTTTCTGAGTCTATAAAGTACAACATCACAGTGCTGAGAGGGCCGTTAGACAATATGAAACATTTGGTGACAAATATTGGAATCAATTGAAGGGCAATAGAAAGGGCATCATTTAAGAACGTGAAAGAGCACTTGTAGCAAATATTAAATAAGGAAACTATTGTTCATAAATGGATTAGATAGTAAACAAGAATGCAGAGCGAAATGAATTTCGTATGGGAATTTTACAAGTCTTAGATGCTTGTTGATGTCTTTCTCGGCACTGAGATGCTGTCTTTCTGAGTCTATTAAATATGGAGTCACAGTGCTTAGAGGCCATTACACACTATCAGACATTTGATGGTAAGTGTTGGAATCAGCTGAAGGGTAATACAATGGGCATCTTTTAAGAATGTAAGAGAGCACTAGTAGGGAATATTAAAAGAAGTAACTAGTGCTCATAAATGGATTAGATACAAAATAAGGATGTAGAGCGAAATGAATCTTTGCGTAGGAATTTTAAAAGTCTTAGATGCTTCTTAATGTCCTTTTCGGGACTGAGTTGCTCTCATTCTGAGTCAATGATTGAAGGCAGCCTCCCAGTGCCGAGAGGGCCATTAGACAATATCAAATATTTGGTGGGAAATATTGAAATCAGTTGAAGGGCAATAGAACTGGCATCATTTAAGAATGTGAAAGAGCACTTGTAGGAAATATTTTTTTAAATAAATTTTTATTTTTAGTTTACAACATTTGGTTCTACATAATTTTGAGTTCCAGATTTTCTTGCCTCCCTCCCACCTCCATCCCCAAGACAGCATGGAATCCCATATAGCTTCTATGTATAACTTTGCATTGAATTAATTTACACACTAGTGAAGTTACGGAGAAGAACTGTGATCAATGAAAGGAATCATGCGAAAGACGAGACAGTACCATAAAAAAAACCACCCCAAAAACAAAAACCAAAGAGAGAAAAGGAAAAAAAAGGGAAAAAAAGGTTAGCATGACGTGTGCCTCAATCTACATTCATACTTCATAGTTCTTTCTCTGGATGTAGATAGCATTCTCCATCGTGAGTCCTTTGGAGTTGTCTTTGTACCTTGTGTTGCTGAAACAAGCGAAGTCTGTCAGGGTTGGTGCTCACAGAATCCATATATCTGTGGTTGTGTATAATGTTCTCCTGGCTCTGCTCCACTCGCTCAGCATTATGTCGTGTAGGTTTTTCCAGGTTATTATGAAGTCCATATCATCCATATTTCTTATGGCACAATAGTATTCCATTACCTTCATATACCACAGCTTGTTCAGCCATTCCCCTTTTGATGGGCATCCCTTTGATTTCCAATTCTTAGCTACCACAAAAAGAGCAGCTATAAATATTTCTGTACATATGGGTCCTTTTCCTGCTTGTGTGATTTCTTTGGGATACAACCCTAGAAGTGGTATTACTGGATCAAAGGGTATGAACATTTCTATAGCCCTTTGGGCATAGTTCCAAATTGCTCTCCAAAATGGCTGGATCAGCCCACAACTCCACCAGCAATGTAACAATGTTCCAATTTTCCCACATCTTCTCCAGCATTTATCATTTTCCTGTTTTGTTATTTTAGCCAATCTGACAGGAGAGATGTGGTATCTAAGAGTTGTTTTGATTTGCATTTCTCTAATTAGTAGTGATTTAGAGCATTTTTTCATATGCCTATAGATATCTTTAATTTCTTCCTCTGAAAACTGCCTGTTCATATCCTTTGACCATTTCTCAATTGGAGAATGACTTGTATTCCTATACATTTGGATCAGTTCCCTGTATATTTTAGAAATGAGGCCTTTATCAGATACACTAGTTGTAAAGATTTTCTCCCAATTTTCTGCTTCCCTCCTAATTTTTGTTGCATTGACTTTTTCTTGTACAAAACTTTTCAATTTCACATAATCAAAATTATCCATTTTGCATTTTGTAATGCTCTCTATCACTTGTTGGGTCATGAATTCTTTTCTTTTCCATAAATCTGATAAGTAAACTATTCCTTGCTCTCCCAAATTACTTATAGTATCAGCCTTTACTCCTAAATCATGAACCCATTTTGACTTTATTTTGGTATATGGTGTAAGATATTGGTCTATGCCCAGTCTCTGCCCTACCATTTTCCAATTTTGCCAACAGTTTTTGTGAAATAGTGAAGTATTAGCCCAGAAGCTGGCCACTTTGGGTTTATCAAAGAGTAGATTACTATATTTGTTGACTTCTCCATCTTGTATTCTTATCCTATTCCACTGATCCACAACTCTGTATCTCAGCCAGTACCAGGTAGTTTTGATGACTGCTGCTCTATAGTACAGTTTAATATCTGTTATGGCTAGGCCACCTACTCTAGCATTTCTTTTCATCAATACCTTAGATATTCTAGACCTCTTGTTCTTCCGGATGAATTTTGTTATTATTTTGTCCAACTCTGCAAAATAATTTTTTGGTAGTTCAATTGGTATGGCACTGAATAGATAAATTTAGGTAAAATTGTCATTTTTATTATATTAACTCAGCCTAACCATGAGCAACTGATATTTTTCCATTTATTTAGATCTGACTTTATTTGCATGAAAAGTGTTTCATAATTATGTTCATATAGGCCCTGGGTTTGTCTTGGCAGATAGACTCCGAAATATTTTATAGTGTTTACAGTAACTTTGAGCTTTGTCAGTAATGTATAGGAATGCTGAGGATTTATGTGGGCTTATTTTATATCCTGCAACTTTGCTAAAGTTGTTTATTATTTCAGGTAGTTTTTTACTTGATTCTCTAGGATTCTCTAAATAAATCATCATATTATCTGCAAAAAGTGATAATTTAGTTTCTTCTTTTCCTATTCTAATTCCTTCAATTTATTTTTCTTCTCTTATCGCTACAGCTAACGTTTCTAGTACCAAATCAAATATTGGGGTGATAATGGACATCCTTGTTTCACCCCTGATCTTATTGGGAATGCATCTAGCTTATCCCCATTACAAATAATGCTTGTTGATGGTTTTAGGTAGATGCTATTTATAATTTTAAGGAAGGTTCCATTTATTCCTATGCTTTCTAGTGTTTTTAAAAGTAATGGGTGTTTTATTTTGTCAAAGGCTTTTTCTGCGTCTATTGAGATGATCATATGGTTTCTGCTAGTTTTGTTGTTGATATGGTCAATTATGCTAATAGTTTTCCTAATACTGAACCAACCTTGCATTCCTGGAATAAATCCTACCTGGTCATAATGTATTATTCTCGTGATAAGTTGCTGCGATCTTTTTGCTAATATTTTATTTAAAATTTTTGCATCGATATTCATTAGGGAGATTGGTCTATAATTTTCTTTCTCTGTTTTGACTCTACCTAGTTTGGGTATTAGTACCATATTTGTGTCATAAAAAGAATTTAGTAGGACTCCTTCTTCACCTATTTTCCCAAATAGTCTACAAAGTATAGGAATTAGTTGTTCTTTAAATGTTTGATAGAATTCACATGTAAAACCATCTGGCCCTGGAAATTTTTTCCTAGGGAGTACATTGATGGCATGCTCAATTTCTTTTTCTGAGATGGGGTTATTAAGAAATTTTACTTCCTTTTCTGTTAACCTGGGCAATTTGTGTTTTTGTAGATATTCATCCATATCTCTAAGGTTGTCAAATTTATGGGCATACAATTGGGCAAAATAATTCCTAGTTATTGTTTTGATTTCCTCTTCATTAGAGGTGAACTCACCCTTTTCATTTTTGATACTGGTAATTTCATTTTCTTCTTTCTTTTTTTTAATCAAATTAACCAAAGTTTTATCAATTTTATTGGTTTTTTCATAGAACCAGCTCTTTGTTTTATTTATTAATTCAATAGTTTTCTTGGTTTCAATTTTATTAATCTCTCCTTTGATTTTCAGTATTTCTAATTTGGTATTTAATTGGGGGTTTTCAATTTGCTCTTTTTCTAGCTTTTTCAGCTGTATGCCCAGATCATTGATCTCCTTTTTCCCTATTTTATTCATGTAAGCATTTAGGGATATAAAACTTCCCCTAAGAACTGCTTTTACTTCATCCCATAAGTTTTGGTATGTTGTTTCATTATTGTCATTCTCTTGAATGAAGTTATTAATTGTTTCTGTGATTTGTTCTTTGGCCCACTCATTCTTTAGAATTAGATTATTTAGTTTCCAATTAATTTTTAGCTTATTTTTCCATGGTTCTTTGTTACAAATAATTCTTATTGCATCATAATCTGAAAAGTGTGCTTTGACTACTTCTGCCTTTCTGCACTGAATTGCGAGGTTTTTATGCCCTAGTACATGGTCATGTACCGCTGAGAAGAAAGTATATTCCTTTTTATCCCCATTCAGTTTTCTCCAGAGGTCTATCATATCTGCCTTTTCTAAAATTCTGTTTACCTCCTTTACTTCTTTCTTATTTATTTTGAGGTTAGATTTATCAAGTTCAGAAAGGGGGAGTTTGAGGTCTCCCAGTATTATACTTTTGCTGTCTATTTCTTCCTGGAACTCCTTTAACCTCTCCTCTAAGAATTTGTATGCCTTACCACTTGGTGCATATATGTTAAACAATGATATTGCTTCATTGTTTATGGTGCCTTTTAGCAGGATGTAATGTCCTTCCTTATCTCTTTGAATTAAATCTATCTTTACTTTTGCTTTGTCTGAGATTAGGATTGCTACACCTGCTTTTTTTACTTTAGCTGAGGAGCAATATATTTTACTCCACCCTTTTACCTTTACGCTGTGTGTATCCCCCTGCTTCAAATGTGTTTCTTGTGAACAGCATATTGTAAGATTATGGTTTTTAATCCATTCTGCTGTCTGCTTCTCTTTTATGGGAGAGTTCATCCCATTCACGTTCACAGTTATGATTTCTATCTGTGTCTTTTTCTCCATCCTATTTCCCCCTGTTTATGTTTTTATTTCTCCCTTTCCCCTTCCCCTCCTCAACAAAGTTTTGTTTTTGACCACCGCCTTCCTCAGTTTACCCTCCCTCTTTATTCCCCTCCCTTATCTTATTGTTTCCCACTTGCTACTTCTCCCCTCCCTTCTGACCACCCCCCTCCCTTTTTCCCCCTTCCCGTCCTACTTCCTATAGGACAAGTTAGATTTCTAGACTTATCAGGGTATGTTGTTTCCTTCTTGAACCAGATCAGATGACAGTGAAGCTCAAATACTGCTCTTCTCCCTCCCTTTTTTTCCCTCTGCTATAATATGTTTTTGTGCTTCTTCATTTGGTGTAATTTACCCTTTTCTACTACCTCCTTACCTCTTCTCTCATAGCCCTCCTTTTACATCTCTTATTTGTACTTTTTATCCTTATATCAATTATTTTATACAGGTATTCACAATCTATGTGTATCCCTTTCAGTTGTCATAATAGCTGTACCATTCTCAAGACTGACATGTATATGTCTATATATAAAACATACATAAGATGATATAATCCTATACAAAGATGCAAATAATTTTCCCTTATTGATTAATAAGGTTTGTGGGGGTTTTCCCCCTGTTTACCTTTTTATGTCTCTCTTGAGTTTTGTATTTGGAGATCAAGTTTTCCATTGAGTTCTGGCCTTTTCATCAGGAAGGTCTGGAATTCCCTTATTTCATTGAACGTCCATCTCCTTGCCTGAAAAAGTATGTTTAGTTTTGCTGGGTAGTTGAACCTTGGTTGCAGTCCCAGCTCCTTTGCCCTTCAGAATATCATATTCCAATTTCTCCTGTCTTTTAATGTGGAAGCTGAGAGATCCTACGTGATCCTGACTGTAGTTCTACGATATTTGAATGGTTTTTTTTTGGCTGCTTTCAGTGTTTTCTCCTTGACTTTGTACTTCTGAAATTTGGCTATGATATTTCTTGGTGTTTTCAGTTTGGGATCTCCTTCAGGGGGTGATCGGTGAATTCTTTCACTGACTATTTTGCCCTCTGGTTCTAGGACCTCTGGGCAGTTGTCTTTGATAATTTCTTTGAAGATACTGTCAAGGCTCTTTTTTCATCATGGATTTCTGGTAGACCAATAACTCTTAAATTGTCTATCCTGGATCTGTTTTGCAGGTCAGATGTTTTTCCAATCAGATATTTCACATTTTTTTCTATTTTTTCATTCTTTACATTTTGTTTTACTACTTCTTGGTGCCTCATAGATTCATTAGCTTCCACTTACTCAACCCTAATCTTTAATGAGTTAGTGTTTTCATTTTGCTTTTGAGTCTCCTTTTCCAATTGGTTGATTTTGCCTTTCAGGGTGTCGTTTTCTCTCTTTAGATTCTGAATCTCCGTAGCCATTTCGCCAGTCTTTTTTTCCATATTTCCTTTTAGCTCCCTAATTTAGTTTTTAAAATCCTCCTTTAGTTCTTCCAGCAATGCTTTTTGGGCTGGAGACCAGTTCACATTACCTTTTGAGGTATCAGATGTATCTATAGTGTCATAGCTGCCCTCTTCCATATTGATATTTTGATCCTGCCTGTCTCCATAAAAGGAATCAATAGTCCTCGGTTTTTTTGTGTTCTTCTTCATGTTGGTTTGCCTTTTCCTGGCTTTACAACAAATATCTGCCTTTGGGGCTCAGGGCTCTCTGTCCCACCTTTCTTATTCTGGGGATTGTGAATCTAGAATTATAGCCTTCAGTTTCCTGAGGTGTGGGGGAGGAGTCTGGCTCCCTGACATCTGTTTCCCTAGGGGTGCTCTCCAGCACTGTTGCTCTTTGGCAATGGTCTCAGCTGTTTGTTGTTTCAGCTGATGTCTGGCACTTCCCCTGGGGGAGCAAGATTGCGTCTGGGCTCCTGGTGTTGACCCTGCTGACTCTGCCCATCTGGGACTAATGAACTTCTACTGTTTGACCACTGATGCCCCACTTCTTTCTCCACTGTTCCAGCGTTCTTTTATTTTTCTCCCGAGGTATTCTCTGGGTGGGGAGAGGAAGGATTAGAGCCATTTCCCTGGCCATTATGTCTCCTGGAAGCTCTAGAAGCCGTGTTTCCTCACTTTGGGCTGCAAGCCTCAGGAGCTGGTGTTTCATGGCAGGTGGCCTTGCGCTGCCTCTCGTCGCTTCCACAGACTGCCGTCCTGTGTTGGGAGGCCTGGGGATATCCACCGCTTTTGGTTGCCCAGCTTTCTCCCAGACTGTCTCCCACGTGGGTTTCCCAACTGACCACTTCCGCTTTGGTCTGGAGCAGCTCCACACGCTGAGCACTCTCCAAGCCTACTGATTCGTGCCTTTGGCTTTTCAGACTCTCCCAGCTCAGAAATTTGCCCCGCTCATACTGCTTGCGGTTTCTAACTCTCTCAAATCTGCTAAAATTCACTTCTTTAAAGGAATCTGACTGACCATGTCAGAGAGCTCCGGTAAGACTCTGTTTTCATGCGGCCATCTTTGCTCCGCCCCCTCACCTGTATGGAATATTAAAAGAAATAACTGTTGTTCATTAAAGGATTAGATAATAAATAGGAAAGTAGAGTGAAATAAAACGTTGCGTGGTAATTTTGCAAATCTTAGATGTTTTTTAATGTCCTTCTAGGTACTGAGATGCTGTATTTTTGAGTCTATTGAAGATGGGGTCGCAGTGGTGAGAGGGCCATTTGACAAATTCAAATATTTGGTGGTAAGTATTGGAATCAGTTGAAGGGCAATTGAAGGACTATCATTTAAAAATGTGAAAGAGCACCTTTAGGGAATATTAAAAGAAATAACTATTGTTCATCAATGGATTAGATAATAAATAGGAAAGTAGAGTGAAATGAATCTTTGCGTGGGAATTTTGGAATTCTTACATGCTTGTTGATGTCCTTCTTGGCACTGAGATGCTGTCATTCTAAGTCAATGATTGAAGACCGCGTCCCAGGCCTCAGAGGGCTGTTAGACAATATCTAACATTTAGTGGTACGTGTTGGAATCAGGTGAAGGACAATTTAATGGATATTATTTAAGAATGTGAAAGAGAACCTTTAGGGAATATTAAAAAAGGTAACTGTTGTTCATCAATGGATTAGATAACAAACAGGTAAATGGGGCAAAATGAATCCTTGATGGGAATTTTACAAGTCTTAGATGTTTTTTAATGTCCTTCTAGGCCCTGACATGCTGTATCATTGAGTCTGTTGAAGATGGGGTCGCAGTGGTGAGAAGGCAATTTGACAATTTCAAACATTTGGTGGTAAGTATTGGAACCAGTTGAAAGGAATACAATTGGCATCATTTCAGAATGTGAAAGAGCACTTGTACCGAATATTGAAAGCGGTAACTAGTGTTTATCAATGGATTAGATAATAAATAGGAGTGTAGAGTGAAATGAATCTTTGCGTGGGAATTTTGCAAGTGTTGGATGCTTGTTGATGTCTTTCTCGGCACTGAGATGCTGCCATTCTGAATCAGTTACTGAATGCGGTCTCACAGTGCTGAGAGGGACATTAGATAATATCAAACATTTGGATTGTCAATATTGGAATGAGTTGGAGGGCAAGAGAATGGGCATCATTTAAGAATGTGAAAGAACACTTGTACGGAATATTGAAATTGGTAAGTATTGTTCATCAACGGATTAGATAATTAATAGGAGTGTAGAGTGAAATGAACCTTTGCGTGGGAATTTTGCAAGTGTTGGATTCTTGTTGATGTCCTTCTTGGCACTGAGATGCTGTCCTTCTAAGTCAAGGATTGAAGGCAACTTCCCAGTGCTGAGAGGGCTGTTAGACAATATCAAACATTTGGTGGTAAGTGTTGGAATCGGTTTGAAGGGCAATTGAATGGTCATTATTTAAGAATGTGAAAGAGAACCTGTAGGGAATACTAAAAAAGGTAACTCTTGTTCATCAATGGATTAGATAATAAATAGGTAAATGGGGCAAAATGAATCCTTGATGGGAATTTTACAAGTCTGAGGTGTTTTTTAATGTCCTTCTAAGCCCTGACATGCTGTATCATTGACTCTGTTGAAGATGGGGTCGCAGTGGTGAGAAGGCCATTTGACAATTTCAAACATTTGGTGGTAAGTATTGGAACCAGTTGAAAGGAATACAATTGGCATCATTTCAGAATGTGAAAGAGCACTTGTACCGAATATTGAAAGCGGTAACTAGTGTTTATCAATGGATTAGATAATAAATAGGAGTGTAGAGTGAAATGAATCTTTGCGTGGGAATTTTGCAAGTGTTGGATGCTTGTTGATGTCTTTCTCGGCACTGAGATGCTGTCATTCCAAGTCAAGGATTGAAGACTGCGTCCCAGTGCTGAGAGGGCTGTTAGATAATATCAAACATTTGGTGGTAAGTGTTGGAATCAGTTGAAGGGCAACTGAATGGTCATCATTTAAGAATGTGAAAGAGAACCTGTAGGGAATGTTAAAAAAGGTAACTCTTGTTCATCAATGGATTAGATAATAAATAGGTAAATGGGGCAAAATGAATCCTTGATGGGAATTTTACAAGTCTTAGATGTTTTTTAATGTCCTTATAGGCCCTGACATGCTGTATCATTGAGTCTGTTGAAGATTGGTTCGCAGTGGTGGGATGGCCATTTGACAGTTTCAAACATGGGGTAGTAAGTGTTGGAATCTGTTGAAGGGCAATACAATTGGCATCATTTAAGAATGTGAAAGAACACTTGTACCTAATGTTAAAGGAGGTAACTAGTGTTCATAAATGAAATACATACTAAATTATGATGTAGAGCGAAATGAATCTTTGCGTAGGAATTTTACAAATGTTCGATGCTGGTTGAAGTCCTTCTCGGCACTGAGATGCTGTCATTCTGGGTCAGTGATCGATGGTAACCTCCCAGTGCTCAGAGGGCTTTTTGACATTATTAACCATTTGTTGGTCAATATTGGTATCTGGTAAAGGGCAATAGAATGGGCAACATTTAAGAATATTAAAGAGTACTTGTAGGGAATATTAAAAGAGGTAACTGGTGTTATGACTGGATTAGATCTTGAATATATATGAATAGTGAAATGAATCATGTCAGAATTTTACAAGTCTTAGATGATTCTTACGGTTCTTCTACACACTGAGGTGTTGTATTATGGAGTCGATTGAAGATGGCGTAGCAGTGGTGAGAGGGCCATTTGACAATTTCAAACATTTGGTGGTAAGTATTGGAATCAGTTGAAGGGCAATTGAATGGGCATCATTTCAGAATGTAAGAGAGCACTTGCAGGGAATATGAAAAGAGGTAACTAGTGTTCATACATGGATTAGATACTAAATAAGAATGT